>NC_056743.1:1865185179-1865500179 GCF_019279795.1 Protopterus annectens | reverse complement strand
GCAGCTATTCCGGATGATGCAAGAGCTAAGGCTGTGCCATTTTGAGATCGAATTGCTGCCAGAATCAATCAAATTAGGAATGTTTTACCAATTCCTCCTGGTGCATCTAAGAAGATTTCTCCAACCCCGTTATTGACAGTTTGCATTATTTGATCGTAAATGCCTTTTTGCTCAAGTGTTAGCTTAGGAATATTTGATTGCACAAAAGATCACCCGTGTTGTAATTTTGTTCACGACGCAATTCTACATCGAACAAAGCAGCAGCAGATCGATTCGGTGATGGCATTCCCAATTGATTGAGGACTTTGTTTGTGATTTCTAAGCGCAAATCTTCAATCATTATCAACGCTTTGTTGTAGATTTCTGCTGTGAAATCCATGTTCATATTTAAATTTTCCTTGCGTATTCAATGGAAAATATCTTCAGCCATGTGCGATTTATATTTCTCCCATAACTCTGTTGGAGATGAAGGCGAGCAGGTGGTCAAAATGATTGTAAACAATGCATGAATTTGATTTGGATGTGAGGTATTGCATGTGTCATTAATGCATACATCCCAGTGTCGGTCATTCTCCAATAAATTCAGAGCTTGACATGCATTGCGGAAAGTGGGATGTGTAATGCTGTTGACAATTCTCAATTGCTGGAAAGACGTTGGACCAGGCACATTTACCAACAGCATGCGAAGAAAGAAGCATTCATCTTGATTGGGATGCACGGTATACAGTCTGCCTATCGTAGTTTCTTTGAATATGCCAGGTTGATCGTCGACTCGCCCTTCTCATTTGTGTCGGTCAAATGATTTTCTACTCGCATTCCATGTGTAATACGTAGGCACTTCCGAATACAGCAGTGTTTTCGCAAATGTGTAATTTTGACATAACGTGAAGAAAGCAGTTAATGTTGTTGCCGGTGGATTCAGGGCTATTTGTTGCACATTTGCAGCTGTGAAATAAACGTGTCATCCATTTTCTAGATGTACTGCTAAATGAACAACAGGTGGACTTTGTTCATGTATGGGAAATGAAAGAATTCGCCATACAGCTTCATTGCTGCTTATGTATCTTCCAGCCTGATACTGTGCGATTTCATCAATATGTATGACCACATTCCTATCACTTCTTTCTGGTTGCACACCAAAAACTGCCATGTCACTGCCTTTATTCACATACTTACAAATGTATTTGATCGATTTAATGGAGTTACAGTATTCCACGTTTATGTGCGCTTTGTATGTTTTTGATAGCAAAGGCGAATATGGAACAACCCACCGGTTATCTACTTCAATGTCACCATTTCGCATTTGTATGGTTGCTAATTTACCGCCATCTTCTGCTGATCTTCTTCTGTATAAAGGATATCCATCGTTTCCTGTAACTGTGTTGGATACTAATGCTCGAGGACATCGCTTAGAGCATTTTCCTTCTATCATGCATGGTGAATTTGGATTCAGTGTACCGCAAGGTCCATGTATCATATTTTTCGTCACAACTTCATGCAAATCCTTATCGATGTCGGCATTGGGTATTTCAGTGCATATTACATCATCGATTTCTTTTGAAGTGATTTTGTTATAGAGCCAGATTAGTATATGTGCGTGTGGCAATCCTCTCTTTTGCCATTCCACTGAGTACATCAAGCAGCGCACAGACCCAAACATTTCATGTTTTACCATGAAATCCATCAGCAATTTCAGCTTCTGTCTGAAAACACATGCTGTGATGTCATGCCTATCCACCGGCGATTGCCCAGGAAGTAAGAGCTGTCGTATATTGTCCCGAGCTGGATTGTATGTGAATGTAATGAATAGTTCTGGATGCCCATAGTGACGAACATACACAATTGCATCTTGAGCTTACTCATGCATATGACATGGACTGCCTGTATATGAAGATGGCAAAATCATTATTAGTCTTCCAACGTTAGTTGTATTACCGTCATTTACAACTGCATCTCGCAAATGAACGTATTCTTCAGAGCGAAGCTTGGTCTGATTCAAATGGATGAATATCAAATGTTCTGTTTCGATTTTTGCATACATATCTACGATTGTTTGGTGAAACAATTGACGGCAATTCAAAATGTGATTGTCTTCATTCTCTCGAATCATTAATCGGTATGAATAATAGTTCATTGCGCTGCATTTCATATTTGTTTCTTCGCCACTGACTGGATTTATCATCTTAACTTTGAAGTGATATCCATCGGCACCATCCCAAAAAATGATTGGATATTGCAGGGCATCATAGCATCGATGAGTTTCTGCAACTGTTGTCAATTGATCGTTTCTCCGATGTAGAACAATATCTCTAGGTTGAAATTGATCTCCGACTATAACAATTGCCACTTTGTCTATAGTTGGAGCATTGAATCTTTGCACATGTTCTCCAGCAGGCGTTTTGTCAGCATGAATAACAATCTTGTGTGTATCAGATGGCATCATGTCAATTGCTGTTTTGAAGAAACGCACTAAATTGTTTTTTTCATGAAGAAGCTCTTGCAGTTGGGAAACGATGGACCTTTTGTATGCCAGCAGAAATTCCACAGAGTGCATTCAATTCATTATTGCCATCACCGATGAAATACATTTGTAGGAATTTATGTTGACCATCTGGGAACAGAAGCAGGGAGCCGGCTTTATGATAAATTTGTCCTTTCACTTTGAAAGTTGGCATGAATTGAGCTGTTACAATTTCTACACTGAACGACGTCATTTGGAAGCATGAGTTGTATCTCCTGATGTTAGATAGGAAATGCTTTGCTTCAGCGGTATATCCAGCAAGCAAACTTTTTAATGGCTCTGGCGCTTGTCCAAGTTGAGGCAGTTTAATTTTTCTGGTGGCACAACCCATTCCTTTCATTTTGCCATTAAATTTCAGAGCCTTGCAATAAGGACACACTTCAGTCATAGTGCCAATGAGAACATGCCGGCTCAAACTATAATCATCAGCTGGGTTGTACCGGAATGCAAGGCGATTGTAATCGCGTGATTGCTGAGCACTGAGTCATGTTTGATGCTGATCTGCTGTTTCTCGTTGACGTCTTTTGGCCACTCTCAGCCTGTCGCATTCATTCTGTTGAGAATGAAGCAGATCTGAAGCTGCAGAACGCGATCACCGTGCTCGTAACCTTGCATCCTCAAGTCTGGCTGCACATCGCTCTGCTGCTTTCTCTGCATGTATTTTAGCCATTCTTTGTCTGTTTCACTCATTTGCTGATGCTCATTCTTCCTCAGTTTGATTTGCAATTACTCGTCGCACTGCTTCCGCTCCGCGAGTACGACAACCTAAGTTTGATCTTCTGCAAGGCATTATTTGAATGAACTAAAGCAGATTGATTGCACTGAAAAAGATGAAAGAAAGTTATAATAAAAACATATAAAATTGCAAAACATTAAAAAAGGAAAAAACACGAACTAAAAAACAAAAAAAAAAAACAAAAAAATAAAAAATACTAACGAAATATTTCAATTCAAATGCAGATCAATCAACACAGCTCAATTCCACTGCCAATCGCACTGACAAATATGAAAACCAGTAAAAAACGAAATGAAAAACAATGAAAAAAGAAAAAAATAAACTATACTCACGAAATGAACACTATGGTAAATGACACAGCTCAATTCCAAAATTAAATCAAAATGAAAATAAATCGAAATCTATGAAAATGCAATTTAACAATGCAATCGGAAACACTGAAATGGAATAGTAAAATTGGAGATTTGGAAAACGTAAATGAATCGGAAATCGGAAACACTGAAATGGAATCGTAAAATATTTAGCATAACGTGTGTTGCTTTTACATCCAACAGATGGCGCTGTTTTTCAAAAAAAAAGCATGTTTTTACCTGTCACAGGTGTGACATCTATATAATAGTAGTTATATAAAAATACGCGCGTATTCGAATGCAACGTGTGACATCTATATAATAGTAGGTATATAAAAACATGTGTGCATTCAAATGCAACATTGTGTAAAAATTTCAAAGCAATCGGTGAAGAACTTTCGGAGATTTAAGATTTTGAACAAATGAACATTTACATTTTTATTTATATAGATATAATATATATATATTGCTAAAATTGTTTTAAATTCAGTACTGAGGCTACTATGCCTTTCAATTTCTTTACAATCCCAAAGCACCACAGGACCAAGAATCAGCCGGAATTCTTTTAAAATCCAACTTTAATTTAAGCATAAACACACACATTAAATCCAGCGTTTTCGTTTGAATCACTTCATCAGATGTGGGTCAGAGAACAATTAATGCCTTTTATAATCCTCTAAGAGGATAATTATCCAATAAAAAACATCCAATTTAAAACATCATTAATCCTTATGAATATTCATGTTAAAACCATGCATGCAGAAAAAACACTACTAACCATAAAACTTTGTATAAAATGTTCGTAAATATTAAAAAAGATGATATACATTTTACAAACTTAAAACATACATCACATGAATTTATAAAACCATAAAATGTTTAAATATCTTGGATAACTTAAGTAACTTAAATAAAACCATTTGTATTAAAATAAAAGTAAAATGTTTTAGCACACTCTAGTGGTTAAAGTTAAAAATGCATTAAAATGTGAAAGAAAAGGAAATCCACCAAATACACATGAGCAGCTAATACCTTGTTATATAATTCTATAATTTAGCTGCCATTAGTTTCAGCAGGGGTACAAGAGAGATATTTTCATTTAAACCTGGAGGGGATGTAGCTTGAAGTGTTATTTGCCACCTGAGCTCTTTATATTCTATTTTCTTGTCCCATGGTTCCCCTCTAACATCTTTTTTGATCCCTTCCAACACAAAGAAGTAATAATTAGCACTGACACATATTAAAGAGTGTTTAAAAAGGGCATTTGTTTCCTTCCTGTTTTGCATATCATATAGATGTTCGCATATCCTACTTTTTAGATTACGTTCAATTTTGCCCACATAAAAAGAATGACATACCTCACACAGAGCTAAATAAATAAGGCCATTTGAGTCACAGTTAAAATATCCTTTACTGCTTAAAACCACACTTCTACAGTTTAAAATGACTTCTTCCTTATTCATTATAAACCTACATTGTAAACATCGCCCACATTTGTAGGCACCAACTTTCTTCCTTCCATTTGCCTCTTTTTTGTCATTTTCTAAGGCATTTTTCACACTTTGTGAGTTTTTATATACAAATTTCAGCTCTGTTTTTGTTATTTGTTCCAAATCAGTGAGATTTTTGAATTTCTCCCACTCATCACTGATAATTTTCCTTAGTAATCCACAGCTAGTATTGTATTCTAGCACCATTGCTTTAGTAAATTGGTTCTGCTGTGAGGAGTCAGTACTATGGTTCTCAACTAAGGACTGACCAAGGATAGGTCTACCTTCCTGTACTTGTTTTGTAATTTCTTCAAGGAACTCTTTTGGATAGCCCCTTGCTGAAAACAATCCCTTGAGAAAATTTCACTCATTCACAAAGTCCTTGGTGTCAGAGGTCATACGACTTGCCCTTACATGCTGCCCTTTTACTATATTTCTCTTGTAATGAGAAGGATGAGCACTGTTATAGTGCAAATCTGAGTTAGTAAAGGTGCTTGTTCTATGCTCCTTTGAAGTGAACCTGTTACTTTCTTTATATATGTCTATATCTAAGTATTGTAGTTTTTCATCTGAAACGTTGAAGGTGAATTTGAGAAATAGGGTGGTGGTATGTATAAAATCAATAAATTCCTGAATTCTATTCTTATTGTACACCCAAAAAATGCAGATGTCATCCAGGAACCTTTTGTAGAGGCTCCAACAATCTTTATACATGGAGTCCAGAATATATTTTTCTTCCCATTTAGCTAAAATTAAATTAGCGTAGGTGGGTGAGCATGCAGCTCCCATCGCCACCCCTCTAACCTGTTGGTACAATTCTCCTTTGAAATAAATGAAATTGTATTTTAAAACTAATTCTATCAGGTTAAGGCATACCAACCCATCTCCCTTTTTAAACACTCTTTAATATGTGTCAATGCTAATTATTACTTCTTTGTGTTGGAAGGGGTCAAAAAAGATGTTAGAGGTGGACAATGGGAAGAGAAAATAGAATATAAAGAGCTCAGGTGGCAAATAACACTTCAAGCTACACCCCTTCCAGGTTTAAATGCGAATATCTCTCTTGAACCCCTGCTGAAACCCCTGCTGAACCTAATGGCAGCTAAATTATATGATTATATTATATAACAAGGTATTAGCTGCTCATGTATATTTGGTGGATTTCCTTTCCTTTCACACTTTAATGCAATTTTAACTTTAACCACTAGAGTGTGATAAAACAACATTTTACTTTTATTTTAATACAAATGGTTTTATTTAAGTTACTTAAGTTATCCAAGATATTTAAACATTTTATGGTTTTATAAATTCATGTGTTGTATTTTTTAAGTTTGTAAAATGTATATCATGTTTTTTAATATTTATGAACATTTTATACAAAGTTTTATGGTTAGTAGTGTTTTTTCTGCATGCAAGGTTTTAACATGAATGTTCATGAGGATTAATGATATTTTAAATTGAATGTTCTTTATTGGATAATTATCCTCTTAGAGGATTATAAAAGGCATTAATTGTTCTCTGACTCACATTTGATGAAGTGATTCAAACGAAAACACTGGTCTTAATGTGTGTGTTTATGTGCTTTTGTGCTTAAATTAAAGTTGGATTTTAAAAGAATTCTGGCTGATTCTTGGTCCTGTGGTGCCTTGGATTGCCTTACTAGTTTCTTTTGGTAGCTGGTGGCTGTTTTTTTCGAATTTTCTTTACAATCCCATATCAGAAATGCACAAAGAAAGTAACTTAACTTGCTTTGGGAGCAGACTATTTAAGAAAGCAGAGGACATATACATGATTCATGCAAAGTGATCATTTATTTTCCTAGTTTTGTGGAGGATTGTCTAAAAGCAATGGACTGAAATTAATTATTGTGGTCACTTTTTGTTTTGCTTTCCATATAGACAAACATCAGGGGTGCACATTGAAGTTGGCTATCTTTCTGGAGTATGGATGAGGAGGCGTGCTGTACATGAGGGCACACTGCAGAATGATTATTGATATGGTTTGTTTTTGGAGCAATATCTGTGTCAGTGCAATATGACCGTTATATTTATGTGATGACTTTACAGTCAGTGAAAGTGTACTATCTGAGAAGGGTTACATTTCACTGGGGGAATATGTGTGCAAAAGGAAGTGAAATATAGTGAAGACATATGCTTTGGCTTTCCAGATGATACTTCATAATTTCATAACCTCCCTAGTGCAGATGTCTGTGCAGTGGCTTCCCAACAAGCATGCACATATTTGCTTTTTCTCACTGGCATTAAATACATAAGATATACAGGCATATTATGTGATATACAAAATCATAACTATATGTTTTCATTTACAGCATAGGATTAAAAACATTCCTTGGTCTTGAAATCAATGTTTATTAGCATTTGAAATGCGAGTACAAGAAAAAGAGGAAGTGAAACCTTTGTTGGGGGTTTTTTATTTGGTATGCAGAAAACCAGTGTGTAAGGAAATATTGTCCTGCCTTTGCACCTAAAAACACTAACTAAAGATTCTAAGTGAATATCTAGATTTATTATCCAAAACATTTTGTTACAGACTGTCAATGCGCTCAGATGGATCCTCTTCTGAAACTCAAAATCTCATATAATTGAACTTCATCTTTGTGAGACGAAATTCGCAAAACCATGAATACCCAAAAGGTGAATTTTTATGAGGGTAAGTAAACACTTGCCCACCCCAACATGCATGCCCTTTTCTCCACTGTAGTGTGATCCTAGAGTGGTATATATAGTAACAGGGGTGTAGGGGTCCAGACTCCCATATTGGGGGGTGTTGGGGGGACATAGCCCCTCACCTAGTTGCATTTTATTTACTACAATGCGTGTTTCATTTAAATTTGGATAAGAGTTTACTTGCCCTGAGAAACATTTGCCATTCTGATATTTAATCCTTTGCAATTTTCATCTCACAAAAATGAAGTCTAATTATATGAGCTTTTGAGGTTTAGAAGTAGATCCCCTCAGACAAATGTCTCCGCCAAAAATTTAACACGGCCATTAGAACATGCCTTGCTATTAAGCTATTATATCTTCAGCTACAATTGAGGGCGGCTACTGTTGTTACCAAACCACAAACCAAACAGGGTACACCTTAGCTCCACTGGTAATTTTGTATGAAGTTTTAGTACTATTATTCCTAATACAGGTCATATTAACACTATTCATAGCTGATATCACCAATTCTTCTGTTATGGTAGCAGACAGCTTAAAAAGCACATTTATTAGTTTATGGCACTCCATGTATATTTTACAAGGAACTCCATAATACATACTGCTCAACAATGCACCAATCATCATCATCATCAGCAGCCCCTCTTTCCCCTTTTTCTACATGGTGTTAGGGTGTTGCATCAGCTGTCACCATTTCTGCCTCAGTTCCATGCCACTTTGCCTCCATCCTCAGCAGTCATGCATAACTGTCACAGGTCTTCTCTCATATAATCCATCCATCTCTTTGCTGGATGCCCTTGTTTCCACTTGACTTCCAGTCAGTCCCAAATTGTCTTAACCAAATCAACTATTGCTTACATGCACAAGTGCCCAAATCACTGTAATCTGTTCTTTTTGACCTTCTCTGCAATTAGAACTATTTTGGCTTCTTCTCTGATATCCTAAGTTCACGTGTCTCACAGTGTGCATCCTACTACCCTTCTCAGGCACTTCATCTCCATCACATGTAGATGGTACTTTGTGACATCATAGGATTACCCAAATCAGCTTTCTTGGGCACTTGTCATATGCTTGCTCCAAACCTAAGAATGCCCAATTGAGCTATTTCCTCATGTCTAACATCTTAACTGCCTGTTTCACTGCAAACATCAGGTCGGTTGTGCTGCATTCTGAGCTGAAACCAAACTACTCAGTGTATTTCTTATCAAACACCACTTCCAGCACTTTCATGCAGTATAGCAGGAGCTTGCTACCACTCTATACTGTCCACAGTCATAAATATTTCTTTTGTTCTTTTAGAATGGCACTAGAATGCTTATTCTTCAGTCATTTGAGCACACCTTTCTCTCCATGTTGCTGTGAGAATCCTCTGGAGCCATTTTTCCCCTAACTGAGTCAAAATCTTGATCATATCTGATATGACTTAAACTGTGACTGCTCTTTCTCCTTACTTAATTTTCTTTAGTGTTGTTCTTTATTTTTCTTCGTAGGCTATGTAAAAGTCAAAGTAAACTTTATTGTCATTTAGACCCACACACGAGTGGAGACTAAACAAAATGTCATTGCTTTGAGCTCAATGTGCAGACTAAAAAATATAAAAATATAACAATATAAATATAAAAACAGAACTACAAACTTTATATATGACATTAACATTGACACAAAAACAGAACTACAGACTCTATATATGACATCAATATTAACTTGACACTAGGGCATAATTACATTTTTGTATGTCTGTAGCACACTTAGTATTGCATAGTAGATATTGCACTTAGAGACTTTAAGCAGTGGTAGACTAGAGACCATTTTGTCCATTGCACAGAATGTAGCTTATATTTCAAGGTGTTGTACAAAAAGTAATAAGCCTTCAGTGAGTTATTGCACAAGTGAGAGAACCTAGAAATAAATTAGTGTGTGCAGTACCGCTTCTGTGAGGTGTTCTTCATTTAGAAGTGTCTGGAAGTCCTCCTTCCATATGCTTTTGATGTCCTTTGGACTGGTGAGCAGGTTATTGTTGGCATCCCTTATGAATGGTGTCTGACAACTATTTTCTTTATACTTTTGTCTTTGTCTTGTAACTGAATGCCAAGTAAAAGGGAATGCTTTGGAAATACAAGTAGACCTTCTGGTTACTGTTATCAGACTGATTTTTTTTTCAATCACTGGCTTAGAAAACAGGAATAGACAAGAAAATATTCTAATCTGCATTGTGACAAGACGTGATAAAATCAAGGTTCTGATAAAGCTTTTTACAGACTGGGATTCCCAAAGTTCCTAATGCAATGGTTTCCAACAGGTGGCCCTAGGGCCGTAATCTGGCCCACCAAAGCATTTTATCTGGCTGTATGTATGTCCTACAACATTCTGTTTTGAATGGACAGATACATGTTGAACATGGTAATATGGATCCCCAAACCTTGTAAAGTATTGTAACTGGCCCCTGAAATGTATGGTAAGTGGCCCCCTAGCTAAAAAGGCTAGAAACCCCAGTCCTAATGTATCAGCATTGTCCTTGTTCACTGGTTGAGCCCATCACCTTCTCAAGATGAAACTACTAGACTACATGCCACGTAGGTTTGTAACATATAAGTTTATGTCTTTCTTACAAAACAATAGCAACTTGTTCAGCTATACACACAGTACTGCAAGATTAAATGATCCAATTAATCAGGATTGCTCCAGCAGACTAAAGACTTCTGAGAAGTACTATTTTCCAGTGACAAAATTATTATTTTCAAAACATCGTACTATAACCTAAGAATTAGAAGAATTCCAGTTTTTCCTGTTTACTAGGTGAGGCTGAGACTATAACAAGACCACTGGCTGAGAACAAGTGAGAGTAGAAGACAAAGGAAGAGTCTGCCTTTAGTAAATATTGTGTATAAAGAGACAGGATTTGCACCATTGTTTTGTCTCATTTATCTATGGCAAAGATACTGAATATGCTGTAATATATTGTCTAACATGATTTCTGAAAGTCAATACGTCAGACTACCTCTTACTGAGCAACCATTAAGCATTCATTTCCCTGTTTAAAATATACTCAACTGATTTTCTTCTAAGATAAATTGTTAGTTCTTTTAAACAGAATGGATTTGTGGGTTTGATGATTTAAAACTCTTACCCCCTCTTTTTTCTCACACAGACATATAATTAGAAAAGGCGAAGTGATTAAAAACCTTTGAAGAGCCAATGTAAATGAGTTTTTTGTGTGTGTCCTAAAAAAAAGACTTCTTTATGCAACGTGGCTTTACAAGGTTACTTACAAAACATTTGACAACAAACTACTATACATAATTTAAGACATATCAGGAATATTGGAAATGAGTGTGTAATAATGCAGTACCAAAAGAAAGGAATCATTAAAAGAGCATGGTCCAAATTCAGGTTGCCTCAGGAGGAACAGTCAGTGGTAAATCTATGTCCAGCTATTCAGTAAGAAGGCCAATTTGACATAAGTCCTTAGAAAGCACAACCAATATCAGAAAGGGTGAAAAGATAAACAATAAACAGCAAGGGCACAAAGAAAGGACCAAGAAGAAAACTCACAGGAAACTGATCAGAAGAACTGCAGAGAAAAGGAAATACAACAAACAACACATGTCCTTTCTAATCTATCAGTAGTTGCAGCCTACTGCACCATTATCCAACAAAATCTGGTCAGTGACAGTTCTTGGGATCCATGCTCTCAGTTAAATCCACCACTAACTTTATTTTTCTTCCATAGAAACACCCTTGTCTTTACACTTAGTGACCAGTGTACACTCCATTCAACTGCCCAAGTCTCATACTCAGTAGCCACCTCCCTCACTGAATTGTGGATTTGGACCTCGCAACAGCAGTGTAGTGATACCATCCTCCACTGTCTTATTCACAATTTTTCCATTCATCCACAGTTCTTCCCAAACCTACTGTCCTATGATTTTTCTTCATTCTCTCTCTGTTCCCCAGATGTGTTTGAATCTTTCTGTCATCACTCAAACTGATCATTTTTTTCCTGGGGTTTTCTTCTGAGAGGTTCACAAGCACTCTGTTACCCTCCTGTATTGGTATGGTATTCCTCCTAATGTCAAGTCTCTATATCTTTTAAAAAATATGTGTAATGGCTTGCCACCATATGTACTGCAGCTATGTTTTGAAAAGCCAAGTTGATTGAAAAAGTCACTTCCTGGAATAAAAAAAGATTGTATTGTTTCTACTAAATGATTACTTATATTTTATTTGAAAATTTTCCTCAAAATGATTATCAGAGGCTACAGTATTTCCAAATTTTCTATAGAAAATGTCTGATCAGACCCCATGTTCCCTGGACAGACATGATAATGACACATGCTCACCCAAAACAGACTTGGAGTTTTCCTTTAAACTTCCTCAGATTTTTTCCTGGAAGGTTAAGATTTTTTACCACATGGTACACTATTCAGGTTGACAAATGAGTCATTGTATAAACTGCTTTTTAATCAGGATGGACAACAAGCCAAAAAACAGCAAAGGAATGAAATCAACTTGCAATCAAACATTAGATCAAAAATGGTTTGAAAGTGTTTGAGCTGTTAAAAAAAAAAAAATCACAGATGTTATGATACACATGAGAATCTGCTATCCCATTTGAAAAGGGTGAATGAGCTAGCTGGCCAGGATTATGCTGGAATTATTCTGGAACATAAAAAAAAATTGTTCATGTTCCAAAGAATGTAACTCCTTCAAACATTCTGTCACTTCCAACACAGATGTTGTGAATCCTATAAACATTACAATACATACTGAACACTACAGAGAAGCAGAAGAAATTACTTTAGGGAAAAATCATGAAATACCAAGTGCATTTGGTATATTGCAAATTCCAACAGATGTCAAATTAACCAGCAAAGACAACTAGCATTAGCATGGCAGATTGCAACACAATACTCTCCTCAGAGTACATATGCATTCCAAAATGTGTTCACCCAGCATTTATAACTGCTCAATTTCTAATTGCATTTATAGCTCAGGACAAATGAAACTGCATACAGTCAAAAATTCTAGGGAACTCTGATCAGTCCTGAAGCCACTGAGGAGATCTCAGTGACTAGTATGACACAAAAATGCAGAGATGGTACCAGACTCCTTTCCTCCCTTCTGTCTCTGCGAAGACCCTACTCCAGCAACATATTAATGGGATACCAGGCTGGTAAGGAAGGTGGTTCTGGTTTCTACTGAGAGCCAATTACATTTGTTTTCTGCAAAACAGTGAAGTTCTTTGGGGGGTGTAAAATTAATGAAACGTAAAATTTTATATTATGTCTTTTGGAGGATATACAACTTTGACCTTAAATGTAAGGTTAATACAGAAATAAAGCATTCCATGTCCTACAGTATTACATTCTTTTCTAGCTTTTGTGGTTAGGAGGTCTGAAATCCTGCTGGACCCTTTTAGCTGGGTGAGCATTTTTTGTGACTGGTTTTCTACATGAGGTAGAAAAGACAGATTTTGATCTAGATAAGGCTTATGCATTTCTACTGAGTTACACATGGTAACGAGTGTTGCCAAGGGTCAAAAGTCCAACCTACCTTGCAGGTAATTGTAGTGAAGGTTCAGCAGCAACACCCCGAGTCATTCAGTAAGTATGGTTTATCTTGGCTTTCAGTAATGCAGTTCAGTATGTATAAGATATGTATTTATTTATTTTATTTATTTTACATTTGTTGACCGGGATAGTTTGACTGGATACATGTCCATTTTCAGCAGAGGCCCAGGGAGAAAAGCTCCAAGATCACCAAATTAGACAAAAAATATGGCATCTATATTAATGAACATAATACAGTTTTACAGAGGTTACATAGCTAGGCAAATGATAGTAGTTCTGAGGTTAATGAGAATCAGAGACTAGGTCTTTGTCAAGTAGATAAGAATACGGTTATCAAGTCATACAGTTAGTTACAGATACAATATTTACAATGGTTACATGGCAAAACACATTAGAGTAAAACAAGGTAAGGTCAGGATAGTGCCATGGGTAAGCTAAAATAACTATTTTAGTCTCATTGTCATGGAGAGTTAGTCAGGTTTGCTACATTGACAGAGCCAGTTTAGTATAAAATGTTGTTTAAGTCTAGTCTTGAATCGGCTCAGGGAGTTGAGCAAAGTAATTTCGGTTGGGAGAGAGTTCCAGGATCTGCTCACAAAGTTAGTGAAGAGGGAGTTACCGGCTGAGTCATTAGTTTTGATAGTCTGAACTAGTAATTTGTTAGAGAATCACAGTGGTCGATGATTATGATAGAGGTTAAAGTACGGTCCACAGTCAGGCTGCTGCTGTTCTGCTAATTTGAACTATGATACTTTTGAGCATTAAGCTGAATTACCACTGTGTAAAATTATTTCAATCAGCATATGTTCATAGGTGATTACTAGGCTAATGACAGTAAAGTGTCTTTTTAAGCCTAGCCATGTTTCCCGATTGTATCGGACAGGGTTTGCACACATGAGTTTTTATGGGAAATATATATAGCTTGGGCATGAGTGATCAGACATTTAGAAATAGGGGACAGACCAGGGGTAACGTTTTGATTCTCTATTCACTGGTCCAAGTTTTGCTTGAATAAGTGCTTCACTTGGATAGAAAGCCTGTTCCAGAGAAACAGTACTCTCTGAGAAATATGCCTATTTTTCCAACATGTTTTATTTATGTTATATATGAAGTTTATTTGCCTGAATTTG
Organism: Protopterus annectens; assembly: GCF_019279795.1. Taxonomy (NCBI): domain Eukaryota; kingdom Metazoa; phylum Chordata; order Ceratodontiformes; family Protopteridae; genus Protopterus; species Protopterus annectens. Next base: position 1,865,485,698 of record NC_056743.1, on the reverse strand, counting down.
ATATTTCTGATGCTATTTATTTTATTTATTTATTTATTTTACATTTGTTAATCTAGTTAGTCTGGCTGAGCTTTTGGCTCATTTTCAGCAGACACAGGGGGAGAAAAGCTCCTCAGGACTAGAAAACAATTTATTAAATTTTAGTAACATAGTAGTAACAATCAGCTATAGGATCTTCCAAGCAGAGACCTGGAGAGAAAAAAAAGCTCCTCAGGCAATTCAGTTATACAGAATATTAACAACTGGCAGACAAGTATGTGAGTTGTTACAAACAAGGTTTTAAACAATTAGCAGAAGAAAATGAGACTAGTTACAATATTATTTAAGCTGCTTAGAGCAAAATGAGTTAATAGTTAGGCAGATGCTTATTTAAAGTGGGTAGGATCTAGTTGTATAGGAGTTTGGAAACATGAAAGGAAAGTAAGAATGGCTAGTAGGAGATGTAGGGGAGGTAGAGTATAGGAGACAGACTAGACAGGTAGGTTGTTTTGAGACTGTAAGAATTAAGAGTGGTTGGAGATAGAGGATGGGAAGAGGTAGAAGAGGCAGGGGAATAGTGTTAGAGATACATTAAGAGTGAGGTGGTGAAATAGGTGAAAGGATGGTGGTTTCAGGGTGGTTGGCTACAGTGGCAAGACCACTTTGTTTTTAGGTATCTCCTTGTGGCTAATTTAAAACTTTTGCTAGGCTGGAGGGGAGTTGGTTCCAGGATGTAGCTGGGTTATAGTTATAGAGAAGGCAGCCTATTTTGGTGTTGGGTTTGTAGATGTCTAATAATTCTTGATTTGAGCTATGTAGTATCCTAGCAGGGGAATATTTGGATATTATAGTGGACAGACTGGGGCAGATGGAGGTTAGATAGAGGATAGAGTGGATGATTTGTAGTTGGCATAGTTGGAGCAGCTGAGGGAATTCTAGCCAGTCTAGTTGCTGTAGTGCTAAGCAGTGGTGTGACTTGTAGGTTTGGTTAGCTGCAAATCTGGCAATCTTATTATAGGTAGTTTCAAGCTTGGAAATAAGTGTAGAATTTAGGTTTGTGAATATGTGGCAGCTGTACAGGAGTGTTAGGAGTAATAAAGCCTGGGAGAGACTTATCTGGGCAGTGTTAGTTAAGTATTTCTTGCTATGGAAAAAGTGTCCAAGTTTCTGATGAGTTCTTTTTACTGAGTTAGTAATATGGAGATCAAACTTAAGCTGATCATCTATTGTAACACCTAGCAATTTAGTACTAGATTCAGCTGAGATGATAGTGTTGTTGCAGGATAAGATGGTAAATGTAGTTTTGAGTGTGGTGATGTTTTTAGGGAGGAAGAGTAGGAGCTTAGTTTTTTTGGATTAAGTTTTAGTTTGTTATCACTAAGCCAAGTCTCAGTGGTGTGGAAGGATGCCTGTGTAGTAGAGTGGAGGTCAGTTGGGTTGTCAGCAATGGTTATAACAGTTGAGTCATCAGCATATTACACAAGGGATGACTGGGGCAAAAGGAGTAGAGCAAGTTGGTGAAAATATTAAAGAGTAATGGTCCAAGTTTGGACCCTTGGGGGACTCCCATTTGTACAGTGAGAGGGGAGGATAGTGCAGAGAGCCATTTAACTGATTGCTGCTAGCTGGTAGAGAGATTGCTGGAGAACCAGGAGACAGTAGGGGGAGAGAAATGTAAGTTAGTGAGTTTATCTAGAAGGAGTGAGTGAGAGTGTCAAAGGCTTTAGAAAGGTCAAGGAATAGGCATGAGACAAGTTTATTGTTATCACGAGCTAGGGAGACTATGTTGATGAATGATATGAGTGCAGTAGTTGTACTATGCTTGGGACGGAAACCATGCTGTGTGGGTGTGAGAAGGTTTTCCTGATGAAGGTAATGCATTACCTGCTTCTGAATGCATTTCTCTAGGATTTTTGAAAGTGGAGAGAGTATGGCAATCGGTCTGAAGTTGGATATGTCTGAGGAGTTGCCCCCTTTGTGAATGGGTAGAGTAAAGAAATTCTTCCATACAGTGGGGACATAGGATTTAGAAATGGATGGGTTGATTAAGATGGATACAGGACAGGCAAGAGGTTCAGAGGCAATCTGCAGGAAGTAAAAAGGTAGCTTGTCAACAGATGGGGAGCAAGGTTTAAGTTTAGAGAGTAATGACTTTTCATAGTTGTTACTGCTTTTAGAGAGAAGGAGTTAGGAGGGTTTTAAAGAGGTATAGAGTTTGTGAGGGTGCTACTGTTGTTTCTGGGGGGGGGGTTATTATGGAGGTTATTGAGTTTATAAAATAATTGTTAAATTTGTTGGCCATGTCTTCATGTGTTGCACTGGGACATGGGTTAGGAGAGGAAGGTTTTCCTGGGTGAAGAATCTGATTAGTAGCACTCCATAATTTCTTTGGGTCTGATTTAGGAGTAGAGAGAGGATTGGCATAGAAGTTTATTTTGTCATAATGGATTATTTTTATTTTATTTCTGATTTCTTTATATTTCTGAAGAAGAGAAGGGGTCCTAGTTTTAGTCCACATTTTCCAAATCCTATCCCGGTCTTTCATGAGGGTTCTGGTAGATTTAGTGAGCCAGGGAGCAGTATTAGATTTGATTCTAATTGTGTGAAGAGGAGCAAGGGAGTTAAGAATGTTTAGGAATGTAGTGTTGAAGGAGTGGACAGCTTCATTTAAAGGAAGGGTGGTGAGGTAAGACCAGTTAATTTTGGAGAGTTGGTGAATAAAGGAGTTAGGACAGAAATGAGAAAGTGAGCGAGTGGTAATAAATTTGTTAGGTTTAGTATGGTGGGGAATGTCAGTTATAAGGCAGTGGTCGCTGAGGGCATTTGGAAGGGTTTGGGAGTTATGATAGTTTTGAGGGTAGGAGACCAATATCCAGTCAAGAAGAGAGCTCGGTAGGTGAGATTTATTAATGTAGGTTGGGGTTGTGATTAGCTGCTCAAAACCATGCAGGTTCATACAGGAAGTAGTGCTGGGAGCTTGTATTGTAAGCCAATCAATATTTACATCTCCCAGTATAATTATTTCATTGTGGATGGTATGTGAGAGGTGAGATAGGATGTTCTCAAGTATGCTAATATTATCACCAGGGGGAATGTAGATTGCTGCGACAGTTATGGTGTTGAAACTGGTAAGTTTGAAGTTGGTCAGTAGGAGTTCAGCTGGTGAGAAGGAGGGTAAGTCTAGTGTGGGACTGATTTGGGTGAGACAATTGGCGTAGAGTATGGAGACTCCTCCTCCTTTTCTTTTAGGTCGATCTAATCTAAGGATATTATAGCCAGGAGGGATGATTTCACTGTCCAGATGGTGTGGTTTTAACCATGTTTCTGTTAGGGTAACTATGTCAGGAGTATAGTTAGCTACCCAAGCATGGAGTTCTTGAACTTTATTTACAAGGCTCCTGACGTTGCTAGAGCAGAATTGTACTTGTTTTTGTGGGTTGGAGGGGTTGATAGGTTTAGATACAGGGGGGTTATTGTTCAGTGTAGTGTCTGTAGGGTCTGGGTAAGGATGAGTGTCACCGGACAGAAGTAGAGGTTTGTAATGGGGTTTTACTTTGAGTAAGTAGACTTTGTTTTTTTGTTTTAAAGGGGAGGGGGTGATATTTTTACTTTAGGACTGGGAGTGGTGGGGGGAAGGTTGGAGGGACAAATTAGTAGATAGGGTCGTGGTGTTGTACTTGAGTTAAGAGTGGTGTTTGAGGGATGGAAATAGGGAGTAGGTAATTGTGAGTGATAGGAAGTGAGGTGATAGAGTATAAGGAGTAGAGAAGGTAAGAGTATAGTTTGAGTTGTAAGAGATGTGCCACTTTATGGGATGTAGAACAGAGGATGAGAGGAAAGGGTGGGAGTAAGATATAGTAGTCTTTTATAGTGGATAGTAGGTAAGTGTGTGGAGGAGCAAAGAAGGGGGGGCAGTATGAGAACAGGAAGTAGAGGGGTGGGGGATTTGGGAGGAAGTGAGGGGGTGTGGTTGTATGGAAACATATAAAGGTAATGATATGGGGGGTGGGTGGGAATGGGGGAGGGAAGACAGAGAAGTGATTGAAGCAAACAGAGCGGGGCTACACCTTCCAGATAGAACGTAGCTAAAATAAAACATCAGCTAGTCCAGGGACACTTACTAGAGATGCTACACCTGGAGGGCTTTCAGCTGCAATTAGAGCAAATATGGCATCCGGGGTTTTTAAAACCTTTGGTGTGTTGTACCTGAGCAATCACGTCAGGGGTGGGTTCAGGGAGGGAAACCATCAATTGGAATTTAAAGTAGCAGGGAAGAATCCAAGGTACTCTGCTAACCTAGCTAATTATCAAAGGACAGCCAAGGAAATAAGGTAAACATACAGGCACCCTTGTTCAAGGACTGGAAGGCTTCTCCAAGAAAAACTATGTGTAGGAGTACACCACAGGTAGAAGTTGTATGCTGCTTATTAGTCTGCACTGGCAGATTTTATTCTCTTTTATATTTGTATTCCACTTTGCTCATTGTTTGTTGCACACAATGTAGCTAACGATAAAATCAGCTGGAGACTTTGCACCTCTGTTTGGTGTTTAGTGAAAAACAAGTATTGTGGAGGAGGGACTGAAGGCTATGACTATTGAGGGGGGCTAAATACCTTCATATGCAACAAATTATCAACAGTGACATGGATGAAAGGGGTGGGTGTGGGCTAAGAGGAGTAAGGTTTGCAGATATTGCCCCTGGGGTATGCACTCTAGCTAACTGTAACATATTTTAACAAAGCAGAACAGTAGTCACAAAAGCTGGCACCTACACTACACAAGTGGCAACAACAAGGCTCCTGGAGTTAAACCTGGGGCTGCAGTCTATTTTTGGATGATTGCTGGTTAGAGTTTTCTTTGCTTTTAGCTGGAGTGAGGGGATTCCTTGCTCACACAAGTGGAGGGGGGACAAAAAGCAATCAAGTCCTCAGTGGCTACTATACAAGCGTCAACATCAAGGTTCCTGGAGTTAAACCGGGGGCTGCAGTCTATTTTTGGATGATTGCTGGTTAGAGTTTTCATTGCATTTAGCTGGAGTGAGTTAAACCCGGGGCTGTAGTCTATTTTTGGATGATTGCTGGTTAGAGTTTTCTTTACTTTTAGCTGGAGTGAGAGGATTCCTTGCTCACACAAGTGGGGGGGGGGGGCAAAGCGATCAGGTCCTCAGTGGCTTAGTGATGCTACACCTGGAGGGCTTTCAGCTGCAATTCAACTTCAACATTTATTTGCTGGATGTGCAGTAGGTACAATCTTCTGCATAGAGATAACAGTTACAATTCACCATTCATTTGACATAAAGCCTGTTTGGAGGTTATGGTTAAATAATGATTCTACGGGGCCAGATAAGTCATGCTTTATGCTATTCAGGAGGCATCCTGGGATATTATCAGGACCCATCAATACAGTGTTTTTGGCTTTGGAGACAGCACTGAGGACATGTTCCCTAGTGGTAGATGGAAGGGTTATGGTGATGTGTATTTCTTGAGAGGTGTCAGGGGATAAAGTGGGGTAAAGTTGTAGCTGAATTTATGCTATATCCTCTGGCTCAGTATAGGTGGCTCCATTTAGAATTAGTTTGGCATATTCTTATGTATTGCCTTTGAGGTTGAAGACATAGCTAAAGAAGAATGCCTTGTGATTGTCCATAGCCCAGAGGCTACTTTAACCTCATATTTGGCTTTGGTAGACTTAGCTAGTTCCCTAAGTTACTTATTTAGCTTGATGAGGAAGTTCTTACCTTGCTATGCAATGCACCTCCTAATTTTAACAATAATGTTATTTTTGTTATAGAAAACTAGTAATGTTGTGATTTCTAAGTTTGTTCTTTGCTTATTTTGGGTAGGCAGCATTGCCTTTATGCAGCTATATACATGATTGTAAATATTTTTGTGAACAATTATTTATTTATTTATTTTATTTTATTTTACACTTGTTAACCAGGATAGTCTGAATGGACAAGGTCCATTTACAGAGAAGGCCCGGTGAGAAAAGCTCCACAAATTAACATATACAATAATAAAGTTTTACAAACATAGAAGAAACATAGCACAGTGACATACAAAATATCAAAAAAAAAAGAAATTCTTTCAAACATATTAATTTTCAAGGAAGTCTAAAGTTTGAGTTTTCATGCATATTAACTGTGGCTTATCTACAGTAGGTAAGATTAGAAAGAAGCTAAGGAGAGTAGTGAAGAGCAGAGTTATTTATGTAATACATGGACTTTTCCAGTTCTTAGTAAGATATGATTTGAGTGAGCTTTTTAACTGCAAGGTATTTGAGGTGGATGCAATAGAGGTGGGAAGATTGTTCCAGGTTTTAGCTGTGGTGTGAGACAAAAGAGATTTCCCTGCAATGTTATTAGCCCTAAAGACAGTGAGAAGAGTTTTGACAGCAGAGCGAAGAGTAGTAAAAGAGTAGCTGATTTAATACAGGAGTATTGTCAGGGTATCTCAGGATGTTAAAAGGAATGACTAGTCGATGGTAGTTGAGTAATTGTGGAAGTTCTAACCATTGCAAGTCTCTTAGTACCTGACAGTGATGTGTTCAAAAAGCAGCACTGCAAACCTGGAAATGTTATTGTAGCTTGACTCAAGTTTGTCAAGATCAGCTTTTCTAGTAAAGGTCAGGACTGGTGCTGCATACAAAAGTGTAGACAGTAGGTGAGTTTGGGCAAGGATAATCCATGCCTTATCTGTAAGGAATTCTTTGTGTCTATAGAGTGTTCCCATTTTTTGTGTACCTTCTTGATATTTAAGCAATATGTACATAAAAGAAAAGATTTTTGTCTATTTCTACACAGAGGAGTTCACTATGAGAAGTTGGAGAGCTGACAGTGCCATTTTTAGAATTAATGGTGAAGGAGAGGGCTTTGGGTTTACATTTATTAGGGTTAAACAGAAGCAATTTAGCCTTTTTGGGGTTTAGAATAAGTTGGATGTTGGTAATCCAATTTTCAACAGAGCTAAATGATTCTTGGGTAAGCTTTTGTAAGGTGGTAAGAGATGTGGCTGAGCAGATAAGTGTTGGGTCATCTGTGTACTGTATAAGTGACGCATGCTGGGTGGAAGTTTGTAGATTGTTTGTAAAAAAAGAGAAAAGAAGTAGGCCCAAAACTGATCCCTGTGGTACACCTATGGTAGTTGGAAGTAGAGGAGATAGCATACCTTGCCATTGGACAGATTGCTGTCTATCTGACAGGTAGTTTTTGAACCAGGAGATGGTAGTAGGTGCAAAGGATAGGGAGGCTAGAGAATCTAATAGTATTGGGTGTGAGACCATGTCAAAAGCTTTGGATAGGTCTAAAAAGATAGCAGATACATAACTGTTCTCATTTCTGAGTTGGTTAACTAGATTAGTAAAGGAGAGGAGAGCAGAGGTTGTGCCATGGTGTGGGCGAATGCCATGTTGTGTGGGAAAGAGGAGGTTGTGTGTGTTCAGGAATTGCATAACTTTTGAGTGAATACACTTCTCAAGAAGTTTAGATAAGGGAGACAGAATGGCTATGGAATGATAATTAGAGAAATCATAGGAATTGCTGCCTTTGTGGAGGGGAATGATATAAGACACTTACCAGAGTTGAGGGACATATGCTTCTTGAATAGATCAGTTAATCAGAATTGAAACAGGACAAGATAAGGATTCCGCTGCTATTTTTAAGAAGTTGGTAGGTATGTTATCGGCTGCAAGGGTGGTACGTTTAAGTTTTAGGAGTAGTTTTTTAATTGTGGAGGTGGGGACCAGTGTGAGAGTAAAAGAGGGCATGTTATTTGGACTTTTGGTAGGGGAGCTTGAGGGGTTGTTTATGGAAAATTGTCCTGATAGTAACTGGATAGAGTCAATAAAGTGGTGATTGAATTGGGAAGCAATGTCACTAGTATTATTAGCAGAGGTGGGAGTGGGAGTAGTCATTTTGCTAGGTTTTAAAAGGGAGTTGATGGCTTGCCAAAGTTTTTGGGGGTCTTTTGAGTGTTTATTTTAGATACCTAGGAAGTAGTTTAGCTTATCGATATTTGTTTGCTTTTTGGCCCGATTCCTACGTTGTTGGTAGTTTTGCTTAGTTTGGATAGAGTTATCATTTTTCCATTGTTTCCAGGCTTTGTCTCTAGACTTTAGTAAGGCTCTAGTGTCCATAGTCAGACATGGCACATAGTTTGCTTTAGCTCTAATTTTTCTGATGGGAGCAACTGTATTGAGAACACTGGTAAATGTACTGTTAAAGTAATCTATTGCCTGATCTAGTCCTAGAGTTTGTAGTGGTTCCCAGTTACATTGTTTTAGTATAGTGTTTAATTCCTCTGGGTTTAGTTTGTGGTCATCTCTGATTTGTCTATATACTATAGGTTTGGGCGAGTTGATCCGCTTCCTTAGGAGAAAGGTAGGGTGGTGGTCACTGAGGCCATCTGGTAGACAACCTGCTTTGTAGTTTTGTTTGGGGTAATTCACTAGTGTCCAGTCAAGAATGGATTGCGGGATTTTTTATGTACTCTAGTGGGATCATTGATAAGTTGAGCAAATCCAAATAAATTAATGTGGTTGGTGGGGTTCTTAGAGTCACAGGCTAACCAGTCAGTATTTAGATCAGCTAGTAGAATTGTTTCTTGTGGAAGGTTGTCTGCAGCCCATTGAAGTGTTTCCTCAATTATGGGGGGGGGGGGGTTATTTCCTGGAGGGATGTAGCTACAGAGAATGTTTTTTTTTTTTTTTGTATTGTTTATAGCCAGTACTGAGCCTAAGGTTTTGGCATTATAACATTTTGGGAGAGAGGTTTGTAGAGGTTGGAGGTCGAGTGTACTTTTAAAAAGAATTGCAACTCCACCTTCCTTCCTGCCTGTAATAATCTAATCTTAGGATGTTCTATCCTGGAGGGAGAATTTCTTCATTTTGGATGCTAGGTTTCAAGCAGGTTTCAGTTATGGCCAGTAAGCCTGGGGAGTATTGAGTTATGAATGCATGTAGGTCAGGGAGTTTATTGGAGATACTCCTGATATTCAGATTAATAATTAGTAGGCTGGATTTCTGTTTGTTAGAAAGTATTGTGGGGCATGGTCCAGGGTTTGGGTGTATATCCCCTGAAATGAGTAGCCTTTTGCTAAGAGTTATGATTTGTTTGATTGTGTGTGCTATTTCTATGAAGGATTTGCATGGTATTTTGCAAGTATAATGTCCTGGTAGGCAGGTCTTACATATGTGTAGCATGGAACTGTTTTTAAATAGTGTGGAACAGATAAGGAATTGTGTGTAAGATATTAATTGTGAGGTAGTATGTGTTATGTGGTAAGAAGTGTTGTGAAGTGGTATATTGATATGAATTGATGTGATGAAAGCAAGGGAAGTAAGATTTGTTAAGAGAAGAGATAGTGTGATTTGCATTTTAATGTGGGAGTGGTGTTTGGTTATTTGTAGTCTTCAGGTATAAGAATAGGTGAGGAGATGTGGCTGTTTACTATTGTGTGTACTTATTTGGCAGAGAGTTAGGGGCATGGTTGGGGTAGTTAGAATCAGGTAGCTGATAGCTGTGGAGGTGGTCAGGTGACTTGAGCTTAAAAATAAATGTAGCTGTAGTGGGATGGGAATTGGGGCAGGGTAGGGGAGTGGAGTGAGCCGAGCGCAGCGAGGTGAACGGAGTGGGTCCACAACCAGACCTTGAGACTGCAGAGACAATCTGTATGTGCTGTTCAGGACAGAACAGGCATATTACGCAATTGGGTAAAAATTCAAATAAAGGTTTCCTTACACTATCCTTGTTTATTTCACTGTTAGTTTGTAACTACTAATTACAAGAATTTCAAGGCGGGCTTAATAAATTATTGCCAGTGCTGCTGATTCCCGAGTGGGACACTGTCGTAATTTTACTCTATTTAAACAGGAAATATTAAACAACCTTGTTTCCTTTTCTGTACAGTAAAACTTAAAAAAATATAAGTAGACTGCTAGTGGATTCAGGATTTCTTAAGGAGCAGTATCCTAGTGATGTGAGCCTTTCAATGGGGGCGGGCGGAGTAGGGTGAAAGAAAAAATGAAGAGGTTCTAGGAGGGGAGAAAGGAGAGATATAGCTATAGATTAGAGCAATATAACAGTTTAGTCTCTTTTCAAATTAGCTATAGATTACAGTAATACAGCAAACAATTTAGTCTCTAAACTACAAACTAGACTAACAATCTACATAGACATCCATATATAATGGCAGAAGTATGCTTTACATTGCTTAGTGCAGGTATTCAACTTATTAAACATGCTCGTTGCTAACATTCTCCCTAAGGTTACAAACGTAAATGCCAGTTCCCCTTAGAAGTATGAGATAAGTAGAGTACAGCCTTAAAACATCAATATAAACCTTCTACATTCTTTTTTCAACTAACAGTTAGAAAACATGTTACAGATATGACCAACTGCATATCACTCTGTATGCTCATTTCTTGTTGAAAACCCAGTAAAAGCAGCTTGTTTACAACCTTGTTTCTTCTTTGTAACAATGAGAGGTAAAAAAAAAACACTTGCCTCTAACAGCGAGCTGCAGGATTTTCACTCCATAACTAGTTTGTTTGCTAAACAAAAGAAGCATAAATAACAGTGTATTTACTGCATAGTTGGTATCAATGAGCACATATTTACATTCTATGTTGCACTGCTACCCTTTTGGTTTTGTATACAACAGTAATAGTAATCACTCGCTTATTTCGTCCTGTGATTACAACTTCACTCAGCTTAAATAATTTTACAAAAAGCATGCCAATCTTGTGGGCAGCAACATTGACAATATTTAGCTAAATAGTTTAAAATAGATGCAGGATAGGCTTACAGCCACCGATAGGATCCACGAGCACTAGCAGATTTTAAAAAAGAAGAAAAAATGGTGTGAGGTAGAGGGGCTTTAATATCTCCCTTCCATAATCTGGGTTGCCATGGGATGCTATCTTTTAATTGGTGTATCTGCTGCCTTGTGGTCCCCAACGAGACCTCAAGACTGCAGAGATGATCCAAATGTGCTGTTCAGAACAGAACAGGCAAACAGTGCAATTGGGTAAGAGTGCAAATAAAGGTTTCCTTACCCAATCCTTGTTTATTTTCCTGTTAGTTTGTAACTACTAATTACAGGAATTTCAATGGGGGGGCTAATTAATTATTGCCAGTGCTGCTGATTCCCGAGTGGGACATTACCGTAGCTTTACTCTATTTAAGCAGGAAATATTAAAAGTTAACAACCTTGTTTCCTTTTCTGTACAGTAAAATTTCAAGAAACATAAGTAGACTGCTAGTGGATTCAAGATTTCTTAAAGAGTAGTCTCCTAGCGATGCAAGCCTTTCAATGGGGGTGGGCAGAGTAAGGTGAAAGAAAAAAATGAAGAGGTCCTTATTTCCTTTTTTGTACAGTAAAACTAGCTTTTCCTGCCACATAATCAGTGGTGTTCTTTGGTTCTGGGGAACATGACATTTTTCCAGAGTTTCACTTAATAGTAAGACATTTGCCTTGGAGTAATTCCTAAAGTTCCATAATTAACTGATATTCCTGATTTTATATTTATTTAGAACACAGCTTTATGGTCCAACCTGAGGAACAAAGACAGTACGCTTGGTGTGTGTGTGTGTGCGTGTGTGTGCGTGTGTGTGTGTGTGTGTGTGTGTGTGTGTGTGTGTGTGTGTGTGTGTGTGTGTGTGTGTGTGTGTGTGTGTGTGTTCGCGTGTTCATGTGTGCCATGTGTGCACGTGCGTGTGTGTGTGTGTGTGTGTGTGTGTGTGTGTGTGTGTGTGTGTGTGTGTGTGTGTGTGTGTGTTTGTGTGTGTGTATGCAATATTCACACATGTTGGTGAGGACTAAGCTGAGTATGCCTAGTGAGTGTATGGACTAGCTGATCCAGCGCATATGAGTTGAAAAAGATGGGCTTATGAGTTTGGGGTTGTGTATGGTCCCCAGTTGTATGGTGGGGTAGTTGGATTCCCGCATGAGTATAGTACTATGAATGGAGAGTGACTACAGTACACTTAAGTAGTCATCATCATCATCATCAGCCCCTTTTTCACATTTTTTTTTTATATGGGGTTGGAGTATAGTGTTAACTGTCGCTAACTCTCTCGATTCAGTGCCACACTCCTGCCTTCTTCAGCACTCATGCCTGACTGTCACAGATCTTCTTTCACACAATCCATCCACCTCACCTCTTTGCTGGACATCCTCGCTTCATAGGTTCATAGGTTCATAGGTTCTTAGGTTCATACTAGGCTATCTGCCCTAGGGCATTTATAAGCCTAGCCAGAATGTGTTTGGCTTTCGCCACCCATTTTAAATTTATTTTGCTTTGCCCTTTTTCGAGGTTAGTATACCGTGCCTCTGTCTAACAGTGACACAGAAGTGATACCCGGGGTAAACCTACGATCTCCCATCCACTCATCAAGATTCCTCTTGAAGAGAGTCAATGAGGGACTCTGCCTAACCTGGACTGGGATTTTATTCCAGAGTGAAGGGAGCCTCTGGGTTATGAATCTGTCCCTCCAGCATGTCCTATTTATTTCAGTGCTGAGGTTCAAGTCTTTTGAGCATGTAGCTCGATGGGATTTGCATTTTCTGAGGTGCAGCATGTCCATTTATTCCGGTTTGGACATGGCTTTATACGTCAGGCACAGATCACCTCTGAACAGGCGGTATGCCACTGAGTAGAGCTGGAGTTTCTTTAACCAGGCAGCATATGGCATCTGTTTGAGCCCTTTGATCCTCTTGGTGAGGTACTTTTGGGGTCTTTCCAGTTGCTGCAGGTGTCTGGTAAGGTACATCCCAAAAGGGGCATTGTACTCAATTATGGGCCTGATGAGGGATGAGTAAAGAGGCACGATGACCTCCCCTGATCTAGATGTGAATCCCTTCATGATTAGGTGGGCTATATAAAATGTTTTTCTAACCACTTTGGCCACGTGGTTGTCAAATGAGAGATTGCTATCAACTTGGGTCCCCAGGTCCCTAATTACTTCTTCTGTACCTAATGGATTACCACCTATGTGGTAATTTGTGGGCACTTTGTTTTTGCCAAAGGGGATGACTATACACTTTTTGGCATTTAGCTTGAGGCCATGGCTCTGGCACCAGTTGTCTGTTTCTATGAGGCCCGTTTGGAGGATGCTTGTGTCAGCTGGAGAGTCGATTATGGTACCCAGTTTGCAGTCATCTGCGAACTTGGTCAGCCACAGTCCTTCCGTGTTGGCCTGTACCTCCGAGAAATATATACCGAACAAGAGAGGTCCCAGGACTGAGCCTTGTGGGACACCACTTGTAACTGGTTTGGAGTCTGACATGGCTCCAGCAATTCTAACCATGTGGGTTCTGTCCTTGAGCCAGTTTGCAATCCATCTAGTGACATAGGGGTTTATATTTAAGCTGGTGAGCTTATCTATAATGCCCAAGCGGGGTATTGTATCAAAGGCTTTAGCGAGGTCCAGGTAGGCTGTGTGGACCACCTTCCCCTCGTCAATCGCCTTGGTGACTGTTTCAAAGAAATCAACCAGGTTTAAAAGGCAGGATCTGCACTTAACAAAGCCGAACTAGGTAGGATCCAGTGTCTGTAGGTCCCCAATATCTTTATTTATGAGATCCATGATGATCCTTTCCATAGCTTTGCAGACTAAGCTAGTCAGGCTTATGGGGCGATAGTTTCCAGAATCCGTTGAGGCACCACCTTTATGGAGAGGGACCACTGTTGCTGTATGCCACTCTTTGGGCACATATCCTGTAGTAAGGCTGAGATTGAACAGTAGTTTTATGTTTGGGTTTAGCTCTTCCTGGAGTTCATGTATGACGCAGCCCGGGACACCGTCTGGTCCCATTGATGCTGTGTTTTTTGCTTTGGAGAGGGTGGCTCTAACCTGAGCATCTGAGATGTCAGGGGGGGCAGCACTCTGCTGGGATAGATATTTGCCCTTTTGGTGTGGAGGGGGGGGGGGGACCTGTCAGCTAGGATGTTGGCAATGTCTGTGGGTTCAGTGTATTTTTTGTCATTTTGGACTAATTCTGAGCATATCTGGGAATTACCACCCAGGTTCCTAACATAAGTAAAGAAAGCCTTGTGATTATCCTTAGTGTCCTGTGCAATTTTTCTCTCGAAGCTGGCCTTAGACAATTTTATGAGTGCTCGTAGTTTTTTGCTAATACTGATCAGTGATGCCTTCCCTTTTTGCGATTTTGCTCTATCATTTATTAGCTTCCTCCTTCTATTGTATAGTTTGTTTATGGCTGGGGTCCACCAGACAGGACGTCTGCCTTTGGAGGATTGGGTCTTGGTTTTATTTGGGATCGCATGATCCATGCATTCCTGAAGGTGTTCATAGAATGTGTTTATAAAGGATTTTGCGGTCTGGGCCGTATTTTCCATAGGCCCGGGGGCTTTGAAGGATTCCACCTCGGTTTTGAGGAGTGTGAAATTTGCTTTAGAGACGTTTTTCACTGTGGTTTTCTGGGCAGGGGGTGGGGTCGGGATGTGAATATCCAGTGAGATTAGTTTATGGTCTGATCTTACCAGTGAGGGATACACTTTTGGTCTGGAGCATAGAGTCCCCATGTTGGTGATGATCAGGTCCAGTATGTTTTCCCCTCTTGTGGGAGTGGTAACAAGTTGTTCCATAGCATTTGAGTTTATAAATTCTAGGAACCTTTGGGCTAGGGTGTTGGAGCTAGAGTAATGCTCCCAGTCTATGTTTGGGTAGTTGAAGTCACCTAATATAATGGTGTTTGGAGAGACCTTCATATTTTCCAGTGTTCTCAGGAAGGCCGAGTGGGATTCCTGGGTTTGAGAGGGTGGTCTGTAGCAGACTATAAACTGGAAGGCAGTTTTACCCACTGTTAGTTGCACATGGATAGTCTCTGATGCTTCGTGCTTTGCCACCAACCTGGAGGTGTGGGTATCTTTGATGAATATCGATATACCCCTCCTTTTGTGGTTCGGTCCAAGTTTTGGGGCCGAAAAGCATGGTATGAGGTATAACCTGGTGGTGCTGGGGTGCTCTTGGGAGTCCTGAACCAGGTTTCTGTTACTGCACAGATATCGATGTTCTCCATGCTAAGGAGAGTTCCGAGTGCATGCATCTTGAGGTTTAGACTTCTGGCGTTGAGTAGCATTACTCTTAGTTTCTTATCCATTGTGATACCTATGGAGGTGGGTTTGTCTTTTGAGCTGCCTCTTACCTTCTTCCTGTCTGTCCCAAATCTTTCTCACCAGATTGTCTTCTGCTTTTCTACACATGTCCAAACCATCGTAGTCTGTTCTCTTTGATCTTTTTTTGCAATTGGAGCTACTTTGGCTTCTGCTCTTATGTCCTCATTTCTTCATCTGTCTCACAGTGTGCATCTTACCACCTTTCTCAGGCACTTCATTTCCATCAACTCCAGATTCTTCATTTGAACTGTTTTTTTCTGCCCAGGTTTCTGTACCATACAGTATTACTGGTCGGACCACTATCTTGTACACCTTACTTTACAGCTTTGTTGGCATTCTTCGGTCATAGACTACACCTGATACTCCATGCCAGTTGGCTGCAGCCCCTCTGATTCTAGCTTTGACATCTTCATTCAGACTACCCATCTCCTCAACCACCCCTCCCAAATACTTGAAGTTGTTTACATGTTCCACTATCTTCCCTTCTATCTCTATTCTTGGCTTCCTCTGATTTCCTCAGTTTGCTGCCATTACCACTGTCTTATCTGTGCTTAGTTTCATCCCATGTACCTTTAGATTCTCATTCTATTCTTGTATCCTTTGCTGAAGTTCTAGCTCAGAGTCTGCCTGTACTGCCACATCGTCTGCATACAGCAGCTTTGTTGATCTGTCCTCTTCAACCTGTTTGCTAATGTAGTCCATCACCAGTATGAACAGCAGTGGGCTCAGAGCTGAACTCTGATGTACACCCACTCCCACTGGGAATCCCTCTCTGAGGCTGAATACTATTCGTACTTGAGTCACTGGGTCCTTGTACATATCCTGCATTAATTCTACCAATGTTTCTGGGACTTCAAACCACCACAGTACTGCCCAGCATAGCTTTCTTGGGACCATGTCATATGCTTTCTCCAAGTCTAGGAATGCCCAGTTGGACTCTCTCCTCATTTCTAGCTTCTTCTCAAGTATCTGTCTCAATGCAAACATTGGATCAGTTGTGCTGCATCCTGACCTGAATCCAAACTGCTCATCTCCCATCTTACATTCTACTACACTGCATATCTGTTTATCAACCACCCTCCCAAGAACTTTCAAGCAATGTGGTAGGAGTTTGATCCCTCTGTACTACCCACAGTTGTGGATGTCCCCTTTGTTTGTGTACACTGGCATGAGTATGCTTATTCTCCAGTCATCTGGGATATACCTTTCTCTCCACACTGCTATTAGTACCCATAGGAGCAATTTCTCCCCTGTCTCACCCAGCATCTTTATCATATCTGCTGTGACCTTATCTGAGCCTGCTGCTTTCCCTGACTTCATCTTCCTTAGTGCTGTTCTTACTTCTTCTAAGGTGGGTTCCTCTTCTTCTCCTCTCGTCATAGGTTTTTTCTGGGGCAGTACAGCTTCTGTGGGGTTTTCATCATTCAGAAGCTGCTGGAAATACTCCTTCCATCTGCCTTTGATGTCCTGTGGACTGGTGAGCAGGTTGTTGCTGGCATCCATTATGAAGGGTGTCTGACTATCTTCTTTATCCTTTTGTCTTTGCCTTACAATCTGATATAGTTTCTTGGTGCCCCTTACTGAGTCACTTTCCAGAAGTTGGTAGAGTGCCTCCATTCCCCTATTCCTTGCTATTGCAACTTCTTTCTTAGCTTCTTTGTTCGCCAACCAGTAGTCCTTCCTAGCCTGGTCTGTCTTTTCTATCTCCCACTTCTTCATGCACTCCTTCTTTCTTTTGATGACTTCCTGGACTTCTGCATTTCACTGCCACTTTCCTTATGTACCTTATTTCCATACCTGGCTCGCCCACATATTTTTTCTGTGATTCCAACACATGTTGTTTTTAGGCACTGCCACTCTTCTTCAACTCCACTTATTTCTTCCTCCTCTTGGGGTGCTAGAGCCCTGAGTAACCCCTTTTTTCTCTAGTCAACTTCCACATCTTCAGCTTGGTTTCTGTTGAACTTAGTGCCTTCTTTGGCCACTGCTTACAGCTGATTGTGGCAACTAATGGTTTATGCTGTAGGTCAGCTGTTTCACTGGGGATGACTTTGCAGTCATGGATTCTATCCCAGTGCCTTTTCCTTACTAGGAGGAAGTCTACCTGAGTTGCATGTTAGCTACTCTTGTATGTGATCTTGTGACTGTCGCTCTATCTGAACCATGTGTTAACTACTATAAAGCCATTTGCCAGACAGAAGTCTAGAATGGCTTCTCCTTCTTTATTCCTGTTACCCCACCCATGTAGACCCAGGCAGTCCTCATATCCAGTTCTGTCTGTCCCAATATGTGCATTCAAGTCACCCATTATCAACATCAATTCATGTTGTCCTGCTTTATCTAGCAGGTCCTGCAGCTGCTGTCTGAATGCACTCGTTTCCTCACTATCACAACCCTGCTGTGGGGCATAGGCTGAGATTATGAATACTGTCCTATCATTGCACTGGAGTCTGACTGCCATGAGTCTTTCATTAATTCTGATGATATCCTTCACTGCCTTCTGAAGCCTCTCTCTCTCACCACAATTCCTACACCATTTCTAGCCTGTCCCACACCTGAGTAGTAGAGTCTGGATCCCAAGCCAAGTGGCTTTGCTGGACTGCCCTTCCATCTTGTCTCTTGGATACATAGGATGTCCAGTCTACCCCATATCATCATGTCATCCACTTCCAAGCTGCATTCTGTCAGTGAACCTACATTAAGCGTAGCAATTCTCAGTTCATGTTTGGCAGGTTGGTTGCTTTTACTTCCAGCTTTCGCTCAACAGAGTTATCCCAGGTAATCCACATTGGGGAACTAGACACTGGACAGCCAGTAGCTTATTGGTCCAGGGCTGCTGGGCTTTATGGTGGGCACATACTGGCCAATAGGGGCACATATACCCCTCCCACAATTAGCAAGTGTCCCTGACCTGGATGAGAATGGGCCGGGACCTCAACCCACTTATTACTTGGCAACATTAGTCAACATGACCGAATCACCTAGAGCAATATTTTACACCATCGAGTGGCTAGCCCTGCCATGGCATGCAGCCTGTGATTTGTGTTCTCCTATCTTGAGGATACTGCGCACCACAGTACATGCCCAAAGCAGTTGGTCTGTACAACTCTTCCCCCTACAGGGCACCATGTAGAGTCAGTGCTGCTGCCCACAGCTCCCTTCATTACTGAATTTGAGATGGAAACAGCATATTTTTCAGACATGGGAGAAACCCCATGGAGACACAGTGAGAAAATGCAAACTCCAAACAGGCATTGGTCGGCGGTCAGGATCGAACCTTGTACCTTGTGCATGGAGATGAAGACCTTAACCATTAAGCTATCTTTTCTCCTTAAGTAAGTGGCATGTAATTTCTGTGTCATAGAGGGCAAACTGTGGCTTGCAAAGATATGGTACAGAACTTTGTTTATGGTGAGTTGTATGCACAGAAGCTCAAGTGTGTCATATTGCTTGACTAGTCTTTGGGTGTGTTTGTTTCTGAAGTAAATTGGGACCCCTCTACCTTTTGCCCCTACCTGTGTGATGCAGTAGATCATTTAAATGTGTGGAAGACACCGTAACCCTAAACTGCCTGGGTGCCTTAGCATCTTTAAACTATATCTAAGTAACAACACAGAAGGGGTCTGAATGGAGAGATGAAATCAGCAAGCAAAGGAGAGCAGTAGTGCTGAAAATGAATTCCTCCTCAAGTCTTGGTGATTACCTTCACGAGGTGGACCCTGTTTTCTCAAAATCTCACCAAGGTGACACTGATATATAGACTGTATTTATATAGCATATATCATGGACAGAAGTAAGTCAAAAACTAAAAAAGATAGCTGGGTGCACAAGACTCTGGATAAAAAAGTGTCCAATCCTGGTAGGCGCACTGGAGCCAGGACTGGAAAAGATGACAGTGCAGAATCCTCAAAGTATGGAAACAGTACTACAATGGGGTTAGGCCAGGCCAGGGTGAGGATGGACCTCCTGTCATAGAAGGAAGTTGTTGTTCTTCTTTCGGATTTTTCCAGTTAGGGGTCGCCACAGTGGAACTCCGGTCCACTAATGATTGGCAGTAGATTTTTTGCGGGTGCCAAGGTGCCAGCTTGATGCCCAACCTTCAATAAAGGCACGCCCATTCTACACATGTCTATCGAACGCCCCTCGACTGCGGGGGGACATGCAGACTCCACACAGAAGGGGCTCTAGCCAAGAATCGTACGGGAGAACCTCTTGCTGTGAGGCAACAATGCTACCGCTGAACCATCATGGCTTATCTGTTATAGAAGGAAGTAGTAGTCCAAAGAAAAAAAATCACAAAAACTAATACAGCAAAGAAGAGCCATAAAGACTATAAAGTGGACTATTGAGGATAAGAAAGAAATTATGTATTGTTACTACTATGCAAAAAAAACAGAATTACCAGACACAAGATATACAAAATGTTTGAGAGAAATTAGAGGAAAGAAAAATTGTCAGAGGCTTCAAATGAAAATTTGTGTTAATTAATACAACAGATTTGTGAAAAACAGTATATAGATCAAGAAACCTTGATCTGTTTGGAAAAAGAAGCATCTGAGGAAGTGCAAAAATATAAATAACAAAACCAAGAGATATTTTAAAAGTATAAAAAAGAAATATGGGCATGGGAAAGAAAGAGAGATTTGATATGGTGCAATATTTATGCAAAGGAGAAAGCCAAATTAATCAATGTAAAGAAGGCAGCCCTAAAGATATCCAAAGAGAAATACAAGCAAAGGCATCTGGATATGGAAAATTTCACAATAAGAAAAAAAATAACATCACAAAGATAGAAAGTAGAAAAGAAGACTAATAAAGTAGAAGTTAAAAAAATAGAAATTGAAGTTATAGAGTGCCTGCAAAATGAAGGATTTGGTGTAAAAGGTCTAACACAGGTTATATCACAGCAGTATGGAGTGAGTCCCCAAATTAGGGAGAAACAGGAAGATCAGGAAACATCTGAAGAAGAAATTTGGACATGGGAAAGAAAAAGACATTTAAATTGGTGTAATATTTATGCAAAGGAGAAAGAAAACCTAACCATTACAAAAAGAGCAGCACCAAATATATTTGAAGAGAAATACAGGCAAAGGACTCTATAGACATGGAAAACTTTACAATACAAAAAATAAGAAGACAAAGAGGAAAAGTAGAAAAGGAGATTATTAATGCAGAAGTTAAAGAAATAGAAAGTGAGGTCATGGAGTACCAGCAAAGTGAAAGATTCAGTGTAGAAAATCTAATTCAGAAAGTACCACAACAGGATAGAGTAATGGATATGAAAATTAAGGGGAAACCAGTGGAACAGGAAGCAATTGGTCATGTGCCATGTCAAGATATTTTGGAGCCTTCCACAGGAAACCAGTATAAACGTTCACTTGAAGCTAGACAGCAAGGAAAGGAACAGGAAACTGTGGAAACTCTGATGCAGTTAATGTTGAGGAGTGATTGTCCAGTGAGTTCCCATATGAAAGAGTTATGGATGGCACAGGATGAAAGTGAAGAGAGTGTGCCACAGGAAGATGCTATAGAATATTCTGTAGAATGGTCACAGGAATTGGAAAACAAGGGATGTGCCCTCAGTTTGGAAGAAAATGAGCTAAGAGAAGAGTTGCTTGATTTAATAGACATAGACAGGTATAGCAAGACCAATTAAAGAAATAGACTCCAGAAGGTTAATAAAACCCCAAAAGTCAGAAACTTGATAAAACGAATGAACACATTAATTAGGACTGTCCATAGAGATCCATGCGATATAACCGAAGTAAACAGAATATATTACTGTGCTGCTAAATTAATAACTGATAAAGTTCCACCACAAGAACACAGGGTAGTGAGGGAAAGGAATGGGAGAAATCGAATTCCATCATGGAAATATCGACTAGAGAAAACTATAAAGCAGCTAAGACGAAGTGTCACTGTTAGAAGATTATAGAAGAGGGAACAGATTCACAAAATTACTAAGAAAGATAGATGTGATAAAAGCAGTGCACAGTTTTAGAACAGACCAGGATCTATCATGTACTATTGCAAATAAACTAAAATTTTCAGCACAGGCAGAAAAACTTAGAAGATACGAAGATAAATATAAAGGAAAGTACAAAATAAGCAATTTATTGATGACCTAAAAAAGTTTTATAGAGAATTGGGAAATAAGGTAAAAGGAACTGAAAGACCGCCAAAAAAAGAAGAAAGAGGTACATTTTGGAGAAGTATCTAAGAAGATCCTGTGGAACATAACAAAGATGCTAAATGGATAGAAGAAGTAAAAAAAAGAATAAGAAGGTTAAAGGTACAGGATATGAAATGGGATGAAGTAACAGCCAGAGAGAATGAAACAAAGTTAAAAATGACTAAATGGAAAACCCCAGGCCCAGATGCAGAACCTAACTTTTGGCTGAAAGTCTTAACATCTGTACACAAAGATTTAGCAATAAGTAAGAATTATTTATATGCATACCTTGAACAGACACCAACCTGGTTAATAACAGGAAAAAACAATGCTCCTACTTAAGAGTGAACCTGCAAGCTACCCTAAAAATTACAGACGAATAACTATACACGGGAATTGATGCTGACAGAATTTATAGTCATTTAGATGACAACTCAATTGTGGCAGTAGAACAAACGGGCAATAAGAGAAAGTCATATGGAACAAAGGATCATTTGTTGTTAAATAAAGTCATAGCTGAGAACTGTAAAAAAGGGAAGAATCTAAATATGGCATGGATTGACTACAAAAAAGCATTTGATAGTATCCCACATTCATGGATAAAAGAGTGCTTAAAAATGTGTAAGATGCACCCTACACTGATCAATTATATTACAGTGACCATGAAACAGTGGCAGACCACTTCGCAATTAAGCCATGATAAAGGACAGATTATTATCCAAGGGATAAAAATTCAAAGTGGGATATTTCTATGGTGACTGTCTTTCACCACTGATATTCTGCCTTGCCCTTACCTTATGCCATGGCTATACTTTGGCTCCTAGAAAACAACAAAGTATAAAGACTTCCCATCTTCTCTTTGCCAATGATTTAAAACTGTATAGCTCATCGGACGAGGAACTGAAAACACAACTGCAAGTTGCCAAAACTTTTTCAGATGATATATAAGAATGTCATTTGATCTTGATAAATGTGCAAAAGCAACCTTTAAAGCAGGAAAACTGAACTGCAAGGAAAAAAGTTTGGGACAAGCATGTGATATGAAAGAACTTGCGCAAAAGGGAGTGTATAAATATTTTGGAACTGATGAAGAATCAACAATAAAACATAAACAAATGTGAATAAAACTTAGTAAGGAATACTTCAGAAGACTTAAATTAATCCTGAAAACAGCACTGATGTCTAGGAACAAAATCCAAGCTATAAATCAATTTGCTCTTCCTGTCCTAACTTACAGTTTTTGAGTGATTGACTGGCCCCATATTGTGTTGCATATATTAGGCAGGAAAACAAGAAGGATGATTCATGCTCACCAAATGATTTATAAAAATCATTGCATACCAAGGTTATATATTCCCATTCCGAAGGAGAGATGAGCCTCTTTGAAACTGATTACATGAATAGATCTGCTGTTGTGGGACTCCACATATCTGCTGACCTCACAAGACCCAAATGTAGTGAAAGTATTGAAACATCAGGAGAATAAATCTAAGATTGTTTCACTGCTTAATTTAGCTGAAGCATGTCGGCATCAAGCAGGAATGGAAATCAAACCAGAAATAGATAAAAATCAAGCAGCAACTGAATGTTCATAGGTAGGTACTAGGCTATCGGCCCAAGGGCCTACGTAAGCCTAGCCAACAAAGTTCCCTGGCTTACGCCACCCAAGAAAGTTAGTTTCCTGTGCCACTGTCAAGCTGTGCTACAAAAGAAAGAATATAAGGTGAAGGACCAAATGAGAAAGCTAGAAATGTGGAAAAAGCATTAATATAGTTGTAAGTATAGAAAACTTCTGAAAGAACCTCATGTTGATCAGGAACAAATGCAGGAATGGTTAAGAAGAGGTCAATTCAAACCAAGAGATGAAAGGTTAATATTGGCAGCCCAAGATAGTCAGCTATGTACACGTTAGTTTACAAAGTCCATTGAACATGTGGGAATAACAAACAAATGTAGGATTTGTAAAACCGATTTGGAAACAGTTGCACACCTTATTGCTGTATGTGACATACTAATGGCAGAAGGACTGTATACTGAAAGGCATAATAATGTGGCAAGATTATTGCACTGGGGATTGTGCAAATATTATGGTACTGAACTGGCTGAAAAACACTGGAAACATGAGCCACAAAGCATCATAGAAAATGCTGAAGTTTATATCACATGGGATCTCTCATTACCAACAGTTCAAAAGACAGATGCTAGAAAAATGAATATAGTGGTCCAAGAAAAGAAGACAAGAGTAACATTGATCATTGAAATTGCCACACCCAGTGACTACAGTCTCTTGTGTACAGAGACACAAAGTCATAAAATATCAGGATCTGCAGGCAGAAACAAAAGCAATGTGGATGAAAGATACTCAGACAGTTCCAATAGTAGTAGGAGCAACGAGTCTTATAAAAAAGCATCTACAATTGTATTTAGATATGTTACCAATCTATGTAACTCTGTATGAACTGCAGAAGGAGTCATTACTGGGCACATTGCTGGTGCTGCGAAGAGCACTTTTGGCTGACATCAAAGATTAAAACAATACTAATTTCATGAAGTTTAATCGTACTTTGACTTAGGAATCGGGTCCATTCCTGTCATGGTATTAGAAACCCAAAAGATTTGGAGAAATTACAAAGTCCTGAAGAAAATTCAATTATGGCAATAGAATAAAAGGGCAACAAAAGAAAGTCATATTGAACAAAGGATCATTTGTTGTTAAATAAAGTCATAGTGGAGAACTGTAAAAAGAGGAAGAATCTAATGATGGCATGGATTGACTACAAAAAAGCATTTGATAGTATCCCACATTCATGGATGAACGACTGCTTAAAATGCATAAGATACACCCTACAGTATGTATAAGATACACCCTATACTGATCGACTACATTACAGTGGCCATTAAACAATGGCAGACCACTTTGCAATTAAGCCACGATAAAGTACAAATTATTATCCCATGGAAAAAATTCAAAGGGGGATATTCAAGGGTGACTCTCTGTCACTGTTGCTGTTCTGCCTTGCTGTTAACCCATTAAGCTGTTACCTAACAACTTAGGCCATGGCTATAATTTGGCTCCTAGAAAACAGGTGGTGAGTGGTGGATTGTCTAAAGACTTCTCATCTTCTCTTTGTCTAAAACTGTATAGCTCATCAGATGAGGGAATGAAAGCACTGCTGCAGGTTGTCAAAACTTTTTCAGATGATATACAATTTAATTTGGCCTTGATAAATGTGCAAAAGCAATCTTTAAAGCAGGAAAACTGCAGCACCAGGAAAACATTAGTTTTGAAAAGAATGTGATATAAAGGAACTTATGCAAGTGGGAGTGTATAAATACTTGGGAAGTGATGGAGGATCAGCAATAAAACATGAACAAATGTGAGTAAAACTTAGTAAGGAATATTTTAGAAGACTTAAATTAATCCTGAATGTATCATTGACATCTAGGAACAAAATCCAAGCTATAAACCAATTTTGTTGTCTTGTCCTAACTTACAGTCTTAGAATGATTGACTGGCCCCAAAATGTATTGGATACATTAGATATTAAAACAAGGATGCTTCATGCTCACCAAATGATTATAAAAATCAGTGCATGCCAAGATTATATATACCCCACTCTGAAGGAGGGATGGTCCTCCTTGAAATTGATTACATGTATAGCTCTGCAGTAGTGGGACTCCACACATATCTTCTGACTTCAAGAGACCCAAACATAGTGAAAGTTTTGAAACACGAGGTGAATAAATCTAGGATGACTTACCTGCTTAACTTAGCAGAAGCATATATGCATCAAGCAGGAATGGAAATCAAACCAGAAGAAGATAAAAATCAGGCAACAACTGAATGTGCCAAAAAAACAAAAGAAATAATATAAGATGAAGGACCAGATGAAATCAGATGAATTGGTTAGAGGGACATAATTCGCAGAGCAAGTCTATGATAAAGACTCACTACCATGAGGGACATGAGTGCCACTCCAGTTGAATTTGCAGTCTCCCATCCATTTGTCCAGGCTGCACTTGAATAGGATCAATAAGGAGCTCTGCTTTGCATGAATTGGAAGTTGATTGTAGAGTAGTGGCAATTTCTGGGAGATACATCTGTCTCTCCAGTATATTCTGTTAAAATCACAGGCTAGGTTAAGATCCCTGGAGTGAGTGAATCTTGTGCCATTTGACTTGCAGATGTACAGCATATCCATTAGGGCAAGGTCAGAGACTGCCCTGTAGGCCAGGCACAAGTCACCTATCAGCAGGTTATACAATACACAGTACAGTGACAGGACTTTCAGTCTGTTCATGAAAGTCATTGTTTGGATGACTTGTAATTTCTTGGTGAGAAACTTCTGTGGTCTGTCCAGCTGCTGCAGGTGTCTAGTGAGATATATGCGGAAGGGAGCATTGTACTCTATTAATGGTCTGATGAGAATCAAGTACAGTGCAGTTATAACATCCTTAAATGGATGTGATGCCTTTACATATAAGATGCAGAAAGAAGAAGGCTTTTCTTACCACTGTAGAAACTTGCTGGATGAAGTTCAGATTTCTGTCTACCTGTTTTCCTGGATCTCACACCACTGGGTTTGAATTTGGTGTGGGGGGTACTGTCAATATTGAAATTATCAGGGAATTCCACTTTGCCAAAGTGGATAGTAATGTACTGTTTGCATTTAGTTTTAGACCATGGCTTTGGCACAAGTCGTAAGTTAGCCCCTTCTGTAATATGTTAACATAATTGAAAACTCAACAACTGCACCCAGTTTGGAATCATCAGTGAACTTGGTAAGTCAAAGACCATCTACTTTAGCCTGGACTTCCAAGAAATAGGCTGCACACAGTAAAGGGACCAGCAGATATCCTTGTGGTATGCCACTGGTGACAGGTCTACTGGTAGAGGTGGACTCAGCAATTTTGACAGTATGTGTTCTGTTGGTGAGCAATTGGCTACTCATCTAGTGATGTAAGGGATAATCTCCAGTTGGGAGAGTTTCTTAATGATACCTGGGTGGTGGATTGTCTCAAAAGCCTTGGCTAGGTCAAGATAGGCAGTATACACTGTCTTACCTTCATCCAGGGCTTTGGTGACTTTCTCAAATAAGTCTACTAGGTTTAATAACCATGATTTACCCTTAATAAAGCCAAACTGGGCTGGATCTAGAGTTTGAAGGTTGCCTATGTCCTTCTTGATAAGGTCCATGATGATTCTTTCTATGGCCTTGCAGATGAGTCTTGTTAGACTTATGGGTCTATAGTTCCCACCGATGGTTGGTTGATGCCCCCCCCCCCTTTGTGCAAGGGGATTGCAGTTGCTGTTTTCCACTCTGCTGGAACAAAGCCAGTTCTCAGGCTATGGTCAAAGAAAGTGGCAAGTGGGTCCATTAGGTCCTGTTTTAGATTGCATAGTAAGCAACCTGGGATGTTATCTGGTCCCATTGAGGCCGTGTTCTTTGGCCTTGGACAGTGCAGATATGATCTGATCTCTCTAAAGATACTAGGCAAAGGGCTGGTGTGAGGTATGCTTTGGGGTATGACTGGTGGTGATGGAGGGTGAAGTTTGCACTAGGTCTGTCAGCTAGCAGGTTGGCAACTTCTTCTGGTATAGTATGAGTGGTACACTCTACTACCATTTAAGGACATAGCTGGACATTCCTATTTAGATGTTGGACATATTTAAAGAATGCCCTATGATTATCAATAGCTAGGGATGCTATTTTTCCTTTGTAATTAGCTTTAGAGGACTTTACAAGATTTCTGATTTGCTTGCTCAAGCTATGGAGGGAATTCATCCTCTGCTAAGTCAGCTCCCTCTTGTTGTTAGGCATCATTTTCTTCCTTTTGTCAAATAACCTGTTTACACTTGAGGTTCACCAGGATGGATTGTTTTTTTTTTTTTCAGGAGGACCTGGTTTTAATCCAGTCAGGCATAGCTGAGTCTATACAGTTGCTTAAGTGTTTATACATGCATTTGTGTACATCTCTGCATAGGAGTCATTGTCTGTGATTGTGGTAGACTATAGTTGCTTTAGAAAAGTTTTTTAGACTTTTTTGCTCCTGTGGTGGTGACAGGTTCAGTAGTAACTTTGAACAAGACTGATTCATGGTCCAACCTTACCAGGGAGGGCATCACATGCGGGGAGTGCAGTGACCTCCATGTTGGTGAGTACTATGTCTAGGACATTTGAGATCCTTGTGGGGGTGTACACTGTCTGTTCCAGGGCATTTGAACTGACAAGAGTCCAGGAACCTCTGGGTGAGCATGTTCATGCTCATGCATGTCACCCAGTCAATGGAAAGATAGTCAAAATCTCCCATGCAAAGGTGTTGGGCTATATGGTGAGTGACTCCAGTAAGTCTAGGTAGGAGATGTGCTTTTCTTGGTTCATGGTGGAAGACTTATAGCTAGCAATGATGCGATAAGGTATTTTTCCTATAGATAATTGGAGATGGAGTAGTTTGAGAAAGTCATACTCTTTGACCAGTCTGAAGGTGTACTTGGCTTTAATAAAAATAGCTACACTTCCACCCTTGATTCCTTCACACTGATTTTGATGTCTGAATGTGATGAAGGCATTGCAGCCTTGCACAGCTGGGGTGCTCTCCTTGGCCTTAAACCACGTTTTAGTGACTGCACAAACATCAGCATATTCCAAGGTGAGGAGTGCTACCAGGGAGTGTAGTTTCATGTTTAGACTCCTAGCATTAAGCAGCAGAAGCTTGAATATGTTTTCAGTGGATTTTGTTACGTTGAAAATTTTGTTGTTTTCACACTGTCTAAAAAAGGCACTATGGGGAGGCACACACCTTTGCCAGTATCCAAAAGTCTAGAGGAGACAGGTGCAGACCATCTCTGGCAAAGCAGTGTAGCCTGTTGATCATGTCTTCCCAGGATGACACATACTGGATCCTCCTGGATTGACACCACAAGCTAAGACATTTTTTGAAGTCAATCATTTTATGTTTATATTGCGGCATCATCCTGGGTCAAGGTAGAAAGCTGCTTAGGACTAGGGACACATAATCTGAGGGTTCAGACATCTCTCTTCACATAGTCCAGAAAGGCATGTCTCAAGTAATTCACCCCAACATGGACTATGACAGAGTCAGAACAGTACTTGTTGTGTGACTTGAGTCCATATGTGATTTGATGAACATTAGGTTTTGAGGTGTTTGGCTTCAGGGGCTTATTTGTTGAGGCACTGGTATATGTGTTATTATGTGTAGTGGTTTCTATTTGCATAGCATTGTGTGCAAGTGGTTTATGTTTGGGACGTCCCTGATCTTTTGGTAGGTTTCTAGTGAGTACCTGCATGTAAGTGGGTTTATGTGCTATGTTCTTATTTTGTGTGTGAGGTGGTGTGTTTGCTGACAACCTGTTCAGTGTTCTGTTTGTTGTTATGTGAGAGAACTGATTTCAATTTCATAATCTAATTACATCTCTCACATAGGGTATTTGATTGTTTTAGGAGTAAGTGGTTATCACTTGTCAGTATACATGAAGCAATTACTACATTACTACATTGCCTCAGGATGCCCATGCCAATCAGGCTGGCCAGTGAAGTGATGTGAAACTGCCTGTCTATTATAGCAGGTTTTTACTGTATGTACTATTAATGGAGGGAGTGAACTAGTGTGACCAGTTTTTGTGCCAGGACAAACAAAGGTGCTTGTTCTATGGAAGGCTATGGATGATAAGTGTGTCAGTGTTGCATACTGTGCCTGTAGTGCAGTAGGGAAGCTTGGGAGGGTTCCACTGACAGATATGTAGGGAAACATTGAGTTTCAAAGTGTTTGCATCTGTATAGGGCACTGCTAACCCCTATTGTATGGTGTGCTGCAATGCACAAATGTGAGGCTTAAATACAGGTGAAATTGAAACATTTTAAGCAAATCTACCAATAGGAAGGCATACAATGAACCTTCTTCCAGCAATTCCAAGCTCAGATAAGGTTGGAACCACACTCTTCTGCCACAAGTGTGCAGGGGAGTCCTTAATGTTCGATGGCTGGTATAGTGCTCAAGTGTATCATGCTAGATTCAGCTGATCTGAATTTAGTCAATGCTATCTAGGTATCAAATGAAATGCAGGGAATGAAGCAGTCACAAGTGGTAAAACAGTAAAAAGCAAACAGAAATGATGCAGCAATTTGATAAAACACAGTTCAGAAAGTGCAGAAGAATCACAAAATATACTTATTTTCTTGTTTTTTTGCCTTGGATTAAAGCAGAAGCACTCTTGACTTTTGGCAAAGGATGTCAAAAATAGAGCAGCTCTGGTTTATTGAGAGCAAACCTGCACAAAAGTGAGGCTTAGATGCAGGTGAAATTAAACACATTTAAGTTAATCTACCAGTAGGAAAGCACACAATGAACCTTCCTCCAGCAAACCCAGCTCAGACAAGGTTGAATCCACACTCTTCTGCCACAAGGGTGCAGGGGAGTCTTTCTTAATGTTCAGTGGCTGGTATAGTGCTCAAGTGTATCATGCTAGATTCAGCTGATCTGAATTTAGTCAATGCTATCTAGGTATCAGAACAGTACAAATGAAATGCAGGGAATGAATCAGTCACAAGCAGTAAAACAGTAAAAAGCAAACAGAAATGATGCAGCAGTTTGATAAAATATAGTTCAGAAAGTGCAGAAGAATCACAAAATATACTTATTTTCTTGTTTTTTGCCTTGGATGCCTTGAATTAAAGCAGAATCACTCTAGACCTCTGGCAAAGGATGTCAAAAATAGAGAAGCTCTGGTTTATTGAGAGCAAACCTGCACAAAAGTGAGGCTTAAATGCAGGTGAAATTAAACACTTTTAAGTTAATCTACCAATAAGAAAGCGCACAATGAACCTTCCTCCAGCAAACCCCAGCTCAGACAAGGCTGGATCCACGTTCTTCTGCCACAAGGGTGCAGGAGAGCCCTTCTTAATGTGAAATGGCTGGTTTAGTACTCGAGTGTATCAATAACAGGCTATATTCAGTAGGTCTGAATCTAGTTTATGCTAGCTAGGTATCAGAACAGTGCAAATCAAATGCAGAGAAATGCAAAAAATACTTAAAGCCCTTTTGTGTGTGTCCCAGCTCAAACAGACCAGGCAAGCATGTATTGTCACAAGATGAACAGTCCCAGTCCTCCTAATGAAAAAGCACAGTAAAGGAGTGTCTGAAGTGAAATGCCACCAGAAACAAACAGTATGAAATGCTTCCACAAACAAACTTAAAGATATAGATACAGCACTGTGATTATTCAATAAAAGTACTTTGCTTTGAATAAATGAGTCAAGAGTCACTAGATTGTATAGAATTTATAAAGGTATTAAAAAGCAAGATAAGCTGATTAATAAGCCCTCCAGCCAATAAAACTACATTCCAAAATCTCAAGTGTTTCCCCAACCTAAACACACCAGGCTACCTCCCAGGGCACTAGATGGAGAATCCATTGACCTCTTTTGATATAAAATCTGTTGTTTGCTAGAGTGTAAAAATACACCATTTTATCCAACAGCTAGCTAGTTAATGAAGTCAGATTAAGCAGAAAAGACAATGGAAGGCAAAATGCACCTTTTCAATAAAATGAGGTTATGGATTTCCTGTGAAGTGAAGGATTTACTGTAGAAAATCTAACTCTGATAACACCACAGCAGCAGATAGCAAGGGATTCCCAAATTAAGGAGAAACCAGTGGGTGGGAAACATCTGACAAGTTGCCATATAAAGATACTTTTGAGCCTTCCATTGGAAACAGTACAAAAGTTCAGTTGGAATTGCACAGCAAGGGAAGGAACAGGAAACTATGGCAACACTGACACAATCAATGTTGTGGAGTGATAGGCCTGTGAGTTCCCATATAAAAGAGCAATAGATGACACAGGATAGAACTGCTGAGAATATGGCACAGGAAGATGTTCTGGAACTTTCTGTAGAATGCCCACGGGAAATGGAGAACAAAGAATGTGCCCTCAGTTTAGAAGAAAATGATCTAAGAGAACAGCTGCTTGATTTAATAAAGATGGACAGGCATATTAAGATGAATGAAAAAAATAGACTACAGAAAGTCAATAAAAACCCCAAAAGTTAGAAGTTTGGCAAAACAAATGAACACTATAATTAGGACTATTCTTAGAAATTCATGCAATTTAACAGAAGAAAATAGAATCTGTTATTGCTAAATTAATAACAGGTAAAGTCTTACCACAAAAACAGAGGGCAATAAGGGAAAAGAAGGGGGGAGAAATCAAATACCATCATAGAAGTAACAAATAGAGAAAACTATAAAGCAATTGAGACAAGAAGTTTCACTATTAGAAGAGTACAGAAGAGGAAACAGATCAATAAAAATTCTCAGAAAGACAGATGTGATAAAAGCAATGCACAGTATCAGAACAGTTCAGGATCTATCATTACTATCACAAATAATAAACTAAAAATATCAGGATAGGCAGAAAAAAACGTAGAAGATATGCACATAAATATAAAGGAAAAGTACAAAATAAGCAATTTATTGATGACCCAAAAATATTTTATAGAGAATTAGGAAACAAAGCAAAAGGGATTGAAACACCACAAAAAAGAAGATATTAATACATTTTGGATCTATGAAGATCATGTGGAACATAACAAAGATGCTGAATGGATAGATGTAAAAGAAAGAATAAGAAGTTCAGATATACAGGATATGCAATTGGATGAAGTAACAGCCAGAGAAACTGAAACAAAGTTATGAAAACCTCATAACTAAAAAACCCTAGGCCCAGATACAGTACCTAACTTCTGGCTAAAAGTACTAACATCTTTACATGAATATTTAGCATTGAGTCAGAACTATTCATATGCACACCGCTAATAGACACTAGA
Organism: Protopterus annectens; assembly: GCF_019279795.1. Taxonomy (NCBI): domain Eukaryota; kingdom Metazoa; phylum Chordata; order Ceratodontiformes; family Protopteridae; genus Protopterus; species Protopterus annectens. The sequence continues at coordinate 1,865,453,562 of NC_056743.1, read as the reverse complement.
CTGATTAACAACAAGAAAAACAATACTCCTACTTAAAAGCAAACCTGTAAACTATCCTAAAAACTATATAACAATAACTTGCCGTCCAATGATGTATAAACTATACACAGGAACTGATGCTGACAGAGTTCATAGTCATTTAGAAGAAAACTCAGTTATGGCAATAAAGGAAAGTCATATGGAACAAAGGAACATTTTTTGTTAAATAAAGTCATAGTGGAGAACTGTAAAAAGGGGAAGAATCTATATGGCATGGATAGACTAGAGAAAAGCATTTGATAGTATCCCACATTCTTGGATAAACGAGTGCTTAAAAATGTATAAGATACAGGCAAACCACTTTGCTGTTAAGCATAATAAAGGGTAAATAATTATTCCAGGGATAAAAATTCAAAGAGGATGTTCCAGGGTGATTCTTTGTCACCACTGTTCTTTTGTGTTGTCCTTAACCCATTAGGCTGTCTACTTAGCAGATTACATCATGGCTATAATTTGGCGCACAGAAAACAAAGCAAATGTAAAGACTTCTCATTTCTTTTAGTGGATGATTTAAAACTGTATAGTTCATCAGAAGAGGAACTGAAAGTACAACTGCAAGGGATCAAGCTTTTTTTCAGATGATACAAGAATGTCGTTTTGTCTGGATTAATTTGCAGGAAAGCTGCAGCACCAGGAAATGTCAGCCTGGGACAGGAATATGATATAAAATAACTTGAGCAAGGGGGATATATAAATATTTGGGAACTAATGAAGCATCAACAAAAAACATGAATAAATGTGAATAAAACTTAATAAGGAATATTTTAGAAGACTAAAATTAATACTGAAAACAATGCTGACATCTAGGAATAAAGTCCAAGCTATAAACCAATTTGCTCTTCCTGTCCTAACGTAAAAGTTTTGCAATGATTGACTGACCCCAAAAGGTGCTGGATCAGTTGGACAGGAAAGCAAGATGATGCTTCATGCTTATCAAAAGATTTATAAAAATCATTTTACAACAAGACTATATTCCCCATTCTGAAGGAAATATGGGCCTCCTCAAAACTGGATAAAATGTATAGATCTGCAATTGTTGGACTGCATACATATATGTTGATCTCACAAACCCCAAGCACAGTGAATGATTTAAAACATGAAGAGAATAAGTCTAAGATGACTTTGCTACTTAGTTTAGCAGAAGCATATCGGTGTCAAGCAGTAATGGAAATCAAACTAAAGTAGGTAAAAATCAGGCAGCAACCGAATGTTTCAAAAAATGAAAGAAAATAAGGAAAAGGATCAGATGAGAAGGCAAGGAATGTGAAAAATACATAAATATAGTTTCAAGTACAGAAAGTTCTTGGAACAGCCTCATGTTGATCAGGACTGAATGCAGGAATAGTTAAGGAGAGGTGAATTTAAACCAAAAGACAAAATTTAATATTGGTGGCCCAAGACAGTGGACTATTTACACGTTGGTTTACAAAGTCCTTTGAACATATGGAAGAAACAGATACATGTTAGTTTTGTAAAACAGAATTGGAAACAGTAGCACATCTTGTTGCTGGTTGCAATGTACTAATGGCAGGAATGTATACTTAAAGGCGTAATAATGTAGCAAGACTGTTGCATTGGGGAGTGTGCAAACATTCTAATACAGAAGTAGCTTAGAAACATTGGAAATCTGAGTCACAAAGCATTATAGAAAATGATGAAGTTTATATTACATTTAATCACCCATTTCCAACAGTTCAAAAAATAGATGCGAGAAAATCAGATATAGTAGTTTGAAAAAAGAAGACAAAAGTAGCATTTATCATTGAAATTGCTACATCCAGTGATTACAGAGAGAGACAAAGTCATAAAATTCCAGGATTTGAAGGCAGAAATGAAGGCAATGTGGAAAAAAAGGATACCCAGACAGTTCTTACTGTTCTAGGAGCAATGGGTCTTATAAAAAAGAATTTACAGTTGCACTTAGATATCTTACCAATACATGTAACTCCATACATATTGCAGAAGGAGTCAATATTCAACACATTGAGGGTGCTGCAAAGAACACTTCTGCCTAACATCAAAGATTGAAACAATTCTAATTTCATGAACTTTAATTACACTTTTACTTAGGAATGGAGTCCATTCCCATCATGGTATTAGAAAGCCCAAAGACTTGAAGAAATTAAAACAAGAGAACATCTACAGTATTCAGGATGAGAAGAGCTTTCAAAAAGTGGAGTTTTTTGTCTAGACTCCTGACATAGAGAATTAACACTTTTAAATTATCCTGGGTAGGTCCAGCTATGTTGGATGATTTTTCAAGTTGACAGTGCCTAAAAAGGCACTATGGGGCTAAATAAAGAGGTAGCTAATATTAAAAAGTTTAGGGGGGACAGGTGCAGTCCATCCCTAGTGAAGCAGCATCGTCTGTCAGCCGTAGCTTACCAAGCTGATAAATATTGTATCCCACTTGATGCCAAAAACTGAGCCAATTATTAACATCAATTATCTTTTGCTCATATAGAGAAATCATCATCTGAGGAGGTAGATTGCTCATCAATGCTAGGGTCATGCTCCCTGGGAGAAGTATTTTGCTTTAAGGTAGATTTATATGTAATTTCCTTTTTTTCTTTTTTTAATGGTGCTGGTTAACATATATCACAGCATCGTTTGATATTTGTCCAGATGGTAATAACAGTCTTTCTTCATGGGCTTAATTAAGCAATTCTCTTTTCCTGGGGTGTTTGGGGTATATGGAGGCACCAGCATCGGTGGGCATACCTTGATGGCTTATATTTAATGAGATAGCCAATACCAAAAAGTCATATGACAGAGCTGCACCTGACTTTGGAAATACAAAAGCAAATGGACAAGCACAGTAATCTGTCTAGTTCCAACCTCACCACACAAGTGTTGAGGAAAAAAGATAAAAGAAAAAAACTAGCAGTCTTAAAATGTTGCAGATGAGCTCAGTCACAATCATTTCCAAAAATCATGAAACCCAGGTAGTGTTCCTAAGCAACAAGCCTTCATTCGACACAGACAAGCAATCCTCAGTAAAAAAATCAAAAATACTTTACAATGTTTAACTTACCACAGTTAAAAGTAGGTGTGAAAAATATATGTATTGTTTAATTTACAGTGCATATATATTTATTGCACTTGCTCTAAATGTTTCAGTGTTTCTTAACAGTACTGTGCTATTTTTATTTGCTTGACTGAATTATTTATCTGTGTCTGCATTTATATATTTGCTTGACCTTTGAATTTTGTTTCCTAATCTTTGCTGAATTTTTTATTTCTGTTTTGAGGCATTTGTCACAGCACTTGAGCTTAAGCCAACTGTTTTCATATGGGGGGTCCTTTACACTCTCTGGGGCAGCAGGGAGTTTGAAGTAAACTCATTCCAGAGTCGAACTACTAGCCAAGCAGCTTTTGTGCTTATCTGATAGCCTCACAACTTGGTTTTGGAAGGTTCTTTTATTTTGCTGGTATAAAATAATTACCCATGTGTGAGTTTGTGCTTATCTTGCTAGAAGCACCATTGTGCCTGATTGAGATTGCTTCTTAAACAATCTGGCATTACAGAGGTGATATAAGTATATTTTTGCACTTGATCTAACAGTACTGCCCTGCTTTTATTTATTTGCTTGACTGAATTATTACTTATCTGTGTCTGCATTTATACATTTGCTTGACCTCTGTCTGAATTTTGTTTTTCCCCACCCTTCCATTCTATTGTTGTTGTGTTCTTAAACTTGGTTGCTTTTGCAATTGCTTGACCCTACTATAAATTTGATCTGGGACACTCCTCCCAGTCCATTCTCATTAGCTCATTCTACATAATACAGAGAGATCATTTGGGAAGGCCAACCCCCTTAGTTTCATAACCTTGAATTATGTTCTGTTCCTCCTCTTTCCCATTCCACATTACTAAAAAAAATACTTTACAGCTTTACAGCTCCTATTACTGCATGGAGATGTCCATTCAAACCCAGGCCCAATTAATACAATATCTGAACCCCACACTAACCATCTCATCACTTCTCACATCTCTAATACCTCTGACAATTCTCTCCTCATAGGCCACCTTAATATTCGTAGTCTAAATAATAAAATAACCCAACTTCATGCCCTTCTACATGAACACTCCTTTGACATCCTATGTCTTATTGAAACATGGCTTAAACCAGATACTAAGGATAATGATATAATCCCTCCAGGTTATAACATCCTGAGATTAGATCACCTTAATAAAAAGGGTGGTGTAGCAATACTATATAAATCTCATCTACAGGTTACACCACTAAATACCCAACTGCCAAAAATAGCATAGAAATCCTAATCTCTAAACTACAGATAAATGCTAATAAAGCATTATGTATAATTTGTTCCTATATCCCTCCAGGCAACAGCATTAACACTCTTGAAACTGTCCTTAATTGGCTCACAACATCCTTTCCACAAGAAACCATAATCCTTGGTGACTTTAACATTGATTGGAACTGTTGTAACTCTTCCCAACCTAATACTCATATAAACCTATATGGTTTCAGTAAAACTATTACCTCCCCTACCCGAACCCATAAACCTAGCAACAAGCAAACCATCTTAGACTGGATTCTAGTTAACAGTAACCCCCTTTCCTATAAATCAGGTATACTTCCTGATGATATCAGTGACCACTCTCTCATCTTCATTATCAGACAAAAAAACCCTCATTTTCAAACAACCAATCTATAGAACTGTCCGTAACAAAAACAAAAAACTCAACCAAGCTAGCTTTCAAGCTGAACTCAAAGCTTGCAATTGGACACCGCTTAAATACCTACCACTTGACAAAGCTGTCTCGTACTTTAATAATAAATTTCTACAAATCCTAGAACACCATGCCCCCTCTCGAGCAGTCAGAACTAAGAACAAACATGCACCTTGGCTCACTAAGGAGACAAGACAAAAAATCCTTCAAAGAAATTGAATTTGGTCGAAATGGAGAAATACTAAAAACCCAACTGATCATGAAATCTTTAGACAGTTAAGAAATTCTACAAAAAAATCAATAGTCCAAGACAAAAAGAAAAACTACCATAAGCTTCAACAAACACAAAACAAAAACCCTCAAAAATTTTGGTCAGTTATAAATTCCCTACTCCACTCTGGCCACTCCAAAACTCCAACCCCAGCTAACTTAACCCAAAATTCTCCCAGCCAAATTGCAAATTACTTTAATAACTTCTTTGTGGACTCTGTCCAAACATTAGCTAGTACCTTATCACCAGCCAGAATCCCCAACACACACTCACAAAACATTTTACCTCCTCCCCTCCAATTACAGCCTGTTCCCACCTCTCTCATCCATGCCCAGCTTCAAAAACTAAAATCATGTACCCCCTCAGCTGACCTCCTTCCAGCTGAATTTCTGCAAATGGCTGCTGGAGTACTTGCTTACCCTATCTCTATCTTAATTAATAGGACCATCACAGAATGTACCGTACCATCTCTTTGGAAGGTCTCTTATATTATACCTCTACATAAAGGAGGCAACTCAACTGAACTTTCTAACTACTGCCCCATCTCTCTACTTTCTCCTTTAGCTAAAATCATGGAGAGATGCATTCACCAGCAACTTCTCAATCACCTCCTCCAAAACAATCTTTTAGCCAACTGCCAGCATGGTTTTAGGCCTTTTCACAGTACTACTACTGCACTTTTATCTTTTTCTGACTCGATTAATAAAAATTGTAACAACAACTTATTCACCTCTACCCTCTTTCTAGACCTCTCCAAAGCCTTTGATATGGTGAATCATCACTTAATGATAGATACTCTTACCACACTTTCAATTGATATTCAGACAGCCAAATGGTTTGAATCCTATCTTAAAAACAGACAACAGGCAGTCCTCTGGGACAACAACCTATCTACTTTACTTCCTATCTCACAGGGAGTCCCAGAAGGCTCTATTCTGGGGACCCTTCTATTTTCTATTTTTATCAATAACCTGCAAACATCTATACCACAAACCACCTGTATTCAATATGCTGACGACTCAACCCTAATCTGTGCTGTAGCAACTTCTGCTGAACTTCAGTCCAACACCCAGAAAGTATTTACCTTAGTGGAAAACTGGTTCTCTGAACGCTGTCTTCTCCTTAACCCTAAAAAAACAAAACTTCTACTGTTTACCCCTACACAGAAGTCTCCTCCTATTGACTTCACACTTACATCAAAAAAATGGTACTGCAATTGTACCAGACTCAACTACTAAACTTTTAGGCATAACTTTTGACCATAACCTCAGCTTTGACTCACACATAAAATCAACCATCAAATCAGTGAATAGAAAACTAGGATTTCTCTATAGGCTAAAACCATTCCTTACACCTGTAGCCAGGACTACTATGGCCCAAACTCACCTACTCTCCACACTTCTTTATGCCTCCCCAATTTTTACAAATCTATCTACAAATAATCAAAACAAGCTGGCCACCGCTTACAATAACATCGCCAGGTTTGTCATTGGGTCCACATTCCGAACTCACCACTGTCAAAATCTACATAAACTAGGATGGTTGGAACTTCAAAACCAGCTTCTTTTCCAACAACTAACCATCACCCACAAAATCTTGCATCACCCTACAAATACTCCCATACTCTGTAACTTAATCAACCCCTATAAAAATGTAAGCACCTTTCGTTCAGCCAATAAATTACTAGCCGCTACCCTAAAATCCAATAACAAATCAGGTGATTCTCTATTTACTAACACTATTGGAATCCATTGGCATAAACTTCCTAGTAATCTCACATCCGTTTCATCTACCCCTCTTTTCAAAAAGCATCTAAAATCTTCCTTAACTCGCAATGGCTGTGTCCATGTACTAACGCTGGCTGAATCTACTTATATCATAACTAACCTTTTTTCTACATTTAAACACTGTTGTCAAAAATGTCCTATTGTCTTCTTCCTTCTATTCTATATACCTAATTTGTAAGTCATTCTCTCATGGCTCTCTTTTGTTATGTAATGTAAATAAGCTAGACTCGTATGACTTTTAATACCATGTATAACTAAATGTATTTTTTTTAATATCCCTTTATGTCTATATTTACACATGTATATTAATTTGTAGCTATATGCTGTGGAGCTTTTCTCCCTGGGCCTCTACTGAAAAAGGACATATATCCAGCTAGACTAGCCCGGTCAACAAATGTAAAATAAAAAAATAAATAAATACTTTCTCCAGCTGTTTTTACTGTATTTGTGTTTCCACCTCCTACTCTATTACTCCATCTTGCTTCTTCTGCTGTTTGCTATCTAAAGTGTTCAGTTGCTTCTTTTCTGCTTGTTTGTAGCCTGTTTAAATCGTAAATGTTATTCTAAGCCTCTTAGTTTTGGTTTAAGCACTTGGGCTTTAGGTCTACCCCTTAGCTCTCCCTGGCCTCTTTCCTACAGATTCTGAAAAATATGGATGGACAATTTCTTACAATTTCTCCTGTTAGTATGGCTGATATGGGCATCATAAAACAGTGTAGCAACTCCCTCCTGTACATGGACAACCATCTACTACTACTACCTAGGTACACAATTTGTGAGCGATGCAATTACATTAGGAACCTAGAGTCTATTCTCTCTCCCTCACAAGCCAGTATATCTGGCACTGGGAAGGTTATCAACACAATCAGTACACCTCAAACACCACCCACATCTACACAACCACATATGCAGAGGTTCTCAACAAAAACATATGCAAACAAAGGAGACCTCTGAGGCAAAAACACACACAAACTCCACAATCCTCCACATCACATACCATGCATAGTCCACACACCTGTGTCTCACAGCCACTAAGGCTTAACCATAAACCCAACATATTAGTCATAAGAGACTCCATTGTGAGACACACAGATGCACCTCTTACTAGGCTAGATAAAAAGAAAGTCACTGTTAATTGTTTGTCAGGTGCCAGAATCCATCATATCACACACACACACTTAAGTCTCTCAACAACAGGTACTGTTATGACTCTTTAATAGTCAATGTTGGCGTGAATTACTTGAGACCTACTTCCTTGGACTATATGAAAAGAGACATGATCGAGCTTGCTGAATATGTGTCCCAGGCAGGTATGACCCTAGCCTTAAGCAGCATTCTACTGTCACCCAGAATGATGCCTCAATACAAACAGAAAATGATTGACTTTAACAACTGGCTTAGTTTCTGGTATGATTAAATTGGAATCCACTACCTGACAGCCTGGGAGGATATGATCTACAGACCACGATGTTTTGCCAGAGACGGCCTGCATCTGTCTCACTTGGGCTTCAGACTTCTGGCAAAGGCTCTTGCCTACCCATAGTGCCTTTTTTAAGAAAAGTGATGAGGTCAAAACTACCAACATAAAAATGTCAACAAAATGCAAATTAAAGGTCATGCTGCTAAACACTAGGTGTCTAAACATGAAACTGCACTCATTGCAAACATTCTTAACTTGGAAGATGCTGACATTTGTGCAGTCACAGAAACCTGTTTCAAAGCTGTGGAGAGCACCCCAGCCTTACCTGGTTACTCATCCTATCATACATTCAGACCACAAACCATGGGCAGAAAAGCCAAAGGACATGGAGTTTCAATATATATTAAAGACATACACATCTCCAGGCTGTTCAATCAGTATGATGCACATGAGACACTCCAGGTGCAGTTAACCATTGACAAGACCCCATTCAAATCATAGCTAGCTACAGACCCCCAAATTTGACTCAAGATGCCCACTCCATCTATCTAGGCCTCTTCAAATCTATCAAGATTTAACCCTTTATCCTGATACCGGGCGACTTTAACTACCAAGCACAGATTGGAAGAACTACATCTGCCAGAACACAAATGCCCAGAGATTCCTCATTTTTGTCAATGCAAATGCCTTGGAACACTAGTTGATACCTGCAAAAGAGGTGATAATATCTTGGACTTGGTATTAACTAACACGAGTAAAACTGCAGCATCCCTGTAGTATCATCATCCCTGGTAAGATCTGTCCATAAAGAGGTCAATTTTTAAGTCATCATCTCCCGTAATTCCCTCTAGTTAAGATCAAACAAAAAAACTTCTCCAAAGCTAATTACAACCTCCTGAGGGATGGTATAAACAGTTTCACAGCCCCCTCCCCCTCTGAAGGAATTGGTGCCAATGTCCAAATCTACAGCAAAGTATTATATGAGCATTTATATAGATACATGGAATCAGGAATATGCAACAGGATACAATCATCTCCTGCAAGGAAGAATAAACCTGTCTGGTGGACATCTGCAATAAATAAACTCTATAACAAAAGGAAAATAAGTGCTGTCCAGGACCAGGTAGGAGCAGATGCCCAATTGGAAGCAATCTCTCCTTAGTCTGAACAATCAAATACGAGCACTAGTGAAATCCTCCAAAGCAAACTTTGAGTCCAAATTGGGCACATCTGCTAGAGACAATTATAAGGCCTTCTTCACATATGTCCACAGTCTTAAAGGATGCACACAGATCTGTTCAGAACTGGTGGTCAGGGATACCACTTACACAAATGCAGTAGATGTAGCCAAACTGCTGGCTGACAGATTCAACAAAACTTCCCCCCTCTCCCCCCCATCAGTAAATCAGAACATCCAAAGTACCTGTCCCCCTCCCCTTATCTCTAGGGAACAGGTCATCATTGCCCTCTCAAAGGCAAAAGATACAGCCTCCATGGGACCCAATAACATCTCAGTCTTCATTTTAAGCAAAGTACCTCTCTAGCCCTCTTTAGGAAGAAGCTGGATGACTGGATGGGAAACAGAAAATACACCCCTGGGATCCCACCTGTGTCCATGCTGGACAGGGGAAACAGGTGCGACTTTGTGGGAACATGGGCGAAATTCTTAGCTAGGCTTATAAGTGCCTTTGGGCCAATAGCCTAGTATCATCCTATGAACCTATGAACCTATGCATCCAACATGGATTCAGGCAGGAACCTGCAGCACTATTAGGCACCCTACTCAAACAAAGCCTGAGTACCAGCTTTGTCCCAGCTGAGTGGAGGACAGCCACTGTCATCCCTTTGCACAAAAGTGGAGCATTCACCAATCCCAGAAATTATAGACCCATCATCCTCACTGGCCTGATCTGCCAGTCCATATAACAGATTATGATGGACCTCATTAACAAAGACACTGGCAATCTCCAAACGCTCTACCCCACACAGTTTGGCTTCATCAAGGGGAGGACATGTCTGCTAAATTTGGTTGACTTCTTTGAGACAGTTACCAAAGCCATGGACAAGGGGAAGATGATGCACACCACCTACCTTGACCTGGCAAAAGCCTTCAACACTATTTCCCACTTGGGGATAATAGATAAACTCCCTCAACTAGGCATCAATCCATATGCTACCAGATGGGTAGTGTAGAATATGAACAGCCAAAGTATGTGTTTGAGGAAATTGAGTATGTGATAGTCTGTATGTGACAGTTCAAAACCTTTCATTTTCTTTTGTTGCGAATGGAATAAAACTGCTCTAGGCCTCTTAACTCAGCAACACACTGAAGGTTACCGACCTATTGCTTACTACAGCACTGAATTGGATCCGGTTGCTTCTGGTTACACAGCTTGCTTACGGGCTGTGGCAGCAGCTGCCATTTTGGTAGACATGGCAGCTCCACTAACCCTGGGGCATGACACGGTATTTGCAGTCCCACATGCTGTTCAAGCGTTGCTTCTGTAGACCAAAACACAATATTTTTCAAATGCACGTCTTACTAAGTGTGAAATAAGTTTAATGGGTAATCCCGCTTTACAAGTTAAATGTTGCCCACCACTAAGCCCAACTTCTTTAATACCGACCTCAGATGAGGGTGAACCACATGATTGTGTACTAGTAGTTAACTCTGTTCTTCTCCTAGGTTAAATTTATATGATACTCCTTTACAAAATCCTGATTTAGTTATTTTCATTGATGGATCCTGTTTAAGAACAAACTTCAGAAAATTCCAAGCTGCTTGGTCAGTCTGCACACCGACTGAAGTATTGTGATCAGCACGATTACCTACAGGCACCTCCGAGCAGGTCGCGGAATTAGAGACATTATCAAATGCATGCAAAATAGCTAAAAACAAGTCTGTTACCATTTATACTAATTCCCGTTATGCCCACGGTGTTGTACATGATTTTGGTATGTTATGGAAAAAACGGGGGTTCCTAACATCTTCCGGAACACTCATTAAAAATCATTTTTACATCAATAATTTATTACAAGACTTATTGTTACCTTTTGAAATTGCTGTTGTTAAATGCGCAGCCCATCAATCCAATGATACTTTCGAAAGTAAGGGCAATAATTTTGCTGACTGGGCTGCTAAACAGGCTGCTTTCTCACAAACTGTTCAGGGTCACTTTCTGCAGCCGTTACAATCCATGACAACTTTTGATGATACAGTGTTAAAAACTTTACAGGATGCGGTTTCAAAATCAGAAAGAAGAACATGGCTGGCTAACAATTTTTTAAACACTCTGATTCACTTTGGCAACATCCAGATGGCAGATTGGTCTGCCCTATATCCATGCTAAATTCTCTCATTAAAGCTTATCATTTGCCAGCCCATGTTGTAGTGCAAGCTTTAATAAAACAAATCCAAAGAGATTGGTTTGCCCCAAGGCTTTCTGCTTTTGTACAGCACTTTGTGAACACATGCTCCATTTGTTTACAGTACAATATTTCAAAAGGCACAATGGCTTGCACAACCCTTGCCAAAACCATTGGGACCATTTTGCGCTTTGCAATGGGATTTTATTAAATTACCAATACGTGCTCGTTTTAAATATGTTTTAACTGTTGTTGATATTTTTTCTGGCTGGCTAAAAGCATACCCATGTGTAAAAAACAATGCTATATCAGTTGCTAAGAAACTTTGTTATGAATTTATACCTCGATTTGGTGTTCCCTGTTATATATATTCAGATCGTGAAACACATTTTACAGCTCAGTTAATTGACTCACTGTGTACTATGTTGGATATCACTTTAAAATTTCACTGCCCCTATCGACCGCAGGCATCTGGCATTATCAAATGTATGAATCAAACACTAAAAACAAGACTAGCAAAAAGTACTACTGAAACAGGCCTCACTTGGGTACAAGCCTTACCTCTAGCTTTGCTCTCTACGAGAGCACGTACATCCTACTAAAAGTCTTTCTCCTCATTAAATCCTCATGGGCTGCCCTATGTGCATGCCCATGACTCCAACACCACCCTTTTCTGAGTATAATGCCTTTAATCATAATGTTATTGTATATTGCACTTCTCTTGTTTCTTTCTTACAGTATTATCACCGCCAAGTAGCAGTGGCACAACATAATCCTGATTTTTTCCTGTCTTCTAAACTGCAACCGGGAAATTGGGTATATGTCAAGTCTTTCTCCCAAAAAACAGCACTGCAACCTCGTTGGAAGGGGCCCTACCTGGTTCTACTGACAACATCTTCAGCGGTACGATTACAAGGCTCACCTACCTGGATTCATATATCACACGTTAAAAAAGTCATCCCATCTAAAGATCAAACAAATTTACCTTTTACAGCTCCAGATTCCTCACCTATTTCTTCTAAAACTAGGAGCCATACTGTCCCAGAACCTGATGATGACTGACATTTCTCCACTTGGGACACTTCTGCATTCTGACACAAAAATCCGACCAAAACCACCATTTCCACAAAAGTACTGCATAACTATTATGGTGACTATTTTTGTCGTTATCGTTTTCTTACTATGGCCATTTCTATTTCCTGCTCCAGTCATACCTCATGCCAAAAGAACTGCGTGGCATCCACAATTCAACACCTATTAAGCAATAAAATATGCTTATACATCATCCCTTAATGTCTCCAATTGCTAGATCTGCACTGCCATTCCTACGGTACATGGGGGATTGATGCTAAATATAGTCCTTTTAGGGATTGAAGAGACTTGGATGAATCTGATCTATGACACATCAAAGGTTGTCTCAAAACACAAGGTAGCATTACAGTTGTCCCTCCATCAAAATGGAACTATGTGTTTTCAAAGACATGATAAAACCAGAGTAGGATCCAGAGTAGGGTAGAGCCATTATAACAAAACTGTGGTATAGAACTGTACTGCATGGGGTTGTGTAACAGATTTTTCACCTATATTAAGAATTGTTAAGAATTCTATTGCTAACTTTTCACGGAAAATAGAAACTGTCTACTGGAAAATATTCGAAGGACTTCAGAATACCGGGAATTGCTTTAAATCTATCAATATCACCATTAAAATAGAAAACTGTTATTTTGTGTGAGGAAGAAAAGCATATAAATGGCTACCAGGAAACTGGTCTGGCAGTTGTTTCCTGGGTTACCTAGTTCCAGCTATTCGACGTGTCTACTTTACCTAAAGGAAAAATTCGGAACGTTCGAGAGGTCAAGAGGCCTACCAAACCGGTAGGTCAAGTTGATGCTTCCTGGATCTATCATCATGACTTAGCTCATGCTAGTACCAAAGGACTATCCCATATGGACTTGGGTGATGACATCATATCATGGGCTGGTATCATTCCGTCATACGGAGCAGTGAAGTCAGTTTGGGAACTGAGAAATTTATCTAAACTGCTCGAAATTTTGAGCAATGCTACATTTTCTGCCCTAGAATTAGTAACTGATGAACTGACTGCTATGAGAGCTGTAGTACTCCAAAACCGTATGGCTCTTGATTTCACCCTAGTGGCAAAAGGAGGAACTTGCGCTTTAATTCAGGATGAGTGCTACATGTTTATTCCTGACAATCAGCATGAAATTGAAAGTCATCTTGAACTGATTCAGAAAATTTCTGAACTTTCAGAGGCCAAAGAGGCCGATAGTTCAACATGGGCTTGGGTAACCAACCTGTTTTCAGGTTGGGGAGGCGGACTGTTGAAACTGATTTTATTAATTGCAGTATTAGCAATTTTTGCTTTTCTTGTCTTATTTCTAATCAAATTATTGATTTTGAAATTAATGTCTTCAAAAACTGTGAATAAAGTGCCTAAGTTTTATATGCCTGCAGCTATCAATGTAAATGATAAAAATGACAAAGTTTTCCAATGATAAAAGGACCAGTAGCATGGTTATGTTAGATTTAGGACAAATGTATGATAGGTTAAATAGTGATGCTTACACAGCATCAAATGAGAGATTGTAGAATATAAACAGCCAAAGCATGTGTTTGAGGAAAATGAGTATGTGATAGTCTGTACGCAAAATGTACTGTGAATTGTGAACTCTGAATGAACTCTGAATAATGAAGAAAATGCTGAACAACAAGAATCTGTCTAACAGCAGGAAATGCGCCTTTTATGGAAGTGCATCCGATTTTCTCTTTTTGCTGGAGATATGATGATGTGAATTGTCTTATGTTCACGGGTAAACCTTTGATTGGTTAATTCCCCTGTGTAATAATCTAATTGGTTCAGTTTCATATTTTTGTACTGTCAGCACTATTACCAGTACATAAGCTTGCTTATTTCCTTGTTCTGGGAGTCTCCCTGGTACTTTCCATGAGGCTCCCACACGTGTGTACTTGTAGTTAATAAAAAACACTAAAAGAGAGAAAGAGCTGTATTCTTCATTTACAGAGTAATGTAATGACTTAACAGTAGCAAACTGGCTCACTGATAGAACCCACCTAGTCAAAATAGGGGAAGCAAACTCAAGTATACCCATAATGAGTGGTGTACCCCAGGGATCAGTCTTGGGGGCTCTGCTATTTGGGATATACTTTTTCTGAGGTGCAGGCCAAAACCAGTGGGCTATGGCTGACCAAGTTTGCAGATGACTGCAAGCTGGGCACAGTCATCAGTTCCCCTAGTGATATGGACATCCTCCAATAGGGCCTCACCCAAACAAATGACTGGTGCCAGAAACATGGCCTCAAGCTGAACAAAAAATACAACATCATCCACTTTGAGGAGAGTGATGTCGCCACAAATTATCACATTAATAACAGCATCCTAAGCATGCAATCAGTCATGAGGGATTTATGAATCCAGGTTGATAGCAATCTGACTTTTGACCACCATGTTGCTTCTGTTGCATGGAAAGCTTTCTACATGGCCCACCTCATAAGTAAGGGTATCTCATCCAGGGACAAGGAGGTCATAACATCCCTAAATTCTTCCCTTATAAAGTCCATTATTGAGTACAATTCGCCTTTTGCTATATACCTCACAAAGCACATGCAGCAGCTGGAGAGACCACAGAGGTTCCTAACCAGGAAAATCCAGGGCCTCAAACATATCCCCTACAAAGATAGGTTAAAAGCCCTATCCCTCTACTCAGTTTCATATAGACTCTTCAGAGGTGACCTTTATCTGCCATACAAAACAATCTCAGACCCTGCCTTGATGGGACTGCTGCATATCCACAAGTCAAGCTCTACTCGAGTAAACCGCATGTGCAACCTCAACCTAGTCTGTGACATCAATAGGATTTGTGGATGGGACAGATTTGTGTCTCAGAGACTCTCTCATCTGTGGAATACCACATACCAAAATCAGGTATTAAGAAAAGCATAACACAGGTATAAAAAGACTTTTAACTAAAATTGCTTTTGGCTAACTAATGCAATAATGCCTTTATCAGGTCTATAACAAGAACTAAAATCATATACATTGGTCGATAAGTAAAAAAAGCTAACTAGATAGTTGCAAGAAAAAAAAAACACACATCACTGTCTAACCATAATCATTATCTAATTAGAACACTGTAAATAGAAATATATATATATATATATATATATATATATATATATGTGTGTGTGTGTGTGTAATAATATCCAATAAGCATCCATCCATACATATGTATTAGTGTGCATAAAAACTAAGTTATTTACAGCTTAGAAAAAATATCACTGCTCTGCAGTTGATAGAAAAAACAGTTGAAGAAAAAAAATACCTGTCATGGCAGTTTTCATGTTTACATCCTCAAAAAATATTTATATAATGAAAACCAGTAGAACAACCATACACAAATATATAAAACAGTGGATGAAGTAAACTAGTAATGTATAAAAGTGTGCAGGTGTATGCATGAGTGTGCATCCAGTATGCTAAATGAGGGAATTATAGCAAAATATTATGGTAATTGTGACATGAAAAATGTGTGTTTTGAATCTACCATTTAAATCTCTGATGTGATGCAAGAGTGTACTAAATTTAATCAAATCAGAATTGAGGTTATGTCTTTGGAAATAACATACAAGTTTATTATAATAATGTATTTTATGCTCAAAACATCAATGACTGTACTATGTTAACAGTGTTCTGCCTCTTCTTTCATTTTGTTTTGCAGATGGGGAAGCATTAGAGATAAATTGTTAACTCTACCACAAGAAGCTGGAGAGACTTGTCCCCCAGCCCTGTAGAGTTTTGTCGCTTTTCATGCAATAAGCTCTTAACAAAATTTGAAATAGCTATTAAATAACTGTATTATATTACTAACTTATTCCCCATTTTGTATCCTTCTGCAGATCATAAGCAGCCCGAGGCATGCCAGCTGCAGTCCTCACCCATTACATCCATGTCCTCCATGTCAGAAAGGGAGCATTCCTCTCACCAATTGCATCCATGTCCTCCATGTCAGAAAGGGAGCATTCACCCCCAACCATTACATCCATGTCCTCCATATCAGAAAAGGAACATTCCCCTTCATCTTATTACTTCCATGTCCTCCATGCCATCAAGGGATCATTTCCCGATAACCCTTACATGCATGTCCTATATGGCAGCAAGGGATCATTCCTCCTCAACAATTATATACACATTCTCCATGCCAGCAAGAGATCATTCCCCCTTACCCATTACTTCCATATCCTCCATGCTATCAAGGAAGTATTCCCTGTCACCCTTTACCATCTATGTCCTCCATGCCTGCAAGGGATCATTCCCCTTCAACCATTACATCCATATCCTCCATGCCAGCAAGTGATCATTTCCCCTCACCCATTATGTACATGTCCTCCATGCCAGCAAGGGATCATTCCCCCTCAGCCATTACATACATGTTTTCCATGTCAGCAAGGGATAATTCCCCCTAACCCATTATGTACATGTCCTCCATGCCAGCAAGGGATCCTTCCCCCTCACTAATTACATCCATCTTCTCCATGCCAGCAAGAGAGCATGTACCTCAACCATTATGCCCATGTTCTTCATACCAGCAATGGAGTAGTCCTCCTTACCCATTACATCCATGTTCTGTATCATGAGGGAAAAGTGAAGACTCCTCCAGTATGGGCAGTTCAAAATGTTAAGATCACCTCCATACATAGTAGCCCGGTTGCAGGCTGTGGTGGAAGCTGCTTTTGAGGGCTTTGGATAGGCAATGAGACCCATGTCAATGTGTCACGTGGCACTTGAAGAGACACTGGAGTAGCTTGCTCTGAAAATTGAACATCTAGAGGTCACACCTTTAACTTCAGGATCTGCCCATCCAGACACCTCTGGACAAGGCTCACAGTGCAGATCTCTGGGCCAGTATGCTGGTTGCAGCAGTCTTGTACTCCCCATCTACTATTATCTGTACATCCACCCTACCTAGCCATATTCACCCATTGTGCATTGTCTCACATCTTACCCAACACTATTTTCCCATCCTTCTCTTTGCAAACCATATCTGTGCTGTGACCATTAACCCCCATTTGTCTTCTCTGTATTTTATGTGGTTTGTCCAAACTTTAATCTTCCTTCTATATGTTATGTGTTTCCTTGCATGCATATGCACATCCTCCTCTTCCTTATATATTTCAGAAAAGTTAATCTATCCTGACCAAACAATAAAATATCCTCCTGTTCCACCTCCTCCTCCTCCTGTTCCACCTCCTCCAGTGCAACCTTAATTTTTCATCCAACTGTATTTCTCTTGTTTACTCTCTCACCTTTTTCCATCTTTCCTGTCTGCCCATTTTCTACACTTGAAATAAGTTAGCATCCATCAATTAGCACCTACAGAATAAGGCTGTTGGCAAAAGTGGGTTTATCTGCTGGCTGGTGCTGCTGTGCTGAAGTATACAAAACTTATAGCAGTAATGTCATGAAGTATTAGAGCAAGGATGCACCTGACAGCTAACTATGGAAACCTAAGAAGTTATATCAGACATCCACATATGTGCAGCACACATGCATGGATGCAAGTACTGCCTGCAAGTATTGCCTGTATACTTTTCAGTGTAGCGTATGTACTTACATCTGTGCAAAGTTTGCTGGGGCAGTTATTCATGGGCTGCACATGTGAAAACCAGCATCAAGGATTCATGCTTAATGCATTAGCATACTGGTAAAGCACCACTGTTTACACAGTTGCCTTGCACACACTGCATCATATAACTATGAGTACTATTCGTGGACTAAAACAAAATCATGCTGCCAATTAGCAAATGCATATTTTGGGTATGTTGAATTCAACGTCTTTCATTGTAAAATGCTTTCAGTTTCTTGTTTCCCAAACAAAACTTCCTCAGGGAGTCAGTATGTTACATTTTGGAATGAATAGTGAATTTTTGAGCATTAGAGCATAAGCTCTTCAATTGCTTTCATCTGTAAGACTGAGACACTCAAAAAGTAATGATCATTAAATGCCATTCTTGCAACTATTAACTCTCTCTCTCTTACCATTTTGTATTTTAAACGTGCTTCAACAACAATCTTTCCTTCTAGGTATAATATTCTTACCATTTGAAGTGTTTGGCCCATTTTTGTTGCCCAAATGAAAACTCCAAATTTAAGCTTTCTACGTGTTAATCTTCTGAAAATGGAGATCATCATCTGAGTCTGGCTACATACAAGACTTGAGTTCGACTAGTGTCTTTGACATTGGAGGGGTCAAAAAGAGAGGACTGAAGTAAATAGTCAATGCTGGCTCATCCATCCTTTGGGAGTGAGACAGCGAGGCATGCTATTACACTAACACCTAGATGAGGCCAGCTGTTTCCATGTCCAGAAGGACAAATTTAGCAGCAACATGGTTGCAATGGCAGGTGTGCATATTAATTAGTGATTTCTATAACCAGAACCTGGCTAATATAATAGCGATAAGGGAGCTCAGGCATCCAAAATATCTGGTGGTGGCTGCCAGAATGACATCTTGCTATGACCAGCTTTCAATCCAAAGGGAAGTGAATGGAGCACTTTTAATGTATGGTGGGTGATGGAGGGCCTTAAAATAATAACTAAGATAAAGAAAATAAACATCAGCTCACATTTCTATAATTTGAACATGTATCATGAATTCCTGGTCAATGATGCATTGTTATTTATCGTATTTATGTCAAAGTTTAACACATTCTCTACGAGTATTGTCAGATCTAGGTAATCACTGACTTTATAAAGTCTCTCCATGTCCATTTAATATGTTTGTGTTTGCTTTCCCTTATTTTACCATGTTTGTGTTTGTGTTCCCTTATTTTACCAGTCTAACTTCACTGATGTTTAATTCTAATGCATGTGGTCCACCTTAGTATGCCATCATTTACTTCTTCAATTTCAAAAGCACTCTTACTACCTATAATTATCCTTTTAACATCATTTTCACATTTTGTACATGAAACATTATTACTGTTTAAATTATTGCAGATTTACAAAGAGCCCCTTTGTAGACTACCAGAACCTATTGGTATCCTCCATTTAACAGCCACCCTTTCATTATCTGTAGCTCACTCAAATTTAATACATGTACAAAAGAAAAAAAAAAACAATGACACATATGTCCCTTAATAATATCCTTTCCTGGATTTTGTTATCTAATGTACCTGTAAATTAACACTTAATTCATACCAGTATAATTTCCATTTTAACAAAATATATATTCTTACCTGAGTTTTGTTAGATAAAATGAAGTTTCCAGAAGAACACTGAAGAACATTTAGATTTCGAGACTCAGGACAGCAGACACATGTCTGACCTAGGGATAAAAAAAACATTTTTATACTTTTTTATTTTTTATTATTATTATGGATTATATTTCCAAATGTTATTTAATGCTGCACAAACCATAAACCAGTTTACAACAACAATTGCTTAGACTACTTAGTGAGATGTGGCAGGCTGTGTACTATCATGAAGTAATGTAACACATTTCTTACTTCATTAGTCAAGCTATATTGAATCTTAGTAAATGGCCTGTTAAATGCAATTAGTTCACCACAAAACACAGCCTGGAGTATCCTATTCCATTTAAAATGTGTCATTTAAGTATATTAACACAGAAGAAACTGTACTGTAAAACAAATAATGGTATTATAGGTTCACCAGGATTCAATATACTCTGTGTAGGCATCACGCAAAGCCTACACAGAGTTTGCATGTTTGTGCGGTAAGCAGCAGCACTAATTAAATATTCACGCCACACACTACATTTAAATGTAACAAGCATGGTTTCACGGCCAGCATTAGTGTTGCTGGCCAGAAAACGTGCAAAGCAACATGGATAGCAGACCTGTTTACCTACAGGCAAACTAGGTTAACAGGATTACTCAGAATGCCACAGTGATTAACAGGATTAAACACTTAGCAATGTATGCAGTCCAAACCCATTACAACAGTGTATACAGTGCAGAGTACTTGAATCCCATTCCAGGCATTCGGTACAAAAGTTGTGTAAATAAATTATCTGTAATGGTACATGGACTGCCTTTCAAAATAAACAGTCAGGGGAAGTGTGTGTCTTGAACAGGGACACACAGAGGAATTATAGGAATGAACACAGGTAAAGAGAACAGATGAAGCACTGTAATGTACAGCAGATGAGGGCATGTCAATGGAAGGCAGTTGCAGCAGGAACACTAATCACATATCAACATGATACAGTATGAACTACGCAATAAAAATGTATATTATGTGACTGTCAGACAAGGTGACATATCAATGGAGAAGACGTCTTGGTTGTATAAGCATCCTAACATGAAAAATGGAGAGGACATCTGTGAGAAACATTTCTGCAGTTTGTTTGCCACCCTCCCTCCCTGTTGGTATAGTGTTTTTATAGTTGGTGGCTTTGCAGTTGCCCGCCCCTAGTGTAAATTTGATCTGGGACCCTCCTCCCAGTCTAGTGTCATTACCTCATTCTACCCAGTATAGGGAGAGCATTTGAGAAGGCCAATCAGCTTAGTTTCTGCTACTCCTTTCTCTCTTTTCACTAAAAAAAAAAAAAAAAAAAAAAAAAAAAAAAATGTATCTGTTTTTACTGTATTTGTGTTTCTTCCTATTTTATTTTGCTTTTGTGTCATCTTAAAAGTACTCAATTGTATTTATTACTGCTTGGTGTAACTCATTCTAAGCCTTTTAGTTTAAGCACTTGGGCTTCAGACCAGTTGTTTTACATTAAGAAGGTTTATGGTCTGCACTGTAGTGGCAGAACAGGTAGCTTACATCCTTCTAAGTTGGGAACTGCTGATTGAGGGCTCAGTGTCTGTTATTCTAAAAGTGTATTAATTCTGGTTTAAGCACTTGGGCTTCAGGCCAGTTATCTTACATTAAGAGGGTTCGTGTTCTGCACTCTTGTGGGAGGAGAGGCTGGACTCTGCCCTTCTGAGCTGGGAATTTCTGGTTAAAGGCTTATAGTGCCTGCATATTTGAACTGCTTCTTACTGAAATTGGTACACCTTGTTTGCTATAGCATAGACTAGATCCAGGCCTGCTGAATCTAGCTCTGTTTATATAACTTGAGCACTAATCCAGGCATTCTTTAAAGTATTCATTTGTATTTATTACTGCTTGGTAGTAACTTGATTAAAGTGTAGCTATCATTCTAAGTCTTTTGGATTAAGCACTTGGGCTTCAGACCAGTTGTTTTACATTAGGAAGGTTTGTGGCCTGCACTGTGGTGGCAGGACAGGTAGCTTACATCCTTCTAAGTTGGGAACTGCTGATTGAGGGCTCAGTGTCTGTTATTCTAAAAGTGTATTAGTTCTGGTTTAAGCACTTGGGCTTCAGGCCAGTTATTTTACATTAAGAAGGTTCGTGGTCTGCACTGTTGTGGGAGGAGAGGCTGGACTCTGCCCTTCTGAGCTGGGAATTTTTGGTTAAAGGCTTATAGTGCCTGCATATTTGAACTGTTTCTTACTGAAATTGGTACACCTTGTTTGCTGTAGCATAGACTAGATCCAGGCCTGCTGAATCTAGCTTTGTTTGTTTGCTTGTTGTTTGTTTGCTTGTTATTTCCCTGAAATGCTAATTCCACCTTAAATGTGGCTTTTCAGCGCTTCTATGGATCCCTAGTGATATCTGCATTGCTTACTGTACTTATTTCCTTCTTTCACTTGAAAGAAAGTTACTGTTTGTCGTTTTTGCATTTAAGTTACCTGTAACACATTGCATTTAAGTTACCTGGCACTTGCTCACTAAAGCAATTATATAAGTCAGCACTACAAAATTAAAAGCACTACACCCTCACAAACTCCCCTTGAGTACCTTGTTCCCCATTGGCCCTTTTTTCAATTATAAAGGAATTCCCAATACTATTCTAGCATGTCCAAAGGTCAGTTGTCAATCTCCTCTCCAGTCCAGCTGGTGAATCTGGGAATTTTGAGGCAATGTTACAACTGCCTCATGTACACAGACAACCCTCTCCTCCTCCCAACAAATTCCAACACATGTGAGAGATGCAACCATATAGCCAAATTGGAGGCTAAGCTCTCTCAACTCAGTACTGGCGTAACCAGTCAGGAGGAGAAGGAAACCACACTCACTACAATTCCAGTCTCACATAGACCTACCACGACAGCAAACCAAACACATAAACACACAAAAACATACTGAGGCTCTAAATAAAAATCTGCCTAAGCAGCAGAGACCTCCAAAGCAGACACTCAAGCAACCACTACCCCAAAACAAAACACGTGCAACACATAGCTCACAAAGCCAGTGTGCCGAACAGTCACAGCCCTTAATGCTAAACAACACACCTGATACACTTGTAATAGGTGACTCTATCGTCAGGCACACTGATGTCCCGCTCACCAGGCTGAACAAGAAGAAGGTCATGGTGAGCTGCCTGTCGGGTGCTAGGATCCGCCACATAACACAAGCACTCAGGTCACTCCAAGGCAAGTACAAATATGACTCTGTCATTGTCCATGCTGGTGTGAATGACCTGAGATGTACCTCTCTGGACTACATGAAAAGAGACATAGAGGAGCTCTCTGAGCATGTAGCCCAGGCCGGCATAACCCTGACCTTGAGTAGCATCTTACCCTCACCAAGAATGATGCCACAATATGAAGACAAGATGATCAATTTCAACAATTGGCTTAAGTATTGGTGTCATTCAAAGGGGATCCAATGCCTGTCAGCCTGGGATGACATGCTCGACAAGCCACGATGCTTCGCTAGGGATGGCTTGCACCTGTCACCCCTGGGTTTTTGGATATTGGCAAAGGCTCTTGCTACCCCCATAGTGCCTTTTTTAGGCAAGGTTCAAAAGACAAACCCACCTTCATAGGTATCACAAGGGATAAGAAACTACAAGAAATGCTACTCAGCCAGAAGTCTAAACCTCAAGATGCATGCACTCGAAACTCTCCTTAGCATGGAGAACATCGATATCTGTGCAGTAACAAAAACCTGGTTCAAGGCTCCTGAGAGCACCCCAGCATTACCAGGTTATACCTCATACCAAGCTTTTCAGCCCCAAAACTTGGACTGAACCACAAAAGAGGGCGGAGTATCAATATTCGTCAAAGATACCCACACCTCCAGGTTGGTGGCATAGCACAAAGCATCAGAGACTATCCATGTGCAACTAACAGTGGGTAAAACTGCCTTCCAGTTTATAGCCTGCTACAGACCACCCTCCCAAACCCAGGAACCCCACTCGGCCTTCCTGAGAATACTGGAAAATATGAAGGTCTCTCCAAACACCATTATATTGGGCGACTTCAACTACCCAAACATAGACTGGGAGCATTACTCTAGCTCCAACACCCTAGCCCAAAGGTTCCTAGAATTTATAAACTCAAATGCTATGGAACAACTTGTTACCACTCCCACAAGAGGGGAAAACATACTGGACCTGATCATCACCAACATGGGAACACTATGCTACAGACCAGAAGTGTATCCCTCACTGGTAAGATCAGACCATAAACTAATCTCACTGAATATTTACATTGCGACCCCACCCCCTGCCCAGAAAACCACAGTGAAAAACTTCTCTAAAGCAAATTTCACACTCCTCAAAACCGAGGTGGAATCCTTCAAAGCCCCCGGGCCTGTGGAAAATATGGCCCAGACCGCAGAATCCTTTATAAATGCATTCTATGAACACCTTCAGGAATGCGTGGATCATGCAATCCCAAATAAAATCAAGACCCAATCCTGCAAAGGCAGACGTCCTGTCTGGTGGATGCCAGCCATAAACAAACTATACAATAGAAGGAGGAAGCTACTACATGATAGAGCAAAATCCCAAAAAGGGAAGGCATCTCTGATCAGTATTAGCAAAAAACTAAGGGCACTTATAAAATCGTCTAAGGCCAGCTTCGAGAGAAAAATTGCACAGGGCACTAAGGATAATCACAAGGCTTTCTTTAGTTATGTTAGGAACCTGGGTAGGAATTCTCATATATGCTCAGAATTAGTCCAAAATGACAAAAAATACACCAAACCCACAGACATTGCCAACATCCTAGCTGACAGGTTCAGTGCAAACCCCCCCCCCACCAAAAGGGCAAATATCTATCCCAGCAGAGTACTGCCCCCCTGACATCTCAGATGCTCAGGTTAGAGCCACCCTCTCCAAAGCAAAAAAACACAGCATCAATGGGACCAGACGGTGTCCCGGGCTGTGTCCAACATGAACTCCAAGAAGGGCTAAACCCAAACATAAAACTACTATTCAATCTCAGCCTTACTACAGGATATGTACCCAAAGAGTGGCGTACAGCAACAGTGGTCCCTCTCCACAAAGGTGGTGCCTCAACGGATCTTGGAAACTATCGCCCCATAAGCCTGACTAGCTTGGTCTGCAAAGCTATGGAAAGGATCATCATGGACCTCATAAATAAAGATATTGGGGACCTACAGACACTGGATCCTACCCAGTTTGGCTTTGTTAAGGGCAGATCCTGCCTCTTAAACCTGGTCAATTTCTTTGAAACAGTCACCAAGGCCATTGATGAGGGGAAGGTGGTCCACACAGCCTAACTGGATCTCGCAGAAGCCTTCAATACAATACCCCACTCAGGCATTATAGATAAGCTCACCAGCTTAAATATAAACCCCAGTGTCACTAGATGGATTGCAAACTGGCTCAAGGACAGAACCCACATGGTTAGAATTGCTGGAGCTATGTCAGACTCCAAACCAGTTGCAAGTGGCATCCCACAAGGCTCAGTCCTGGGACCTCTCTTGTTTGGTATATATTTCTCGGAGGTACAGGCCAACATGGAAGGACTGTGGCTGACCAAGTTCGCAGATCACTGCAAACTGAGTACCATAATCAACTCTCCAGCCGACACAAGCATCCTCCAAAAGGGCCTCATAGAAACAGACAACTGGTGCCAGAGCCATGGCCTCCAGCTAAACACCAAAAAGTGTATAGTCATCCCCTTTGGCAAAAACAAAGTGCCCACAAATTACCACATAGGTGGTAATCCATTAAGTACAGAAGAAGTCATTAGGGACCTGGGGACCCAAGTTGATAGCAATCTCTCATTTGACAACCACATGGCCAAAGTGGTTAGAAAAACATTTTATATAGCCCACCTAATCATGAAGGGATTTACATCTAGATCAGGGGAGGTCATCGTGCCTCTTTACTCATCCCTCATCAGGCCCATAATTGAGTACAATGCCCCTTTTGGCATGTACCTTACCAGACACCTGCAGCAACTGGAAAGACCCCAAAAGTACCTCACCAAGAGGATCAAAGGGCTCAAACAGATGCCATATGCTGCCTGGTTAAAGAAACTCCAGCTCTACTCAGTGGCATACCGCCTTCTCAGAGGCGATCTGTGCCTGATGTATAAAGCCATGTCCAACCTGGAATTAATGGACATGCTGTACCTCAGAAAATCCAAATCCCATCGAGCTACGTGCTCGAGAGACTTGAACCTCAGCACTGAAATAAATAGGACATGCTGGAGGGACAGATTCATAACCCAGAGGCTCCCTTCACTCTGGAATAAAATCCCAGTCCAGGTTAGGCAGAGTCCCACATTGACTCTCTTCAAGAGGAATCTTGATGAGTGGATGGGAGATTGTAGGTTTGCCCCAGCTATCACTTCTGTGTCACTGTTAGACAGAGGCACAGTATACTAACCTCGAAAAAGGGCATAGCAAAATTAATTTAAAATGGGTGGTGAAAGCCAAACACACTCTGGCTAGGCTTATAAATGCCCTAGGGCAGATAGCCTAGTATGACCATATGAACCTATGAACCTATGACATCTATCAGGTATACAGATGGCATCTGCTGCATATTATGAAGCTGTGTAAACTGATTTGCCTGAATTTGATTGTAATGCCAGCCAAGGTCTCCAACAAGTAGGACACAGTTAAAGGCTCATGGACAACAGTAAACAAAATAACTCACAATCATGGACAATACCAGAATAATACCACAAGAAATCACATATGGCTGACATAACATATGTGATCATAGATAGTTCTGCATGAACACATTTGTACTACTACTATGATGTCAGCAATCTATGAGGGTAATCAAACACACCATCCTGACACTGCAATTAAATCTCAAAATGCACGCTAAATCTCAAAATGCATGCACTCGAGGCCCTTCTCAGTATGGAGAACATCGATGTCTGTGCTGTAACTGAAACCTGGTTCAAGGCTCCTGAGAGCACCCCGGCACTATTAGGTTTTACCTCATATCATGCGTTCCAGCCCCAAAACCCGGACCACACCACAAAAGGAGGGGGTGTATCCATATTCATAAAGGATACCCACACCTCCAGGTTGTTGGCAACGCATAAGCTTGGAAACCATCCAGGTGCAACTAACCATAGGCAAAACTGCTCTACAAATTGTAGCATGCTACAGGCCACCCTCTCAAACTCAGGAACCCACACAGCCTTCCTGAAGACACTGGAGGGTATAAATGTATCTCCAAACACCATCATATTGGGTGACTTCAACTACCCGAATATAGACTGGGAACATTACTCAAGCCCTAACTTTCTAGCCCAATGGTTCCTGGAGTTCATAAATTCAAATGCCATGGAACAGCGAGTCACTGTTCCCACGAGAGGAGAAAATATACTAGATCTCATTATCACAAACATGTGGACAAAATGCTCCACACCGGAAGTATATCCCTCATTGGTGAGATCTGATCATAAACTAATCTCACTGGAAATCCACATCCCGCCCCACCCCAAACAAAAAGCACCACAGTGAAGAACTTCTCTAAAGCAAACTTCACACTACTCAAGACTGGTGTGGTATCCTTCAAGGCCCCTGAGCCAGTGGAAACCACAACCCAAGCTGCGGAAGCCCTTACAAATGCCTTCTATGAACACCTCCAGGACTGCATGGATCAGGCAATCCCAAATAAAACCTAGACTCTTTCCACAAAGGGCAAATGTCCAGTCTGGTGGACCCCAGCCATTAACAAACTTTACAATAAGAGGAGAAAGCTATTACATGATAGAACAAAATCCATAAAAGGGAAGTCACCCCTGATCATTATTAGTAAAAAAATACGAGCACTCATAAAATCAACTAAGGCCAATTTTGAGAGAAAAATTGCCATGGATTCAAAGAACAATCATAAGGCCTTTTTCAGCTATGTTAGGAACCTGGGTGGAAACTCCCAGATATGCTCAGAATTAGTCCAAAATGATACAAAAATCACTGAACCCACAGACATTGCCAACATACTGGCAGACAGGTTCAGTGCAAACTTCACCCCCCTCTCCTCCCTAAAGGAGAGATAACTATCCCAGCGGAGTGTAGCCTCCCAGACATC
Organism: Protopterus annectens; assembly: GCF_019279795.1. Lineage (NCBI taxonomy): Eukaryota > Metazoa > Chordata > Ceratodontiformes > Protopteridae > Protopterus > Protopterus annectens. Next base: position 1,865,425,592 of record NC_056743.1, on the reverse strand, counting down.
TCAAATGCGCAGGTGAAAGCTGCTCTCTCTAAAGCTAAAAACACAGCATCAATGGGACCGGATGGTGTCCCCGGCTGTGTGCTACACGAGCTAAATGAGGAATTAAACCCGCACATAAGGCAGCTGTTTAATCTCAGCCTTACCACAGGATATGTGCCCAAGGCGTGGCGTACGGCAACTGTGGTCCCACTCCACAAAGGCGGTGCCTCTACGGACCCTGGTAATTACCGCCCCATAAGCTTAACAAGTCTAGTCTGCAAAGCTATGGAGAGGATCATAATGGAGCTCATAAACAAAGATATAGGGGACTTGCAGACATTGGAACCGACCCAGTTTGGCTTCGTCAAGGGAAGATCATGCCTTTTGAACTTGGTCGACTTCTTCAAAACAGTCACCAAGGCCATTGATGAGGGAAAGGCAGTCCATACAGCCTATCTTGACCTTGCAAAGGCTTTCGACACAATACCCCACTCGGGTATTGTAGAAAAACTTACCAGCTTAAATGTAAACCCATATGTCACAAGATGGGTTGCAAACTGGCTTAAGGACAGAACCCACAGGGTTAGAGTTGCTGGCGCTATGTCAGACTCCAAGCTGGTCACAAGTGGTGTCCCACAGGGCTCGGTCCTTGGCCCCCTATTGTTCGGCATCTACTTCTCAGAAGTACAGGCCAACATGGGAGGACTTTGGCTGACAAAGTTTGCAGACGACTGCAAACTGGGCCATAGTGGAAAGTGCATCAGACACGGATATCCTTCAGAAGGGACTCACGGAAACAGATAGCTGGTGCCAGAGCCATGGCCTGAAGTTAAACGCCAAAAATGTATAGTCATACCCTTCGGGAAAAACAAGGTAACCCCAAGCTACCATATAGGTGGCAATCCACTAAGCACAGAAGAGGTTATCAGGGACCTGGGGACCCAGGTTGACAGTGGCCTTTCTTTTGACACTCACGTTGCTAAAGTGGTTAGAAAGACCTTCTACATTGCCCACCTGATCATGAAGGGATTCACATCCAGATCTAGTGAGGTTATTGTTCCCCTGTACTCTTCACTTATCAGACCAATGATCGAGTACAATGCCCCATTCGGGATGTATCTCACCCAACATCTGCAGCAATTGGAGAGACCCCGAAAGTTTCTCACCAAAAGGATAAAGGGACTCCAAAATCTGTCATATGCTGCCAGATTGAAGAAACTCCAGCTCTATTCAGTCGCATACCGTCTGCTCAGAGGTGACATGTGCCTGACATACAAGGCCATGTCCAACCCGGAATTAATGGACATGCTCCACCTCAAAAAATCCAAATCCACCAAAACCACTAGAGCAAGCGACTTAAACCTTAGCACGGATATAAATAGGACGTGCTGGAGGGATAGATTTATTACTCAGAGACTCCCTATGCTGTGGAATAGAGTCCCAGTCCATGTGAGGCAGAGCACCTCGCTGGCTCTGTTCAAGAGAAATCTTGACCTGTGGATGGGAGATCGTAGGTTTACCCCGGGAATCATCTCTGTGTCGCTGCTGGACAGAGGCACAACAAACTAATGGGTACAGTATTTTTTCATATAAGGGGTGGCGTAAGCCACAAAAATTCGGGCTAGGCTTATAAATGCCTTGGGGCAGATAGCCTAGTATAAACCTATGAACCTATGAACATTTGCTGGTGATGTTAGGAAGGGCATTGCTATAGCTGTATGTGACATTAGGATCAATCCAGACTAGCTGACTTGTGTGCATGGCATCTCTCTCTCTCTCTCGCTATATATATATATATATATATATATATATATATATATATATATATATATATATATATATATGTATATATCACATAATCCACACCATCACTGATGTAACCCATACCATTAATGTTGTCAAACAGCTATGTATATACTGTGTGCATCATCGGAACAGATATCACACATGCATCTGGTATAATGCCTTGATGGGGGTTCAGCACCATCAGACAGTAGTGTTTATGCAACAAAATGAATACCTAGGTATGGCCAATAAGATGTGTGAGACCTCACTGTAGCAAAGGTGGCACAGTTCAGTTGCACATCACTGAAAGATGTGTAGGGAGATACATGAAGAAAGGTGCATACTCAGTTACTGGTGTGATGAAGGTTGTGAACTATGGAAGTATTATGGCCTTTGATATGGATGTCCTGCACATACTCAGTAGTTGTGTTACATATAAGGGAGTAGTCATTACTGAGACCACATACTGGTGGATGTTCCACATACCATCTACACCAGGATACAGGTCACATATCTTATGGTCTACTTATAGGGTGATTCCTACATTATCACTGAGTTCTGTGTTTGTTTTCATAATGTAATAAATCTCCCCATGTTTTTGTTTAATCTTATGTGTTGTCATGGTTCTAGTAGCAATAACTGGTGTATGTTGATACTGTCTGTATTATGCAAATATCACAGATGGAGTCAATGATTGCCCTCAGTCTGTAGTCCTCCAGACAGCTGTTTGGACATATGATGTGTATGTCATTCTTGATGTCTATGACTTAAGTAATGGACAGGAAAGGGCCTAGCAGACAGCACTGGTTTATGGACCTGATCAGTGGATTTGCGATATAGGTCACGTCACACATTTCAACATACTTAGATGTCACATATGTGATCCAGTGGTCTACTTACATGGTGATAAAGGTGTTCACGGCACATCTGACAGTGTTGAGTAAATACCTCAGTGTGGATTTGTGTCAATATCTTGGACTGGTCAAGATCCACAAGATGGTAGCACTGTCATCATGTGTTCCCCACTGACCTCTTTGAAGACATCTAACAGATATAACATATATGGATGTAGCAATAACAACTCACACATGTATTTTGCGCACAGCTGGGATATTACCAATGTCCATTTAGGAAAGGTCCATGATTATATGTTGATCTACCTAACAGATGAGGGGAGTTGGGATGCGTGTATACATGCATGCATCAGGTGCTGTTCCCCACCCTCAATAAGATGGATGCGTGTTGATGTACACCTTTCCACGGGAGCATATTTCATCTGAAGTGTGTGTTGAAGTGTGTATCCAACAATGTCAGGAAGGTGTATTTTCTAAGTCATGTTATATAAGATCTGTGATTTTTCACAGCCCATTGATTCTGTGTGATATGCATGGATGAATGTAAGACAGAGCATACTACCTATCTTAATATGGCCTAGGGTTTGGACAGAATCCCCCACTCAGGTATCATTGAGAAACTCTCCCAGCTGGGGATTAACTCTTACGTCACTAGATGGTTAACAATATGGCTCACTGACAGAACATGTACTGTGAAAGTTGATGAATCACCCCCTACCAGTAGAGCTGTCACCATTGGTGTACCCTTGCTGGGCCCTCTTCTATTTGGAATCTATTTCTCTATAGTCCACACTAAAGTATACAGTCTTTGGCTTACCAGTTTTGCTGATTATTGCATATTATGTGGAATCATTGAGTCCACCAATTATGTTATCGTACTACAGGAGGGGCTAACACAGACAAATGATTGCTGCCAAAGCCACATGATCGACAGAAAAGTGCAAAAATGTGTCATTATGCTTGCCTTCTGCAAATTGAAATTCTCCACTAATTCCAGCATTGACAAAACCCCCCCCATACTCAAGCCAATGGTGGCCAGACCTGGGAACACAGATAGCATTCTGAACTTTGACCACCAAGTTTCCATAGTGATATGGAAAGACTACATGATGTACCTCATACATCAGGCCATTGTATCCGGATCTGAGAATGTTATAAGAGCACTGTATCTGACACTCATCAGAACACTAATAGAGTATAATGCTCACTTTTACATGTATCTCACCAGACACATATAGCAACTAGAGAAACCAGATGGATTTCACACTCAGAAAATGCAGGGCCTACAAACCATGTCAGTAGATACATTGAAAGCCCTGCCATGTAATCTGTATCATATATAATGAGGTGACTTCTGTCTGACTTACAGGACAGTCTCTGACCCTGCACTGAAGGAAATACTACACATCCACAAATGAGCTACAGCTGATGACACCAGCAGAGTCCGGTGAGAGGAAGATGGTAATAGCAGTGGCCCATAGGCTGGTGTAAAATGCTGTCTCTGTCAAGCAAGTACACACACACACACACACACACACACACACACACACACACACACACACACACACACACACACACACACACACACACACACACCAGTTGCCTGCAGTGAGAACAGAACCCCATACCAGTCTAAGTACACACACTACAGAACACTGTAGTTTATGCAAGTTCCATTACACAAGTCTGACTTTTACAAGATTACATAACCACTTATAGGGGATGACATCAGCAGTGGATGTTGGGAGGCCAGCATGAAATGGATAGCTATCCATGGCCAACTCTCAAGATATTAAAGTTTTGCATGTTACCAGATTGATGAGTGTACAATGTGTGGTATTTGGTGGTTGTGTTTCTAATGTGCAGGTATACTATCAGAGACAGCTTTACAAGCTATATGCAAACAGGTGTCCATATTATACAAGTACTGGAAAATCTGAATGGTATTGTGATTCTAAAGATGTGCATGGTATATAAGACAACATTTTTATTTATTTATGTAGTGTAGTTGATATGCTTGTGAACAAGTACTGAAAGAGACAAACTTTCCAGTGCATGGGGGAGGTAACAGAGGGCTGCATTGTAAACAGGTTTAATTTTCTTAGATAGTGCCTTCATTTTGTTTGTGTTTTAACTTTCAGTTTCATGGCAAGAACATTAAATGGACATTAAACAAAAGTAATACTTGCTAATGACCACTTTGCATAGTGCACCACCAAGCAACAAGTTTGTGTGATGACTGGCAAGGTGTTTCTGCATGTGAAATACACATTTCTACCATTTTCTCTGGTTGTGGGTAGTTAAGTGGTTAAGTAGTCCATGTGGGCTCATTGCTAAAATTATGAGCATTCTCAGTAATGAGTGTATGAAACACATCTGCTGCTTAACTGACTTTGAGGCAGCAGGTGCAAATGCAATCACACATTTCTTTTGGAGCTCAAATAATATAGGATTTGAATCCAGGTGTATGTAACACTTTTAAATAAGTAGTGGCAATGCAATGAAATTATTCTTTGCATGACATTCACTCAGTTACTATGTTCTGGCATAGTGCAGTGTGTTTAAGCTGCATTATGTGGAGATAATTGCACCACTGAAAAGCTGTTCATCATTGCTTGGCAATGGTATGAGATGCCAAACTTAGCACAAATGCAGAGGCTAAAAAGTGAAGTGCTCCATTGTTTTTTATTTTTTCTGTTAGTATGGGCGTTATGTGTGATTCTATTTTTGACCAGATTGTAGGTATTACATTAGGGTAGATAGGAAAGTGAGTACATGGAGCCCAAGCAGGGGAAAGAACAATGGGAAAGCAATATAGGAATGTGCAGGAGGGAGGTAGAAAAGAGCCATTGCTATCCATTTCTTCAACAGTGTAAAATGAAAATATGTCTCATAGAAATGGATAACTGGTGCCAGAGCCATGGCCTTAAGCTAAATGCCAAAAAATGTATAGTCATACCCTTTGGGAAAAACAAGGTAACCCCTAATTACCACATAGGTGGTAATCCATTAAACACGGAAGAAGTTATCAGGGACCTGGGGACCCAAGTTGACAGTAACCTCTCTTTTGACACTCACATTGCCAAAGTGGTTAGGAAGACCTTCTACATTGCCCACCTGATCATGAAGGGATTCACATCCAGATCAGGAGAGGTCATTGCACCCTGTACTCTTCACTTATCAGACCAATGATTGAGTACAACGCCCCATTCGGAATGTACCTTACCCGACACCTGCAGCAGTTGGAAAGACCCCAAAAGTTCCTCACCAAAAGGATAAAGGGGCTCAAACATATGTCATACGATGCCCGACTGAAGAAACTCCAGCTCTATTCAGTCGCATACCGTCTGCTCAGAGGTGATCTGTACCTGACATACAAGGCCATGTCCAACCCAGAATTAATGGACATGCTCCACCTCAAAAAATCCAAATCCACCAGAGTCACGAGAGCAACAACTTAAACCTCAACACGGATATAAATAGGACGTGCTGGAGGGACAGATTCATCACCCAGAGACTCCCTACACTATGGAACAGAATCCCAGTCCATGTGAGGCAGAGCCCCTCACTGACTCTGTTCAAGAGAAATCTTGATGAGTGGATGGGAGAGCATAGGTTTACCCCGGGAATCATCTCCGTGTCACTGCTGGACAGAGGCACAGCAAGCTAATGGGTATAGTATTCTCATCCTAAGGGGTGGTGAAAGCCACACACACTCTGGCTAGGCTTATAATTGCCCTAGGGCAGATAGCCTAGTATGAACCTATGAACCTATGAACCTATGAACCTATGTACAGAATATTAGCTGAATTTGTACTGTCACCACCACAAAGAGGGGTGACAATAATACAATAATGTTGTATAGCCAATTGGAAAAAATCAAGTATGCCAAGAAGACACATGTGTGAAATCTAAAGCTATGTATGGGGTGATAATTTTTGTGGGACAGGTGTCCTATTTTCTTCAGTAAGAGAGGAATGCTGGGTAAGGGACATTGGTATTTCTGGGTCAGGTAAGTAGGGTAGATGAGGAAGCAGATGCAAACAGAACAAACAATACAAAATACAGGGACAGTGAGGGACACAAAAGATTGGGGGACACCATGATTGGGGTGAGGGAGGGGACAACACAGCCTGTGCCCAACAAACATGGGGACAGTGAGAATCTAGTCCTCATCTACAGAACTGTCATCACTGCCCCCTTACTCTGCTGGCTGCTGGAACAATTGATGTCTCCTCCCCGTCTTACAGACCATGAGGGAGAGCAGCTTCTCCATCTGGCATAGGCATATACCAGAAGTTCTGTGCATCAACCCTGGCATCTCCTGGTGGGTGATGAAATCCCTACATCTACCAGTACTCCCAGATGGTACCACAGCCCCAGCTGCTTAGGTAGTACTAACTGAGGGTGCAGGTCATGCAGGGGCAGCAGAGGCAGTACTGCCATGTTGGATCACAGATGGGCTGCATGTCATTGCCAGAGCCAGTAGATTGGGGGCAGTCTGAGCCACTGGGGTTGGTCTGTCTTCTTGTGCTGTAAAGTATTTAGTGATTTGTTACAGATGGATGACATGGAGACATTTTGATGACACATAATATAAAATAAAAAAAAGAGATAAGGGTTGGGATGAGAGAAAACAAAGAGATGCAATTAGTACCACCATATGTGACATAGAATGCATTTATGACAATAATACAACTATTTTATCTGAAGATTTACATGTATACTTCCTAACAACTACAAACGATAATTACAGTTTGTTCAAAGTAATCCTTGCAATGTGCAGATATTGTACATATGATTGTCAATTATACATCATCATCATCCCCCTTTTACCCATTTACATGGGGTCGGGGTATCGTATTAACTGTCACCAACTCTCTCAATTCAGTGCCACCCTCCTGCCTTCTTCAACACTCACGCCTGCCTGTCACAGATCTTCTTTCACACAATCCATCCACCTCTTTGCTGGATGCCCTCGCTTCCTCTTACCTTCTTCCTGTCTGTCCCAAATCTCCCTCACCAGATTGTCTTCTGCTTTTCTACACATGTGCCCATACCATCGTAATCTGTTCTCTTTGATCTTTTCTGCAATTGGAGCTACTTTGGCTTCTGCTCTTATGTCCTCATTTCTTCACCTGCCCTGCAGTGTGCATCCTACCACCTTTCTCAGGCACTTAATTTCCATCACATCTAGCTTCTTCAACTGTTCTGCCTTTACTGCCCAGGTTTCTGTACCATACAGTAGTACTGGTCACACCACTGTCTTGTACACCTTACTTTTCAGCTTCTTTGGCATTCTTCTGTCATAGACTACACCTGATACTCTATGCCAGTTGGCTGCAGCCCATCTGATTCTAGCTTTGACCTCTTCATTCAGACTACCCTTCTCCTCAACCACCCTCCCAGATACTTGAAGCTGTTTACCTGTTACACTATCTTCCCATCTATCTCTATTCTCAGCTTCTTCTGATTTCCCCAATCTGCTGCCATTACCACTGTCTTGTCTGTGCTTAGTTTCATCCCATGTGCCTTCAGATTTGCATTCCATTCTCCTATCCTTTGCTGAAGTTCTAGATCAGAGTCTGCCTGTATTGCCACATCATCTGCATACAGCAGCTTTGTTGCTCTGACCCCTTCAACCTGTTTGCTGATGTAGTCCATTACCAGTATGAAGAGCAGTGGGCTCAGAACTGAACCCTGGTGTACACCCACTCCCACTGGAACCCCTCAGTGAGGCCAAACACTGTTCATACTTGAGTCACTGGGTCCTTGTACATAGCCTGTACTAATTCTACCAATGTTTCTGGGACTTCAAACCACAGCAGTACTGCCCAGATCAGCTTTCTTAGGACCTTGCCATATGCTTTCTCCATGTCTAGGAAAGCCCAGTTTGACTCTCTCCTCTTCTCTAGTTTCTTCTCAAGTATCTGTCTCAATGCAAACATTGGGTCAATTGTGCTGCATCCTGATCTGAATCTGAACTGTTCATCTCCCATCTTACATTCTACTATTCTGTGTATCCATTTATCAGTCACCCTCTCCAGAACTTTTATGTAATGTGGTAGGAGTTTGATGCCTCTGTACTGTCCACAGTTGTGGATGTCCCCTTTGTTCTTGTACACTGGCATGAGTATGCTTATTCTCCAGTCAGCTGGGATGCGCCTTTCTCTCCACACTGCAATTAGTACCCTCAGGAGCCATTTCTCCCCTAGCTCACCCAGCATCTTTATCATATCTGCAATGACCTCATCTAAGCCTGCTGCTTTCCCTGACTTCATTTTCCTTAGTGCTGCTCTTACTTTTTCTAAGCTGGGCTTCTCTTCTACATAGTAAAGTTAAAAGCATGGCATTTATGCCACTTGTGTAAAATTTTATTTTATTTAAGTAATATTATTAAAGAAGAGAAGTATTTTATAATTGATACTCATGGTATTCAAACTCAGGCTACAGTCTTACACTTGACTCCTATATTTGTTTTGTGTTACAGACTGATGCAAGCATACTTGCTTTTACAGTCAGGATATGCGTGCATACTTTGCTACTACAGTATAGAAAAGAATAAACATTTATCTTTAATTTGCAAAGCTACAATAATACATCTCTTGTACTGCATACATACCACTTGCTTTCCTAAGTCTCTCTAAATCCTCAGCATAGGCCTGCCTATTCACATTTATTTCAGTATTAGCTGTGAAAAGACAAGAAAAGAAGATCATATGCATACCAGTCTTGCCCATATTTAGCTTTTCTTTGGTATTGTAAATTCTTTTTATTAGCATACTTACACAACTGTGGGATGTTGTTAGTTCAGAAGTCATCCAATCACTGGTTGAGTGTATCCCTCTTGCACCTTTTTAGATCTTCAAATGTTCTCCAGTGTGTGGGATGCCAACTGGACTGGATACAGCCTTGGCCAGACTATTCCAAGCCTCAGACTTACACTGGGAGCTAGAATACTCACCATGCAAAAGCATTTGGCTGTGGCACTTTACCAGGAGTCCAATAAATATTCTGGACTCCTGAACACTCCACCTCCATGCCCTAAACTGGGCACCTTCAGCTTTAACACCAGACATGTCTGATCCCTAAGTAATGCAATACAAAGACTGATTTTGTGCCAATTCCAGTTATCATGTTTACTGGTAGTACACAATCCTGACAAATGGTGACACCCACATCTGCAAATGCGGAGAGCAACAGTGCCAAACATGAAAGCAGTTTTGGAAATTGGAAGGTTAATCTGACACTTAACATAAGTTTGAGGGGTGTCTAATGCTGTAACTGTTAAGTGATTTAAATTTGCAGGCATGCACTGGGACCATAACTTTATGACCTCACATGTTTTTTGGCTTTCTTAAATGCTAAAATTTATTTTTACAGTGTGGGATTCAAACCTATGCATAAAGGATAAAACATTTTCTCCCACAGCAGTGATGTTTCACCTTTGTCACAGAAGTCCTTCTCAGATATATTCATGAATAATTTATAAATACAGATGATGAATTGAGGTGCTAACCGTGTATGTGTGTGACCTGACAAAGTCCTTGAAAATACATTAATTTGTGCATGTGTCTATTAAGTGTGAAAGACATCCAAGTCCAGATAGCAGAATTATAGTTTCAGAAACATATTAGACAGTATACCCTCAGTCATACATCTGAACCTTCAAAACACAGTAAGGGTGTCTTATCCCACATACATATGATTCATATCAGCTCCACTATTTATAATTATGTATAAATTGTTATAAGTGATATTTTGAAATGGAACAACAGTAAAAATATCTGGAATTTCCTGTATTAGAACCCAGGACACTTACATCTGTTGCCACAAGAGTAGTGAAATAACACTTGAAAATTTTCTTGTTCATTGCTATAAACTGAACAGTCACAACAGTAAAATCATGTTGTACTTCCTGTATTAGAACCCAAAACCATCTACACTACAGCCCTATACTTACAACTGCTGCCATAGGAACAGTTAAATAATGGTTGAATATTTCCCTATTCATGCAATGGTGCTTAACATGTTTGTACAGTGCCCAACACACAGTTGGTACAATGTATTAATTTTGAAATTGTTGACTGCTTCCTCTCTGCAGGTGTTCGATGGCTCAAAGAACTGGGGAAGCTTGCTAACTGCCACACAATTTTGCTTAGTGGTGTTGTGCGATACAAAGCAAAAACTGCAGCAATGTATCCTTTTTGACATTTAGAATGTCTATGCCCTGTCTGCTTCGACTGCGGGCCATTAGTCCAGGTTTTCTTGATGGTAAGCATCATGCAAACAAGTAAGCAAATCTAAACAAGATATTTATTGTGTTTCTCTGTTTTCCTTGTTTGCACTAAGCCACACATGGTGCAAATACTGACACTTAAAAAATAAAATAAAAATGGAAAATTATGAGAAAGGAAGAAAAGAAATATATTAAATAAACAACACAATAAAATGTTGTGTTGGTATATATGAAATATTTTTACATATGTCTGGATTTGAACTCTTACTCCAATGAACCTTCAAAACACAGTAATGGTGTTTTATCCATCTTTGCCACAGAAACAACTTTGCAGCAGAGAATGATAATCATTGTTCATACAAGTATCTGCAACATCATCCACAGTATTAACAAAACATATGACAGCTGTTTGTACATGTATTCATTTCAGATATAATGCACTGAGTGATCACTCAATGATTTATGACTGTTGCTTGCATAAATTCAGCTGTGTCTTATCACTCTGTGTTTGTTGTTTATTCGTGTTTTATCTGATGAGTAATCTGAGACATGCTGTCTGTAAGGCATTCTATATAATTGTCCTTAAAGTGTGTGAGGATATTAAATGGCAGTAATATACAGTTGTCAAGAAATGAAGGGGAGATTGGATGTTACTGAACAGAAACTGTGAAGTATGTGCCTCTTACATTTCAAACCTTGATACAATTACTTCTACACTTTGTAAGTCTAACCTGTCTGACACACCCTCTGGAGGTATGGGAGTCTGAAATGCTGTTTTGTATTCCTCCTCCCTACCAGCAATCATTCACAGTTCCAATCCATTAACAACAAACACTGAAGCAGTGTCTGCACTATGTTTACATTTGCTACATGGAGCTAAGATTTGGGATTCAGCAATTCTAATGAGTTCACTCTTAATTTGCATTTTCACAGTGCTCACAGCCCTGAATTTATACTATAAAAAGAGAACTGTGTAGTTAGGGAACCTGACAGTGAAGAGACTTGTTTATGTGGATAACATGCAAGAAGATACTAGTCTGGGATTTATTTGAGCAGAAGGCTACTGATCTTGATAAGGTATGCTTGCATTTTATGGTTATATACTGTGTGTGTGTGTGTGTGTGTGTGTGTGTGTGTGTGTGTATATATATATATATATATATATATATATATTTATATATATATATATATATATATATATATATATATATATATATATATACAGATAGATAGATAGATCTACTGCTTTTGGTTGAATTACATTTGGTCAAAAATTATTTTAGGCAGCCCACTTCACTGAAAATGCATTTCACTGAAAACCCATTTGGTTGAATTCCATTTGGTCGAAAATGGAATAAAGCCCCTGCCCCACTGCAGTACAACCCTGGACTGAGAATATAAAATTAGGAGGGTGTGGGGGGCAGAACCCACACATAATTGCAGTGTATTCACTAGTATATACTTGTGTATCCATTAAAAATATATTCTAACATATGATGTTAGTAAAAACCAGTTGCAAAATGTACGGGGCTATGCCCCCCATAACCCACAATGTGGGAAGCTGTGCCCCCATACCCCTCTAACTTTATATTCTCACTCAAGGGTCACTCTGCAGTGGGGCAGGGGCTATATTCCATTTTCGACCAAATGGCATTCACCCAAATGAGCTTTCAATCAAATGAGCTTTCAGTGAAGTGGGCTGCCTAAAATCATTTTTGACTAAATGTAATTCGACCAAAAGCAGTAGACCCATATGTGTATGTATATATATATATATATATATATATATATATATATATATATATATATATATTAACAAATGATACTTTTATCTGTATGCATTTCTTAGAAGTTTACTGATGGTGTAAGCATGTCTGTCAGTGCGTTTTACTTTCTCAGATGCACAGCCTTATTAACTGTCATCACAAGTGCTAATGTTACAACTGTTTTTTTATTCTTTACACTCTTGTATTATTATTTTAGTGAAATGTAAATGTATTATATTGTCAGTGACACAGCACAGGAGTGTTAGGCTTCTGGGATGTCTCATAGACACCTCTAGGGGAGTGCTGGCACAGTTAGACATAACTGGCAATTGTGTAAAATTGAATGTTCTGTGGTAAATGTGTACATATGTTTTTGCGAAAGTTTATTTGCTAATACTTTTAGCAGTTCACTGATGGTTTGTTAGCAAAATGTGTCATTTGGTTGTTGTTATGAAAATGGGGGAGCCAAGTTCCATTTCTGTGTTGGCACAAATAAAATTTGCTGTTGTTTTTCTCCTTTTTTTAGATCTAGCCTTGCTTTGTGTGTGATTGTAATATGCTCTTGACTGTTTTTTTTTGTTTGCTTGTTTTATCCAGTGGGTAATATTGAAATACTATCTTTTATGTGTTATATCTAAGCAGGAGTTTTATTTATGTGATACATCTGTGTATTATCCTTCTTTTATGTTTTATGTCACCTAGGACTATGACACACAGTTGTCCCAATCCCTACAAACCCCTCTTCAGTGACCCTGAGAAATAAGTCATTGTTGAAGCATTTAGGAGGCATTTAGGAGGCATGGTGCCTTTCTGCTTAAGAGAGGACATAGGGATATATCTGGCAGAATGCAAATTTGGCATACAATAGGGGTGGATATAAATACAGTAGGTGGCCAGAGCAGGACATGTGATCAGGTACATCATAGGGCCACTGACATAATTTCATCAGCTTGGAGGAGAGCAGCTTCAGAGGCCCTTGGACAGATGGCTACTGGGGGACTGCTACAGAGCCACCATTGACACCAGATGAAGAGTTCAAGGATCCAGAGAGCTCAGTGGAAAGAGCTCAACAGCATAGGATCATAGCATCATAGAAAGTTACTAGGCTATTGGTCCCGAAGCCCTTAAATGCCTAGCCAATAAATTAGCCCATGTTCCAACATGTCAGCACCTTATGCCACTGTCCAGCAGGCACACAGGTGGAATCCCAGGGGTGTATTTTCGGTTCCCTATCCAGTTATCCAGGTTGTGTTTAAAAAGGGTTAATGAAACACTCTGATTGACATGGAGAGGGGGTCTATTCCACAAAAGGGGGGAGTCTCTGGGACACAAATCTGACTTGCCAACAAGTCCGACTGATGTAACAAACCAGGTTGAGGTTGCGAGTGCCAGTTACATGAGCAGAGCTTGACTTGTGGAGATGCATCTGCCCCATTAGGCTGGGGTCTGAGATTGATTTATATGCAGACAGAGGTCACCTCTGAGGAGTCTATAGGAGACTGAGTAAAGGAATAGGGTCTTTAGCTTATCTATGTAGGGTAGATGTTTGTGGCTTTGGATTCTCCTGCTGAGGAACTTCTGTGGTCTCTCCAGTTGCTGCATGGGTTTTGTGAGGTACATGCCAAAAGAGTCACTGTACTCAATAATGGGTCTTATAGGGGAAGAATACAGGGATGTTATGACCACCTTGGCCCCAGATGAGATACTTTTACTAATGAGGTGGACCATGTAGAAAGCTTTCCATACAATGGAGGCAATATGGTGATCAAAAGTCAGTTTGCTGTCAATCTGGTTGCCCAAGTCTCTCACGACCGATTGCATGCTTAGAACCTTATTATTAATGTGATAATTTGTGGGGACATCACTCTCCCCAAAGGGGATGATGATGATGATGATGATGTATTTTTTTGGCATTCAGTTTGAGGCCATATATCTGGCACCTGTCACTTGTTTGGGTGAGATCCTCTTGGAGGATGCCCACATCATTAGGGGAATTGATGATGGCACCCACCTTGCAGTCATCTGCAAACTTGGTCAGCCATATCCCACTGGCTTTGGCCTGCACCTCAGAAAAGAATATCCCAAACATTACAGGTGCTTGAGGTGGCTTCCCCTATTTTGACAAAGTGGGTTATATCAGTGAGTGAGTTTGCTACCCATCTGGTAACATATGGATTGATGCCTAGTAGAGAGAGTTTATCTATTATAACTGAGTGGGGAAAAGTATCAAAGGCTTTGGCCAGGTCAAGATAACTGGTGTGTACTGTTTTCCCCTTGTCCATGGCCTTGGTGACTATCTCAAAGAAGTCTACCAAATTTAACAGGATGACCTCCCCTTGATGAAACCAAACTGTGCAGGATTGAGTGTCTGGAGGTTGCCAATGTCCTTGTTAATGAGGTCTATGATAATCTGTTCCATTGCCTTGCAGAGCAGGCCAGTTAAGCTAACAGGTTGATAATTTCCTGGATTGGTGGACACTCCATCTTTGGGCACAGGGATGACAGTGGCTGTTTGCCACTCAGCTGGGATGAAGCTGATACTCAGGCTTTGGTTGAATAGGGTGCCTAATGGTGCTGCAAGTTCCTGCTTGAGATCTTGTAGGATGCAGCCTGGGATGTTAACAATTCCCATATAGGCTGTATTTATTTTGCCTTTGAAAGGGCAGTTATGACTTCCTCCATAGAGATAAGTGGAGGGGGGTGTGCACTGGAGATGTTCTGTTTTACTGATGGGAGAAACAGGGGTGAGGTTTTTACTGAACCTGTCTGCCAGCAGGTTGGCTACATCTACAGCATTTGTGTATGTAATGTTCTTGTTCACCAATTCTAAGCAGATCTGGGTGCTTCCCTTGAGGTTGCAGACATATGTGAAGAAGGCCTTATGATTGTCTTTTGAAAATGTGGCCAGTTTGTTCTCAAAGTTTGCTTTGGAGGATTTCACTAGTGCTTTTATTTGCTTGTTCAGGCTAAGGAGAGATTGCTTCCAATTAGGCACTTGCTCCTTCTTGGTCCTGAACAGCAATTTGTTTCCTTTTATTATTTAGTTTCTTTATTGCAGATGTCCACCAGGCAGGTTTAGTCTTCCTTGAGGAGGGTGATTTCATCCAGTCAGGTATTCTTGATTCCATGCAGCTATATCAATGCTCATATAGTACTTTGGTGTAGGTTTGAACATATGTGCCAGTTCTTGTGGAGGGGGTAGTGCCTGTGAAGCTGTTTATACCTTCCCTTAGGAGGTTGTAATCAGCTTTGGAGAAGTTTTTTTTTTGCTTGACCCTAGCTGGGGGGCGGGGTGGGGGGCAGGGAGATGAAGCAGGTTGGGGAGATGATGGCTTCAAATGTGACCACTTTGTAGTAGGATTTTACCAGGGATGATGACACTGTAGGGATGCTGCAGTGGTTACTCATGCTGGTTAATACTAAGTCTAAGATATTTTCACCTCTTATGGGTGTGTCGAACAACTGGTTCAAGGCATTTGCATTGATGAAATCAAGGAATCTCTGGGCATTTGTGTTTTGGCATGAGTATTTCTTCTGATCTATGGTTGGATAGTTAAAGTTGCCCAGGATCAGGGTAAATGGTTGAATCGTGATAGATTCAAAGGGGTTCAGATAGGTGGAGTGGGCATCTTGAGTCAAAGTTGGAGGCCTATAGCTAGCTATGATTTGAATAGGGGACTTGTCAATTGTTAACTGAACCTGGAGTGGTTCCTGTGCATCATACTGTCTGACCAACCCAGAGGTATGTATGTGTTTTATATATATTGCAACTCCACCTTCTTTTGCTTTGCTGCCCATGGTTTGGAGTCTGAACATATGATATAATGAGTAACCTGGTATGGCTGGGGTGCTCTCCGCAGCTTTGAACCAGGTTTCTGTGACTGCATACATATTATCATCTTCCAGGTTTAAGAATGCTTGCAATGAGTGCAGTTTCATGTTTAGACTCCTAGCTTTTAACAGCATGACTTTTAATTTACATTTTGATTAAATTAAATTAAATTTTCATATTGGTATTCTTGACCTCATGGCATTGCCTAAAAAAGGTACCATGGGGAAGGCAAGAGCCTTTGACAGGAGCCTAAAACCCAAGGAGACAGATGCAGGCCAGCTCTGGCAAAGTATTGGGGTTTGTCAATCATGTCATCCCAGGCTGTCAGGTACTGGATGTTAATGGAATGACATCAGAAACTAAGCCAATTGTTGAAGTCAATAATATTCTGTTTGTACTGAGGCATCAATCTGGGAGACGGTAGAATGCTGTTTAATGCTTGGAACATACCTGCCTGGGACACGTATTCAGTGCGCTCAAGCATGTCTCTCTTCATACAGTTCAGGGAGGTGCATCCAAGTCATTCACGCCAACATGGACTGTGACAGCATCATAACAATACCTGTTGAAAGACTTGAGTGCATGGGTGATATGGTGGATTCTGGCACCCGACAAGCAGCTAACTGTGACTTTTTCCTTGACCAGCTTGGTGAGGGGCACATCTGTGTGTCTCACAATAGAGTCACCTATAACTAATATGTTGGGTTTATGTTTAGGCCTTAGTGGCTGTGAGACATAGGTGTGCAAACTATGTGTGGTGTGT
Organism: Protopterus annectens; assembly: GCF_019279795.1. Classification (NCBI taxonomy): domain Eukaryota; kingdom Metazoa; phylum Chordata; order Ceratodontiformes; family Protopteridae; genus Protopterus; species Protopterus annectens. The sequence goes on along the minus strand of NC_056743.1, from coordinate 1,865,408,374 downwards.
GGTGTGGTGTGGTGGGCAGTGGAGTTCCCATGTGTTTCTTCCCCGGAGGTCTCTTTTGTTTAGATATGTTTGTGTTGAGGACTTCCACATATGTGGATGTGAATTGTGTTGGTGTGGGTGGTGTTGAGGTGTGGTGTTTGTGTTAACAACCTTCTCAGTGCCAGATATACTGGCTTGTGGGGGAAAGAGCAGTGACACTAGGTGCTTGATGCACTTGCATCTCTCACAAATTGTATTCCTAGGTGGTAGTAGTAGAGGGTTGTCCGTATACATGAGACGGTTGCTACACTGTCTCAGTATGCCCGTATCAACCAGACTGGCAGGAGAAAATCAAGAAATCGCCCATCCATATTTGTCAGAAACTGAGAGAGATGGGCCAGAGACAGCTAAGAGGGTAAAGGGAGGAAGGTCTAAGAGTAGTACTACTAGGTTATCACACAAGTGCTACTAAAGGAAAATTTGTAGCTGGAATACCTCAAAAGGTTTAAAAAACATGCATCTGAAGCTCTGGATGTAGTAAACCTGTATCTAGACTATGTTACTCAATTTAAGATTAAGAACACAGTAAAAAACTCACAAAGAAGCACAGATTAACCACTTACAGTCAAAATAACAAAACTCACAGTACGAAAAAATACAGTTAAACAGTAATGAAATGCAGTTAAACTGTAATGAATTACAGTAGATAACAATGAAATATAGTTAATCAGTAGACTGTTTTAAAACAGTAGCTTACAATCACACCAGTAAAAGACAGCTCAAGTAAAGCATGAATTCAGTAAAATACTGTCATCAATTTAATAAGGCTACCAACAAGCAGTAATAAATACGGCAAACAAAATGCCGTTGAACTCCTAAGCACAAGCAGCAAAATGAAGCTGAAGTAGGAGAGGCAGTTTTATTTTTTAGTAGAAAGTGAGGCGACAGAAGATAATTCAAGGTTGAGAAGCTAAAGAGGTAGGCCTTAACAACTTATCTCACTGTGGGTCTACTTTAAAAGACCGAAACGACGATTCCCCGACACGCGGAAAACGAAGACCAAACGACCGACAGGTAAGTTTATCGAAAGGGTGATTTGCTGACAGCGGAAAGACCGACAAGGGTAATGTGTGATCGTGACTCGGTACGTTTGCGACAGTGACGGAGTTAGGAGCGGTCAGGTAAGTGTGCGATATTGTGGGATTTTGGGTTAGGCTGTGGGAAAGGTGAGTGTGTGTTAGTGTCGGAGTTAGGGTTCGGGTAAGGTAAGTGTGTGATAGTGAGGGACTGTAGTTTAGGGACGGGTTAAGTGAGTTAGGTTTAGAGCGGGTAGGGTGTGTGCGATAGTGACGGGCTTTATGTTTTTGGGTGGGTTAAGTGAGTTAGGGTTAGGGTGCAGGTAGGTGAAGTGTGCGATAGTGTCGAACCTTGAGGTTAGGGGTGGGTTAAGTGAGTTAGGGTTAGGGTGCAGGTAGGTGAAGTGTGCGATAGTGTCGGACCTTGGGGTTAGGGGTGGGTTAAGTGAGTTAGGTTTAGGGTGCAGGTAGGTGAAGTGTGCGAAAGTGTCGGACCTTAGGGTTAGGGTTTGGGTTAGGGCTAGTGGCTATGCTATGTAGTGTAATGTGTTGTTTACGTTGTGTCGTGTAATGGTGTTCGGTGTTTTGCGTTGTCGGTTATGTGTGTTGTCGGTTATCTGGTCTCGGTGATTTGTGTGTCGGCGAACTGGCGTGTCGGTCTTTCAAAGTAGACCCCTCACTGTACACAGTAGAATGAGCTGATGTAATGGGACTGGGGGAGTGTTCAATATCACATTTATGCTAGAGGTGGGCAACTCAAAGCCACCAACGTTTAATACCGCAACAACAACTGGGCAGGTGAGTGGGATAGCAAGTTCAGAACATAGGAAAGAACTGAATTCACTAAGCCTAAAAAACAGTTGCATGGTTTAAGCAGATATGCAGCAAGTGATTCTAGTAAAACAGAAGTGCAGAAATTAGTTGAATAAAAAGCACTTATCTTTTTTCAGACTCACAGCAGAGCAATGGCTGAAGGCCTATCTCACTGCAGCTTTTAGTAAAAAAGTGCAAACTGGTTTAAACAACTGGCTATTTAAAGCAGAGAAACAGAAAGCAGCCAAATTATCCAATCCAAAAAAAAAAAAAAAAAACCTACAGACTTGCAGTAATGTCTCTAGCCAGAACAGGCTAGTCTGAATTCTCCCTCCAACGAAGAACAGCTAGGCCTCTCTAGACAAAAGTTTTCACTACAAGCTCCAAAGGTCATAAATAGTAATAGATATCCAGCTGTGTGCATTTGACTGATGTTGAGGCTGCTGATTCAGGGAGGAGAAATATGTCCCAGGAGCGTCCATTTAAGCTTACTTATCTCAATTGTTAAATATTCCTTATATAGTAAAATATTGACAGCAATACTTACGTTCTTTTTAACATACTTTGTTGGGGGGGGGGGGTATTTATAGATTGATACAGTTAACAACACATGGTTGATTACACATGGTCTTGGGGTGGATGTGTCATCCAAGTTCTTGTTAAAAGTATTGTTAATGGACATGGGCAAAAAGTTTTAATTCCCTGTGTTACTGTTAATTGTGATGATGGAGTCCTTAACTTTTGCTTAACTTCTTCCAGTACCATCTTCCATAGACACCTTGCAATCATCTGCACAGGGTAAGCCAACATTTTTATGTTATTATTGATGAGAAGTTCAAAGAAATATTTATTTTATCCATATGTGCTATGTGGGTGTCAGGACTGTTGTATGTATTGCTGTACTGTCTGTAATAGTGGCATCACTGTTAGCTTGTTAGCATATATTAGACTAAAGTAGTGTAGGTATTAATTTCTTTCTTGTGTTTGTTGCTTGTTACCACAGGTGATCCTTACAGTAAAAGTGAAGGAATCTTTATACCTGATGTCAGAGTATCAGCAGACTCTGATGATGATGATGATGGTGGCCAAACAGAGGCACAGTTGGGGGGTGCAGAGGTTGAATCTGACACTGAGTTTGACATTCAGCCATCCCCTGTAATTCCATCGGACACAGCCAGAGGCTTACACCAACCCATTCCATTAAGCCCTCAGATATTGGACAGGTGGAGGGTGACACACTTGATCAGGGTAGTGTGGTTACTATGGCTTCAGTGCCTATTCAGTCTGACCATAGCCAAATTGTAGGTGAGGTGCCATGCAGGAGGGTTGCTAGGGGTGCTTAGAGCAGACCTGTTGTCCATCCTCCAGCTGATCCATTGTGTCTTCCTGTGCCACTCAATATATGTTTAGGGCTGTCATGGAGGTTAAGGTATGTTCTAATAGGTCTTCCAGAGAAATGCGTAGGATTGTAGATGTGGCACAGGCTGATATACGTGACTGCCTGTTCCATGTTGCCAATTCAGTGGATTGGATGAATGACACATTGGAATGGGTGGTGTCTGTGATAGAACATCTTCTGGGAGGGGGGATGGCATCCATGGGCATAGGTAGCCATATCATCTGATTTTAGCCATCATGGCTGTGCCTGATCATTCTCCCAGAGTGGCACTACTTCCACTGCTCCATCAGTGGTTGAGGTGTCCACACCCAGATGCAGCAGGCCATGGGGTTGTGGTCCTGGGCACCTTTGTGAGGAGACATCAGTCATGTTCAGGTAGCAGCAGTACATCTGACCATGGGCATGGACATAGTGCAACTGAGCTAGTTCTCATGGGTGGGTATGACAATGATGAACTTCCAACTCTATCATACATGGCTTACACCAATCTGACATAACAAAATGCAGAATTAGCATAGAGCTTTGATGTGTTCTTGCAGACACTCACACACCAATTTTACCTAGATGGCCTATACAGATACATACACAACAGTTACATGGTTCAACTATTTGGCTATTCTATCTCAGTGGCCATTTGTTACTTTATTCACATCTACCTGTTTCAGTTTCTTTCTTACTTATACACACTCACTTTAATTTTGTGTCAGCCTAGGCTTCTTGCCACTACCCCACTCCCACACACACACACACACACACACACACACACACACACACACACACACACACACACACACACAAAACACCCTGTGCAAGTGATACTACCTGTGCCACATCCATGTTTTCTATCTTTTGGATTCAGAGATACATAAGATTTGTGTCTGATGCTCAGATAGCATAGCTGACTTAGTGCTTAGTATATATGTGTTTCTGATGTTGTTTTGCTAAATGTATATTTTACATTTTTTCATCTTACAAAGTTAGACAGTTGATAGAATCAAAACAATTTTTGCATCAGTACTATTAAGAATCTTCTGATGGTAATGAAGTCTGAAATTGAAATGTGTCTCATTATTTACTATCTTCTCTCTTTAAAGATTTTCCAGTACAAACGTATGAGGCCAAACCAAGGACATTTGGTGACCATCAATACTTTTGAGAGGTATGAATGTATGACTCTTTGATGCCTGAGGCCTATTACCTGATAGTTGACACATGTATTCACACAAGTTTCCGCAGTCACATGTTGAAGTCATTACTGTACAAATTACCCATTTTTACTTACTTACATTAGCAAGTAACAACATGCAAGGATATGCTCTTCATTTGTATTATTACACAATTCTGTTTTAAGACTCCAGGTTCATCACTTACCCTGCAAATCCAGAAGTTGCTGCAGTTTTAGTTCAGGGCTGAATCTGTCTGATGCTAGGAGTATACAGCCATTACATGGGTAGATAAAGGTTGTGAGTGTTACCAGGCATCAATTTTAGACCATTAGGTGGTGAGTGGTGTGCTATGCAATGCCTCTTAGCCAATGTGACTGCATATTGAGCATCCCTACATCTGCCTACACCTGCTGCAGCTGATGGTTCCCCCTCTGACTCCTCACTTGTGTGTGGCTGTGGTGACTTTGCCATTGATAGTGGGATGTGCGCCTCTTCCCCTTGTTGATCCTGCTGAAGCAGTTTTCTTAGGATGATGTTGTGAAACAAGACACAGATGGGGAAAATGTCAGTACATGTACAGTATGTGGATTGTACTGTAAGGCTCCCACAGATATATCTAGGTACTGGAACAGCAACTTCAGCAGCCAAAACACATGTTCTATGATCTTTCTGGTTTGAGCAGGTGCCTCATTATGGAATTCTTAGCAGGTGTATGTGCATTTCTTGCACTAAGAAGTTGAAAGTTATGATATTACATGATCCAGTCTGTCCACTTCAGTGGTTGCGCAGAGTCTAATACTGATACTCTTGTGTGGATTCATGACAAAATACAATGAAAATGGTATCTCTAAAGGTCAAGCTGGATCTGGGGAACACATCCAGCTTGTAGTGTCTTGCAAAAGTGTTCAATGATTTCCATATTGTTCAGACATACGTTATCAGCAGAAAAATTCTTAAGCTAGGCTAACAAAATTGAGATAGTCATTGTAGAATGTGCCTCTGGGTTGCCTATCATAAGTTTTTTGAGTAAAAAATGTAATGCATTTAGATAGCCTCCTGCATGCATTAAACTTTATCACCCTTTTCCCTAATCTAGACAGACCAGTGGAAAGTAATAGTTGGTCGTCCTTTCAAGTTTTGTATCTATGCAGATAAAACTGTCAATATCTATAAGCATCTGGACAGTGCTACTTGCATTCTTCCTTATTACAAAACAATTTCAAGAGACTGGCTTAAGTTAAAATCAGTAGTCACCTTTGGTGTAAATGCTGAATTAGTACAAAGGTAGATTCTGTCCTTATGTGATATTATGCAAGGAGATTGTGGTGATAAAGTATGAAACTCGAATAACTTTTTGGCATGAGTACTGACAATGAAGAAGAGTTTTTTTTCAGGAAACTGAAGGGGCCAAATGAAAACAAGGGTTAATTACTACCAAATATAATTTAGATGTCACTGACATGCAGTTTTCCTAAATAAATGGGGATCTTATTAAGAATGCACCTCTTAGAAAAATCTTGCAGACTTTTGATGAAGCTAGAGAATAAGAGTTTAGACTTTCATAAAATGCAGATGTTGTTAAATGAACTTTAAAAGTTTAGTTGCTGGATTCATTGCCAAACACATCTGCTATAAATTCGAGAACTCTATATATAGGTTTTGAAACCAGAACTTGGTTACCCATAGGGAAAATTGTGTTCACTTGACCTTAGTGTCAGTGACATGCTAGAAAAAGACAAAGGTTTTGGGATAGAGGGGTAGACATCTAGAACTGGAGCATATTTAGGATCCACTGCAAAATACTTATAAGGTTCCTAGCAAATGGAATTAGATGAACAGAATCTGTTTTTAACCTCAGCATTTTGAGACCTAAGGATGCTGTATGAGTAGGGAAAGCCAGCAGAGATTGTACAGCCACTGAATGGAATTAATTCTCTCTAGTGGAAGTTTAACTATTTTGCCACTGTATTCAAGAGCCAAACATTAAATGTCTGTGACTGTAGGGGCTGACATTTTACACCATTCAGTGATAGCACCATGGACAGAAACAGTTGCAGCAATTAGTTCCATTTTCAGATTAGTGACTACCTGGTGAGACAGCTAGGATCCAGTCTTCAGTGTATGGGGAAAATCTGATCCTCTGCAGTCACAGGTGAGCTGTCACTGCAGCTTTATACTAGGGGTTATGATGGGGCCAAATGGAAGGTCACACTCTGGCCCAAAAGCATAGGAGTGCCCTAGACATGTTGGTAATTCTGAAGTGTAACTAGTCTCCTTGAGATCCATAGAATACATCCATTCACCTTCTTGCAGGCATGGAAGGCTGGACTGCATCATGAATGTCCAGAATTTAGTTTTGGTTGTTTGCTGAGTTAGGCCACTTACAACTAATATGGGTCTAAAGCCTTTCATCTTCTTAAGTAACAAAAAGAATCTTGAATAAACTCTGAACTGTCTCTGCTCTAGTGAGACCTCTTGGATGGCTCTTTCATGCAGAAGATGTGCAACCTCAACCTTGAGAAGGTAGCCTTGGGAAAGAAATAAGTGAATTTTGTAACCTTTGGATATGACTTCCCTTATGCATCTGCCCTGTGCTGTGGCTTGCCATGCTTGTAGATGAAAAGCAATTCAACTCCCAACTGCTTCTAGAGTTGGAGACTTGGAAAAATCTTCTGGGATTCTGTCCAAGTTCCCACAGGGAGAACTATAGAATCCCTGATTCTTTTGGTCCCCTCTGTCTGCAGAGCATCTCTTTGGAAAACTCCTGTATTCACATGTATTTGTGACTGAACCCTTCTTGAAAGGCTGATGTTGGGCCGCAAGAATTTTGATTCCTGATGATTTCTCTGCAGCTTGTTCTTCACCTATTGTCTAAACACATAGGTAATATTATAGCAATAACCCACGCCTGGGTGTGGGTAATGCTGGATTTACCCAAGGTTGGCATGGTTTGGTCTCGAGGGTGAAGCCTGAGGGACCAAACAAAGCCAACCGTAGGTAAATCCAGCATTACCCACACCCAGAAGTGGGTTATTGCTATTACGCAATGACATTATTTAAGAAAAAAAATACTTTTCTTAAATAATGGCATTGTATAATGCCTCCTTACTGCCCTTCCACAGCTGTTTGGTATCCGCGGCAGTTCTGATGTACTGCGCATGCATATGCCTACGCAGTACATCAGAGCTGTGGGCAAAAGCAATGGAGAAAGCAAGATCTCCATTGCTTTTTACTGTTTCACTGTGTTAAATGGGTTTAACATAGCGAGGCAGCTTTTAAAAAAGCAACGGACATCTCCGTTGCTTATTTTAAAGCTGTATCGCTATGTTAAACCCACTTAACATAGCGAGACAGGTTTAAAAAAAAAGCAACAGAGAAAGCAAGATCTCCGTTGCTTTTTACACACTGTGTCACTATGTCAAAGGAGTTTAACATAGCGAGACAGCTATAAAAAAAGCAACGGAGATCTCCGTTGCTTTTTTTAAACCTGTGTCGCTTTGTTAAACTCCTTTAACATAGCGAGACAGTGTTTTAAAAAAGACTTATACTAATGGAAAAAGTCCAGGCAACCGGACCTTTTTCCATTACTATAAGTCGATTTACAATGTGCACGCTGGCCAATCAGCATGCACGTTTTGGAATATTAATGGGGGGTCATGGTATAATATATTTTGTATTAGTGGAACATGTCTTAAAGTTCTGCTCAAAATAATAACATTCAGCCAGGATTGCCAGCCTATCTCTATGCCTGACCCAGTTGTTCTTGCTGTTCCATTGACCATATTATGAATCATTCTTGAAGAGATTTGGGACTTCTAGTCTTTGTTATCATATGTGGCTCTATTTCTTTTTCAGAAATCAATGTGAAACAACGTTTCAGCATCTCTAATGCATATTATGTTTGTTTGCAATGAAAACATATCATGTGTGCCCTGACAGTGAACAAGCCTAAACTCTAAACACCATTTCAAATCCAGTGAATCCTTATCCTGGGGATGGATCACTGCAGTCTCCTCCAAGGGCACTTTCTTAAGGGCTGCTGTTACCACAACGGAGTTAGCCAAGGGAACCTTTCTCTAAGGCCTATCTGTCCTGGTAGGGTAGAGGATCTTATCCAGTCTCTTGGGGATGGGTTCCACCATATCTGACTCTTGCAATGTCATAGTCACTACCAGCTCAATCATTTCATCAATGGTCATGACCACCCAAGATATATGTTGGGCAGAACAGAAAGCCTGCTGTAAGAAATCTTCCCTGTGGATGCTGAATTGAGTGGAGTGGAGATGATCCCATGTGAGACATTAGATGTAGTATTTCCCAAACCTGGGTCATTGGCAGGGAATGAGAGAGCTTCCCCTATGTCAAATTTAGTACGTGAGGTAGGGGACTCTGCTGGGAAATCCAGAAGTCACCATTTGCACCTCATGTTGATTGGTACACCTGGTAGGAACTCTTGTAAATACACAAGTGAGGACTAGGCTCTGGACACCAGAAAGCATTAGTAGCTTTATATCTGTTATTTTGCTGTTATATCATGAGGATAAACAGATAAAGATGTCCAGTTGGAGAGTACCCTTGGGTGGGACTAAAGTGGAAGCAGACTCCTGGGAGTCTATCAACATGATGGTTTGGACTATTACCATCTCCTGGCCCCTGCCAAGCACTGCCAAGACAGATTGCACTGGTAATATTGGCCTCCCAGTTAACAACAAAGCCTCAAAAGTTTATGCTGACTTGGAGGGACCAGGTCATAGCATCTGTGCCATTACTATCTCTGGGATAGGCTTCAAGGGATCAAAAGCTAATGAGGCTGACACAAAGAAATACACCAAAGCTTTATATGCCTAAGTCTATGCCAACCCATCAACATCAATTACAGAAGCCTAGACTTGGTTTTGAAGTGCTTTTCACTGAGATCCTTGGTATTGACAAATGCATCAGAGCAGAGGGGTCGCCCACCGATGTCATTATCAGATTATTTTGGAATACTGCTGGCTCTGATCCATGCAGTGCTGAATTTAGTCCACAACAGAAGCTGTGAATATTGATGCAAGGGTCTTTCTTTAATGGCTCTAGAAATTGACGAAGGGGGATACCCATCTTTTACCTCACCTTGATCTATGCCTTCATCATCCTGTTCCAGTCAAAGTGAATGGATGGACTGCAGAGAGATGTATTTTCTACTAGAAACTGTAGATGGTACTCTGAGGATCCCTATCTGTCTTGTCCTCTTCAAACTTGCACTTTTCTTTTCTTTTCTTGGTTCTTATTTGGTGAGAAGGAGAGATTTTAGAATTACTTTATTTCTCAACTCTTTAAGGGTCCTGGAGTCAAAGTTAAGACAGATATTCACTCATTCTCTAAATGTTGTACTCCCAGGCACACAAGGCAAAGTTTATGTGTGTCTTGGGGAGGACTCTTGTGGCAATATTTGTTATATTTCTTAAATCCTGAGGACTTCTTTGACTCATCCTTATCCATATGTTTAGCTAAATATGAACTGTCTCAAGCTAACTAAAGTATCACTGTCAACTACTAGGCCTAATCCACATGACTCACTTAGACAAGATCAAAAAAGGATACAAAAAATAACTCTCTAATTAACAGCATTGGGTATGTTAGCTTAGCTATAGATTTTGTGAAAAAAAGTTTATCTGCCCACATTTGAAATGAGGATACAATGGTTGATCTTGGGAGTATCTGTTATGATGTTCATCCCTGAAAAATGATACTTGGAGATATGGAATCATGAGTCATTATGGAAGTAAGAGGAAGGAATGTGAGCATGGGAGAACTTTATGGATGCTAAATTGAAGTTACGTGCTTGACATATTGATGGTTACTTCTTATCCCATTTCTTCTGTCTCAACTGATGGGTAATTCACCCTTGTGGTGGATCTGAGTTGACAACTTTTCCACTGCAAAGCTCACTCCAGCACTCAAGCTCCTCCCTTGTCTCACAATGTATCCGTGCCCTCTAAATTCCTCACACTGAATCTGCCCCCTAACAGCAAGAAATACTGAGACAGATGTGCTTAGCAAGAACTTGAGAATAGTTTTGGTCTTATGTCTAACAGATCTATCCAGAGATATGGAAGTAACAGTTAGAGGTGGGAAGGTTGGAGAAGCGGATGGAGTTGGTCAATAAGGATCCAGTGTTATTGTAAATACATAACTTCTGTATCCTATAGTCTCCCCTCCATCACCTTAACTTATGGGTAGAATCTCCAGTTACATGCAGTCCTGGATGGCATAATGAGAGGATACCCTTTAGGTTGGTTGATACAAAGAAAAATCTACAGGTAGAAATGATATCCAGTTTGTAGCGTTTAATGAAGGCAGGCATTGTTAACCAGGTTGCTGTAGCACAGATGGCACCAATTTAGAAGCTCCTGAAGAAGGTCATGAAAGCCTCAGCTGACCTTGTATAATAGGCACTGGGCCTCAAGTTGACAGATTTATTGTTGCTGGAGTAAATGTTCATAATGCAATCTGATACCCATCTGTTCAGAATAACTTTGGAAACTTTGAAGCCTAGTATAGCAGATAAAAATAAGAAAAATAGATGGTTATCCCTAGGAAAAACTTTATTGTGGGGGAAGAAGTTCACCTTTGTTTATGATTTGGGAAAAATATCGGAAGGTGAATATTCTGGTTTAATGCTCATACAGATATGGCTTTAAGTAAAAAGGAAGGATTTGCACTCAGGAAAACTCTGTCTTTATGGAAAGATATATACATGGGGGGTTTGCAGGAGAGGGGAGAGTGTAGCTCAGATATCAGATCTTTCCATCATATATGTTTAAACTGCAGGAACAGTCAGGCTCATAAGGAGCTTAGTAAAAACTTGTAAAACTAAATTCAAATCCCATAGCAGAGAGGGGTCTTTAACAATGTGTCTAAGAAAAGAAGTCCCTTTTAGACAGGCTCTTCAAAATGCTTAGACGTCTAATGATGTACAGTTGACCGCTTGGTGAAAATTAGATATAGCCACCAGTAAAGCATAGTGGATTAACTATAGCCAAAGTGAAACAGTTATCAGAAGCTGAAGGACTGAAGGAAGGAAGACTGAAAAGGGGCCTAGGCTTTGATGCACTGCTCAAAGTGAGAGGGTCTTCCATTTGCTCTTGTAAATGTTTTAGTGCTGTCTTTTTGTGAGTCTGAGAGTATCTGAAGAATACTAGGAGAAAAGATTTAATTACTGGCCATGATTGGAATTGCAGGGATCATACAGTTTGCTGCAGTGAGACAATGTCTGAGTAAGGCTTGCCATGTGAGTGTGACAAGAGATCAAGTAAGGCCAGAACAAGGGGAACCACGTTTGCCTGGGCCAAAAGGGGGCAAGAAGGATGACTGAGGCATTGCACAGAAATGATTTTTGTAGGAATCTTGCCACAAGCAGAAGAGGAGGGAAGGCCTAAAGAAGATCAGATGGCCAAGGATGGATCAGAGTGTGCCTGGATGTCTATCTTTATGGAGGGTATGATGTCCTCACTCTGGGCTAGTAATCAAGGTGCCTGAGTTCTCACCACTGACACTGGAGAGAAACATTCACTTGGAATGCAAATGGATACACTCAGTATTTACAGATGCAGATCTCTCTGCATCAAGCACAATTTCCCGTAAGAGTACACAGGGAACATACTCAGTCTGGGGTCTGGATCATTGAATCTATGTCCCTCCAAATCCCCATTCGGACTCCCCATTAGTACAGCTGTAGGATAAGATCCTCAGCAGAGTGTCCAGTCCAAGACCTCCAGCATCGTCAATGTGAAATCAGTGCTTCTTGTCCCTGCTCCAAGTATCTGACACAGACACTGTTTGAGATTTGATTTTCACACACACACACACACACACATACACACACACACACACACACACACACACACACACACACACACACACACACACACACACACTCATGCAAACCTGGAAAATGCTGTCACAGGTAACCTGCTCTACCAACTATACCCAGACTATAGGGTAATTTCACTGCCACAAGTCAGTTACTATAAGTTTCTTAAAAGAGTACTCAATTATACTGAGTGATACTAATATTAATACAAATGGTAATGTTGACCAAATGGCCAGGCTTTCAGGAGGGGCCAGAGTTTTCACCAAATAAATATATGCAAGTACTCCCAAAGCTTAAATACTTTCTAAACAGGACCAGCCACAATGAAAAGTTCAAATATATTTAATACTAAATAATAAAATAACACAAAAATAGCAAATATCTATTTATAGTAAACACCAGAGTTTTAGTCACAGGGAATATGAAAAATAACACCAATGGAAAGTTTCACACAATTATAGAAAAACAGTACTTAGCTAGTCTCACTATCTATTTCTGATTGTCTAAAAGAATTATTGTTCCTACTTTCTGAGTAGAGCAAGGAAAGATGGGTGAGTGGCGCTTGTTGTTAGATCCAAGACAGAATACAGAATGTTGCTGACACTTCAGTCTCCTTTAATATTACATTATTTCTGTACAGAAAGATATGACATAGATCTGGTCATCTGACTATGTTTCCTGCACTATCCCCCATCACTAGAAGCTGCCAGAGGTTTAGCACCTATGTGTTACCATACACACTGATACAGCTTTGCTCAGATGTGGTGCAGCTACTGGAAGTCATAAAAACTTAAAACCATGTCCCTCTTCCTACAGGAGCTACCAACTATTCTCTAGCACAGACACTGCATTTCTGGCTTCATTCAACACTGTGAAATAACATCTTTATTGCTTAATCCATAAAGTAATTTAATTTCAAGAATATTTTGCAAAGTCAGGTGGATTAAGATTAACCTCTTCACTAACAGTATATGCTATTACAATGTATACATTTTAACAGTTACAATAATGAATTTACATTTCTTTTCATTCCAGCAAGGCACACTCTTGATACATTTTTACACAAGCAACCCTCACAAATACATTTTAGCACAAGTTTCTGTACAAATCAAATTGATATACAACTGACATATAATTATTTACAAAGTTCCAGCTAGCTCTGCTGGCACATGCCACAAATCCACTGCTCCACTTTTCCTGGCATGGCCGGCAGTACCTCCTATCATTACATCTCTTCCCCCTTTTAATACTCAAACTAGTTTTTCAAGTGCCCCTTGATAAATATTGTTTGAGAGGAATGCGTCTATTTGGGCATACGTTATCCCATTCCCTGTCTTGAGGTTACATCTGCCTTGATATTGCTGACCGCACTACAGTGCTGCACTGTCATATCATCTGCTTGCAACCTAGGCTCCACCATAGTAACTTGGAATTTTGTGGGCTGGCTCAATGTAGCGATAGATCTCCCTCAGACCCCTACTGCAAATATTTAGCACAAAGGCCTCCCTGTCATAGTAAAGTTTCATCATGTAACATAGTACAGTTTGTGCCCCTGCCTCCTGCCTAGCAGTTCTACCATGTAGTTAACATCACTGACCTTCTTTACCACATTGAAGGGTCCCTCCCAAATTGCCTGCAACTTATTACATCTGACAGGAATGAGAACCATCACCTGCTGTCTCACAGCATACTCTCTGTCTCAAGCATTCCTGCCATACCAGACCTTTTTCTGCTGTGGACTCCTGACATGTTCTCCTCAGCCATGCTCATGAGCTCACTGAGCCTTGCCATGAGGTTTATGACATATGCCACAAAAGACTTCTTGTGGGATTCACACTCACCATCCCACTTATCACAAATCAAATCTAAAGGTCCCCCTCATCCTATGTCCATACAGAAACTCATAGGGTGAAACACCCATGGGCTCCTGGGGTACCTCTCTGTAAGCAAACAGCAGATGGGGCAAATATTTGTCCCACTCTCAATTAAACTAGTCTGAAAATGTCCACAGCATGGTCTTTAGTGTAGAGTTTATCCTCTCCAAATACCTTTAGTCTGGGAATGATAGTAAGTGTTTTTAGGTGCTTCACTCCACAGTGCTTCCACTGACAAGCCAGCGTAACAGCTCTGACATGAAATTGGCACCTCTGTCAGTCAATATTTTTCTTTGGAAACCTACCCTGCTGAAAATCTCTAGCAAAAAAAATGCCATCTTCTCTGCCTTGATGGAGCAAATAGCCACTGCCTCAGGATATGTAGTAGCATAATCTACTTCCAACAGGTATACTTCTTCCCTATGGAGCTTGGGGTACTCAGAGGCACCACAGTATCCATAGCTACCCTCTAAAATGGCTCCTCAATCATGGGCAAATGCATGACAGGAGAGTTGATCTTGTCTCCTGCTTTGCCTACCTTTTGGCACTGCTCACAGGTCCACAGGTCCTTCAGTTCCCAGTTACATCTTTTGCAATCCCAGGCTAATAAAAGTTCTGCATAATATGTCTCTTGGTACATTTTATGCCCATATGACCTGCAAAAGGAATTTCATGAGCTATGGCTAGATGACCCAGATGGTAGGCTGTAGGCACTACAACTGCTGTATTATGTTGCCCTCTAGCCCTCCCTCAGAGGTCCACTCTCCATACAGTAAACCTTTGTTCCAGTATACAGACTCCCCATTTTCTTGAGAATCAGACACCTCCCTAGCTACCTCCCTCAAGACATTTAGTTTACTGTCTCCTTTTGTGACTATTCCCAGCTCCACTTCCACAGGAAGTCTGGCATCTTCTGATAGCAGTGCCTCACTGTCAACCCGGGTACTACCACTCACCTCTGCACTTGCAGTCACTCTGTTCATAGAAACTTCAATACCTACCAGCAGCTGTAGCTCATCTTCAGGTTTACTGCTACAAGGTAGCTCCCTCCCTGAACTAGTCCCCTCACCAGCCCTGGCTTCAAGTTTGAGGTCTGTCTGGGTCTCCTCAGGCTATCAGACCCACATGCCTGCCTCCAAGCCTGACTGTGTCTAACTGCACACACACACAAGGTACTGCATTATCAAGACATCTGCAGGGATATCCTCAAACATACCTACTTTCTTGGTTTCTTTTCTACCCTCTCAGTCAAGGTGAACCCTGGCCAAAAGGTATTGGGAATTGGGTCCATCCTAAAGCTCTGACTGGAGTGGACTGTCCAAGCAAGCACTGTTCCTCTTTAACCTCTGCAGGTTTCACAATGGTTATGTCAAAGGTTATGTCTCTCTTAGCTGTGGCCTGTTTTCCATCCACTAAGATAGGATATAACCTCTTGTGATAGTTTGGTACCCCTGTTGTCTATAGACAACTTACCACTGGAATTCTATTATTGCCACTTGCTGGCTCCCACATCTTTTGTTCCCCAACTTGTCTATGTGGACATCTATATGCTACCTGGCCCCACTGGTTACATTTAAAACATTTAACCCTTGATCCTGGCAGTGTACCTGAACTAGTGGCTTCCCCTGTTACTGGTAGACTCTGGTGGGGCAGTTTAAGCTACCCACCATGGGTTCCCTTATCTCTATGTGCAGCACTGGGTACACCTTTCCTGTGCAGTGATGTCCTGCTTGTTAAGTACAGATCCCCATTTTTCCCCAGCTCATCTGCAGAGGTACACTCTCAGTCTACCAACCAGATTCTTATGTTCTCAGGCAGAGTGTTAAGGGTTTTTCCTTCACAAAAAGGTCTGCCAGCCCTTCAAAAGTGATGACCTCATATCCACTCACTCACCTATGAAAATAATTGCTTACTTCACCAATATAATTACACATACTTTCATTTGCCTTGCGTCTATGCTCACAAAACTTTTTTTCTGTAAGGTTCAGGTGTTAACTTAAAGCAGTCAAGTACAATCAATATCAGACAATTTAGAAACAGCAGTTACAGCTTAACCATGGAGTAAGGGGGTCAGGAACTGTACCCAGAGCCCTTGGTCAACATTATACTGTTTACATACCCTTTCCAATATATGAATAAAACTATCAAAATGATTGCACTCTGTAAATTGTGGAAGACATTTACTGACCTGTATTGCTTTTGGGTTTCGGTTATTCCCATTCTCCATTACTTCCATGACCCTGATGAAGAGTCAGCATCTCCCTTTCTTGTTGATGCTGCTTCTCATTTGCTTCAGCCTCCAAACACTGCAGTCTCTCTGCAGATTCAATTCCCAAAGTCTGGCCTCAATTCAAGTCTCTTTAACTCCAGATGGATATTTTAAGTCCTCTGAGGAAAAGTTAAATCTGTCCTGTTTCTGAGGGCTGGAAATTCCCATTGTAGATCAAAGTGTGTGTTGTACCTGTAATAAGCTTTCCAGTCAGTGGGAATGTGCATATAAGTACAGAGCATGTGCAAGCAAGAGTGCCATTTTGAGTGAGCAGCCAGAGTGTAAGCATGTATGAGCGTAGTAGTCATTCGGTTTGTTAGTTCAAGTGTAATGTTCCAGTGCTCCATCCTGATGTGTCTGTGTATAATAAACTACTTAAATTAACACTCAGACCTCGTCATCTTATTGAGATGTACAAGAAGAGCAAAATGGTGTCAGAAGTGGGATTTACAGTAAAACTGCTTCAAAACCATGAGGTTTTGTAGATAAAGTTGCAGGAATATACAGGAGTGGATCATCCCTATTGCTCAAATGATTAGCAAAACAGGTCAGAAAGTTAATTCCATGTACTAAAATTCATGCAAATTATTTTTTTACTCAATGAATATAAAACAAAGCATTCAAAATGCTCAAAGCAAATTTCTAATTAAATGATATGTTTGAAATTATATTTGATAAAAATATTCTAAATGCATCAAAAACACACAAAATAGCTTCTGAATCATATAAAATGTATATAAAGGGAAAACAATTGCATTTTTTGCTATGTGCTTCTTTTTTGCATTAACTAAAGTTATTTGAAGTATCCAAAGTGTGCAAAGTGCCTGCAGTGTGTGCTTTATTACAGTACAGTTATTTTGTTAAGTACAATCATTTCAAAGAGATTATTGTGCAGTTGAATGTTATTACAAGTACCTAGTGTGTGCTTGAAAATAATTTTGGGGCATAGCAGAGGCATTTTGCAGACCCGCACCACTTATGTTTGATAACAATATTGCAGAAAATTGGACAGTGTTTGATCAAGAATATATTTTCATACAGCCTGCCTTTTCTGACAGACACATGTACCAAGGCATTTATTCTGCTTAATTTAGCTGGTTCAGAAGCCATTGAAAGACAGCATTCATTTGTATATGCACCCACTGTATATGTAGGGGAGGGGGAAGACTGCCATATTGAATTACAAGCTGAAATGCGGGAAGACCCTGAGTGCTTAAGAAGTAAATTTGCAGAAATGTGTAACCAACAAATGAATGTTACAAAGTAAAGACATTTATTTTACAAAAGAGAGAAAAAGCTTGGCAAATCTTTAGCAGCGTATATTACTGACTTGAGAAATAAACCAAAAATGTGCAGATTGAGTGATCTGAGTGACAGGTTCATAAAAGACAGACTTTTGTGTGGTGTTAAAAATGATGCAGTGAGAAAAATTTTGCTTTGAGACAGTGATTTAACTTTGAGAAAAGCCATTGAGATTTGTTAGATATATGAGCTCACAGAAAAGCACACAAATATGCTTATGAATGAGAAAAGCATGCTTTTAGTGCCTTCCAGTGCAAATGTTGATAATATACAGCAAGAGGTTAACAGATACAGGCCAAAGCATGTGGGTTCCACAGCCAGAACAATACCTCGAGCTAAATCAAAACCCAGAGTAGCTTCAGTATGGCCTAGGGTACGCACAGCAATGCAAAGGCGTGACTTACCAAAACATGAGGCCAGCCTCATATTCAACTGTTGTAATTGTGGAGGTACCCAAGAGCCCAAACAAGAAAAGTGCTTAGTTTTTGGTCAACAGTGCCACAGATTTAAAAAGTTGAACCATTTTAAAAAGCTCTGTAGATCAAAATAGGCCCTTTCTTTTATTAAATGAGAATATCCAAAGAAGCAAGTTGATCAAATAGAAAGCTGCAAGCCTACTCTTCACGGTGATAGTGTATCTGTGCTTGGTGAAAAGGTCAATGCAGTAGATTTGTTGGCAAAGAGCAAAATATTTTGTACGTTTCAGATTAATGTGAGACCTATAGGGTTCAAATACATAATGGTTCAAAGTACAATGTTATGTCAGCAGAAATGTTTGTTGAATAAAAGCTGGTGAACAACTTAATTTGGCAAACTGTGCAAAACTTTTGCTTATGGTGGTTGTGAAGATAGGTGAAGGCTGCCAGCCTAGCCAGATAGAGTTTTGTAGATAATTCTGTCATCTGTAAATATTAATGTAAGCCACAGGCTTGCTCTTAAATATGAAAAGACTGTAGTGGATGTGGAACTGCAAAAATGTAACAACAGTGCACTCTGCTCTAAGAAAGCTAAATCAAGCATTTTATGATTGTCTTTGATGTCAAAATTTCGAGCAGATATGCCTGGATGAATGAATTCTGAATATTGTTTTAAAACCAGAGTTAATGGCTAGAATTTGGATGCATAAATGTCCTTTATTGTTCTGGTTTCTGACCAGGTATAAAGAATGTAAATGTAGTTTCTGTTAGCCTGGGAACACCAGAGAAGTGTGAAGAATGATGTCATGTAAAACAGCTCTGTGTTATAATTTTAAAGAGAGAGAGAATGAGAGAGCTCTGAAAATTTGTCTTGAGAACATCCAACTCACCGAATCTCTGCCTGTGTCTGTATGAAAGTAGGATCTAAGGCTTTATTGTTTGTCTTAGAAATAGCAAGTTGATTAAATAGAAAGCTGCAAGCCTACTTTTCATGATGATAGTGTATCTGTGCATGGTGAAAAGGTCAATACAGTAGATTTGTTGTCAAAGAGCAAAATATTTTGTACATTTCAGATTAATGGGAAACCTATAGGGTTCATATAGATACTGGTTCAAAGTACAACGTTATGTCAGCAGAAATGTTTGTTGAATAAAAGCTGGTGAACAACTTAATTTGGCAAACTGTGCAAAGCTTTTGCTTATGGTGGTTGTGAAGATAGGTGAAGGCTGCCAGCTTAGCCAGATATAATTTTGAAGATAATTCTGTCATTTGTAAATATTAATGTAAGCCATAGGCTTGTTCTCTTAAATATGAAAATATTGTAGTGGGTGTGGAACTGCAAAAATGTAACAACAATCCACTCTGCTGTAAGAAAGCTAAGTTAAGCATTTTGTGATTGTCTTTGATGTCAAAATTTGGAGCTGATACGTCTGAAAGAAGGAATTCTGGCTATTGTTTTAAAACTAGGGTTAATGGCTAGAATATGGATGCATAAATGCCCTTTATTGTTCTGGTTTCTAACCAGGTGTAAAGAATGTGTCCTTTATTATTCTGGTTTCTGACCAGGTGTAAAGAATGTAAATGTAGTTTCTGTTAGCCTGGGAGCACCAGAGAAGTGTGAAGAATGATGTCACGTGAAGCAGCTCTGTGTTATCATTTTAAAGAAAGAGAATTTGAGAGCTCTGAGCATTTGTCTTGAGAGCATCCAGCTCACCAGATCTCTGCCGGTGTCTGTATGTAAGTAGGATCTTAGACTTTAGTGTTTATCTTAGAAATAGCTAGGAATTAGGAAGATTAGACACAGTGTTTTTCTGTATTGATGTCAGAACTTTTCTATGGTATTATTTTAAGCATTTCTTTGTGATTTCTGAACTCTTGACTAGCACTGTGTAGTAAGAAGTATTGTCTTGTCTTTTTATTTATTATTAAATATTTTAAACCTTTCAACTGTGGCCATTTTGTGTAGAGGTATTTTAAGCTCTTTAGAGTACTTGCATGTATTTGGTAAAATGGTACAAAGCCACTCCAATAGCTTTAGCCCTGGGCTACACTACCTATTTGGATAATAATATTGCACAGTAATAATTGGACACCCTTTAGCAAGGGTATTTTTAGTAGCTGATAGGAGTCGGTCATGGCAGGTTGGTACTATCTTATAATCTGGGCAGAAGGGGGCATAGCTTGAGAACCTGTGCCCGCCTTCCCCAGGAGTGTTCATGTGTCTGTATATAACTCATATATCAGAGTATGTTTGTGTGTGTCAGCTACTTGGGCAGGGATACAAAGCACTGGTAGGACAGAGAGGGTACTGGAGGCTTTGGCTTGCCTACTTGGATGGAATTGTAACCCTGTAGCTATGCCAGTGGGGAGTCTTATTGGGGACCTGGAGAGAAAGGGAGAAACCAGCCCCAGACTGACTGTGATCTCTGTGTGCTCTTAAAGGAAATTGTACTTTACTGTGTGCATATTTGTTATCCTTTCCCTATATGTACGCCCCTCACTGGTGTTATTGGTGAGGATTGAGGCTCCTTGATTGCTGGGCCAGTGCACGGGCATCACAGTGGTGAAGAAATTCAAATTGAAGGTTCAGTAGTGCTTTCATGTTGATCTGCTGGAAACAGCTATGAATTGTAGTTTTACATAGTTAAGATACATCTCTAGTCATTATTAGGCCTCAGAGACAGTTTGAAAATGGGACTGCTTTCATTTAATAAAGAAGTGCACCATGTAAGCATATGTAACAGCTCAAATTTCACTGACACTATTTTTTCTGACTATGCTGATATTTTTCAAGACAAGCTTGGCAAACTCCCAGTTGTCTACTCCATGAATTTAAACCCAGAGGTCAGCCCAGTTATTAGGGCAGCACAGAAAGTTCCAGCAGCTATGCAGAACAAAGTCAAAGCTGAGCTAGATAGAATGGTGTATTTAGGAGTATGAGAACTAACGGAATAGGTATCCTCCAAGGTGGTAGCTCATAATAAAAGCTCAGATGATATTAGAATATATATTCACCCAGGAGACAAACAAAGTATTAAAAAGACCTCATCATCCAATGCATACAATTGAAGAAGCTGCTGCCCTTATGTCAAATGTCATTTTTTTCTGTCTTAGATGCAAAAAGTTCATTTTGGCAAATTATGCTTGATTGAAAAATCTTCATTGCTAACCACATTAATTTGGAAGATACAGATTTCTGAGACTGCCATTTGCAATAAATTCTGCCAGTGAAGTCTTTCAATGTGCATTGGAACAATTTTTTTCTGCCTATCCATGTGTTACAATAGTAGCTGATATTCTAGTAGGAGGCAATGGTGAAGTTGAACATGATAGAAACCTCAGGAAAGCTCTGGAATGTGCCAGTGAAGTTAATCTTAAGCAGAATCCTCAGAAATGTATATTCAGGCTGAAATAATTTTCTTATGTGGGTCATTTTGTTTACCAGTTCAGGCTTACTACCACAGTCTTCCAAGCAAACAGCAATTCTTGAGATGCCAGTTCCAGACAATGTGCAAGCCCTACAACATTTTCTTGGTATGATCAACTATTTGGGCAAGTTCATCCTAGATATAAGTGATCTGTCAGCACTGCTAAGAGAGCTTACATGCAAAAATGTAACTTGGTCTTGGTTAGAACAACACCAAAGAGCATTTGATGTTCTGAAACAGAGAATTGCCGCTGTGATCACATTAACATAACATACTATAATGTTCACAAACCAGTAATTCTTTCCTGTGATGCTTCAAAGTTTGGTCTTGGTGCAGTCATTCTTCAAGAGGGTAGACCAGTAGCCCATACATTGAGAACTTTAACCCAAAATGAGATGCAGCATGTGCAGATTGAAAAATAGCTCTTGGCTATTGTGTTTGTGTATTCAAAGTTCCATGATTATATTTATGGCCAACCTGCCAGACTACAGTGCATGATGCTCAAATTGCCAATGTACAATTTCAAAATGATGTACACAAAAGGCAAACTTCTTTATCTTGCTGATACATTATCTAGATCACCAAGAACAACCATGAACAGCATGACAATGGGAAACCTGATTTTGAAGTCATGGAAGTGAAAACATTTTATCCACACATCTTGATGAGATTAGAAGTCACATAACTTCAGATCCAATTCTTCAGACGCTCAACCACTTTAACAGTCAAGGTTGGCCCTCAAAGCAATCTTGTTTACCCCTAGATGTACAGCAATATATTCCTTACAGAGACGAGATTTTGAAGGAAGATGGTATCATCATGAAAGGTCCAAAAGTGATAGCTCCAACATCCTTGCAGCAAGAGTATATTAAGATTATGCCTCATGGCAACCCAGAACCAATTCTATCAAAAGAAGGGCAAGAGGACTATTATTTTGGCCTTCTATGTCAAAAGATATGGAGAAAGTTGTTTCATCTTGTTCAATCTGTAATAGTACTAAACAGCACTATCAAAGGGAACCACTTCAGCTAAACCAAATTCCTAAACTACCATGGCCAAGAGTAGCTACAGGTATCTTCAAGTGGAATGGTCAACATTGCTTGGTGTTAGAAGACTCTTATTCAAATTGGTTTGAGATTGACCTACTTCCTAACCTACCGTCCAGTACTGTCATTACTAAGTTGAAGAGACATTTTTCTGTCCATGATAGTCCACATAAAGTTATTTCTGACAATGGTGCACAGTTTAGAAGTCAGCAGTTCAAAAGATTTGCTGAAATGTGGGACTTTGTCCATAGTATTAGTAGTTCTGAATAACCGCAATCAAATGGCTTGGCTGAACATGCAGTAGTGAGTGCAAAACAGCTATTGGAGAAATCCAAACATGACAATACTGATGTTTTTCTAAATTTGCTTAGTCTCAGAAACATTCTTCATAATAATTTACTTAGGTCACCTGTTCAGAAAGTCATATCAAGACAAACTAGAACCACACTACCAATTAGTAAGGATTTATTGGCTCCTAGTGCTAAAAACAACAAAGCAGTGAAAGCCCAACTTTAAACAAGCATTTGTCCCAAAAGTCCTACTATGACAAGACCAGCAATTCTCTCAATCAATTGAAAGAAGCAGAGATAGTGAAGATGCAGACAGCAAAATGATTTGATCAGATTGGTCAAGTGCAAAATTTGTGTGAAGAACTAAGATCCTACATTGTGGAATCACAGGGAATGGAATTTAAGCAGAATCAGAAGCTCTTCTACCAGTGTCTGAGCCAAATGTGGCAACATCTTGTCTGTGACACAGACTCTAATTCTCAGAGTGACTTATTCAATGTTCCTGTTCCAGGAAATATTTCATCATCTATTCATGTTCCTGATGTTGTCCCTGAAGTCCCAGACAAAGAATGTTCCCCAGTGACTGCCCCTGTTGCTAAACCTAAAGCTGATTATTATGTTACAAGTTCAAGTCATATCTCAAGACCTAGACCCAGAAACATGGCAACCTGGATATGATTGTTTAGTTGTGTATACGTCTGTATTATTTGCATTCCTATTCCATTGTAATGTTTTCATTGCATGCCAGAATTGTCAAAGATGGAGGATGTAGATTAGTGTGTGTGATGTACCTTTAAAAAGTTTTCCAGTCCGTGGGCACATGTATATAAGTACAGAGTATTTGCACGTAAGAATGCCATTTTGAGTTAGCAGCCAGAGTGTAAGCATGTATGAGTGTAGTGGTCAGTTAGATTGTTAGTTTGTTTAAGTTTAATGGTACAATGCTCCATCCTGATGTGTTTGTGTATAATAAACTACTTAAACAAACACCCAAGCCTCATTGTCTTATTGAGATGTACAAGATGAGCAACAACCATCACTAGATGGATTATCCTCCTGGATACTGGTCTGAGCTGTGACTAAGACTGAATTGTTTCCTCTTTAGTGAGGTTGGCATAGACCAGTCATTTGGCTTTGCACACCTTTGCAAACTGGTTCTTTGTCAGCTTGCCATAATCCTCTGCTGACATCTTTGGCCACTCTCCCTGACTAATAAAACTAACAATATCTGTCCAGACCCCCAATATGACTCCCCACTGGCAAAGCTTAGAGTTGGGTCCTTAGCGTGGGGTCCAAGCTAAGTCCTCCCACATCCTCTGTGTGAAACCAGTGCTTTGTGTCACTGTTCCAAGCAGCTGACATACACAATCTTTGAGATTTGATTTACACACAGACGCACGCACACACACACACACACACACACACACACACACACACACACACACACACACACACACCTGGGAAAGGCTGGCACAGATTCACTTGCTGTGCTCCCTTCTGCTCAGAGTATAAGGTAGTTTTCACTGTTAACAGAACCACTGCCAGCTATTTTAAGGCTCTTACAAGGGTACCCAATTTTCTTAAGTGAAATTAATATTAATACAAATGGTAATGACTAAACAACCAGGCTTTCAGGAGTGACAAGATTTATCATCAAATAAATATATGCAAGTACTCCCAAAGCCTAAATATTTTCTAAAAAGGACCAGCCACAATGAAAAGTTTAAATATATTTAATAATAAATAATAAAAGAACATGAAAATACTAAATAGCTATTTACAGTACACCAGAGTTTCAGACACAGGTAATATTAAAAACAACCCCCGATGGAAAGTTTCACACAGTTTTAGAAAAAAAAAACAGTATTTTGCTAGTCTTACTATATATTCCTGATTGACTAAAAGAATTACTGTTCCTACTTACTGAATAGAGCAAGGCAAGATGGATGAGTGGTGCTTGCTGTCAGATCCAAGACAGAATACAGAATGCTGCTGAGACTTCAGTCCTCACTAATATTAACATATTATTTCTGTACAGAATGACATCACATACATCTGGTAATCTGATATTGTTTCCAGCACTATTCCTCACCACTAGCACCTGCCAGAGTTTTAGCACATATGTGTTACCATACACACAGAGAGAGCTTTGCTCAGATGTGGTGCAGCTGCTGGAAGTCATAAAACCATAAAACCATTTCACTCTTCCTACAGAAGCTACCAACTATTCTCTAGCACAGATGTTGCATCTCTGGCTCCATTGAAAACTGTGAGATAACATCTTTATTGTGTACCCAATAAAGTAATTTACTTTCAAGAATATTTTGCCAAGTCAGGTGGATTAAGATTAACCTCTTCCCTTCCAGTATATTTTGCTACAACATATACATTTAAACAATTACAATAATGCATTTATATTTCTTTTCCTTCCAGCAGGGCATACTCTTGATACATTTTAACACAAGCAAACCTCTCAAATCCATTTTCAGCACAAGCATCTGTACAAATCAGTTTAATATACAAATGACATATAATTATTTACAAAATTCCAGCTAGCTGTGCTGGTACATGCTGCAGATCCACTGCCCCACTTTTCCTTCCATGGCTGGCAGTACCTCCTATCATCACATAGGGCTAAGGGCAAAGTAACTCCTGCATGATCTGGACTACTGCTGGATTAATGGACCACTCATTAGAAATCAAGATACAATAACTGGCCCTGTCTGTAAGAAACTAGTCCAACCTGAAATCTGCATTGTTATTAAAAAGCTCTGTGAAGATATTACCCATTGCCAGACTCATGTGACTTCTTGGATTCCTTCTTGATTGATAATATACCACAGTACTGAAGTGTTGTCCATGTAGATGGAAGTTACACCCACACTTGTGGGAAGGAATTCTGTAGAGTTTGCAGAGTTGGGAGGACAGCCCTCATCTCCAGGACTTTGATGTGAATATGAACCTCCTTGTTGTGCATATGTCCTATGGACTGTTGTGCCCTTAGAATGCCCCCATCCAGAAAAGAGGCATTTGTGATGATAATGGCAAATGGAAAGGGTAGAATAAAAAAGTGTCTGCCCATTGGGACTTAGACTGGCATATTTAACAAAGCAAATGATATCTGCATACTAAAGCAATATGTATGAGAAAGTTGAGAGGGTATAAGGACTGAAGCCATTTTTTACAGAATGTCCACTTTAGCAACCTTGTGTGATATCTGCCATGCAAATATATAGTTATGGAGGACACCTTTATTTATTTATTTATTTATTTATTTACTGTTTGATAAGTGAGTAGGTAGACTGGTCAGTTGATGCTCTTCAGCCACAACTTGAGCTCAGTGATCAGAAAATACAATACAACACTTTTACAGCATAAAGTCAATTCATAGTTTATCAAGACTTACAATATGCAAGTATTTATCTATTAATAAATAATTTATTAACTGGAACTTCCTAAAATTTCTCCCCTTAAATCATGCTGTAAAGGAATTCAGCACAACATTACTGAATATCATAAATAGCCTTGTACCCCCTAGAAGGAAGAGACTAAAAACAAATAATGCAATTTTGGCTATCCAAAAAGAGTATGATGCTAGTGCAGGTTACAGAAAAAGCATGGAAGAGTATAATGTGAAAAAGGACGGAAAGAATGGGAAAAATATAAAACACCACAATATCTTGAAATCTTCAGTATACTTCAGAATCATACTAAAAGCAAATTAATGAAGACAAAAAACTATACTGTAATAATTTTTGGAATAATAGTAAATACATTCCTAAAAATTATGAACAGCCATTAAAGAAATCTCACATCCTGACCATAAATTCAGTGCTAACCCCTCTCCCAATAACTCATCACTCAAAACTTCAATAAAATTCAACTCTTATATCATAGATAGTATAGCATCTCTAACCAAATGTTCCCCAACATCTAATCTTAATCCTGCCCAACAGCCACACATTACCACATCTACTTTCACCTTCAAATCTATGCCCACATCCTGTATAAAGCTACTCTAAAACAGGCTCATATCATACTCTATTTCACCTGATGACCTTTCGAGTAAATACCTTAAAATATCAGCTGATAACATTGCCTACCCTGTCTCAGTCCTGGAATCCCACATTCGCTCTCTATGGAAAAAGTCATACATTATCCTTCTGCACAAAGGAGCAAATTCAGCAGACATTGCTAAGTTTAGACCTATTGCAATCTTATCTCCCCTCACCAAAATACTTGATAAATGTATTCAAAAACAATTGCTAAACCATCTCTTCCAGGAAGAATGTCCACCCCATGCAACATGGCTTCCATCCTTTCCATAGTACTAGCATTGAACTTCTAACCTATATAGATAGATACTTTCAATAAAACAAGAGATCATAGCAAACTAGTCTCCTCCTTATTTCTACATTTGTCTAAAACCTTCAACACAGTTTGTCACAGCAAATGTCTACTTCAGATGTCCTCATTAGATCTCAAAGGCTATGCTTCCAGTAGGAATCATTCAGTGAAATGGCACTCTACCATTTCTCCATACCTGCCAGTCACCACCTGTGTATCACAAGGCTCTATCCTTGGTGCCCTAGTCTTTAACATTCTCACCAACACCCTCCACACCTCCACACATCCACTCATCCACACAACAGGCCTCCCTAATACAGTAAACAGATGAATCTGCACTCATACACACATCTCACAACATGGCACAACTCAAAAAAAAAAATATTCAGAAAGCTTTAACAGCAACTGAAACATAGCTTTGTAACTCACAACTCATGCCATTCTCAACCCTAACAAAAAAAAATACTACTTTTTCCCCAAATCCCTCCCATGAAAAACAGAATGTAATGTTCGCTCTCTTGATAATACAACAATTGAAGTCCATTCTCATAGCAAATTATTAGAGATGATAACAAATGATAATCTTAAATTCAACCTGCATACACAACATTGCATAAGAAAAATACATCAAAAACTAGGGATGCTTTATAGAGCCAAAAACATTCTCACCAACATAACTAAAGTTATACTTGCCACTACTTATCTCCTTCACACACTTCTTTATGGCAGGCCCATCCCTACTAACCTCCAGGCATCAAATAAATGAAAACTTGAACAATGCTATAACAAAGATGTTAAATTTGTAGCAAATATCCCTTTCAGAATCTATCACTGTATAGCACTATAAAGCCTAAAATGGTTAGCACTATCCCATCAACTAACACAGGCAGATCTCCTTACCACATATAAAAGTATGTAGAAGCCATCTGTATTTTCAGCACTAAATAACATTCTACACAACTATATTCACAGTTGGTCTTTATAGTCCATTGACCAAAAACTTGTATCTGTCCACAAACCTGTCAAATCTGCTGGGCAGTGCCTGTACTCATACTATGTTGCTAAGGCCTGGAACTCCTTATCTTTATCCATCAGGTGAATACCTTCTTTCCCATCCTTCAAAACCATTCTGAAAGAATTCTTAGCCAAAAGCTGCTCTGTTCTTGCACAACACCAGGATAAACTATATCCCGCACCAGGGTAAACTATGCCCCTAAAAGTGAACAAATACCTTCACACCTTACATCTACTTACTCCGCCTTCACTCACTTTCTTACTTCTAGCAATTTCTGTCCCTTTTCTATCTCTCTAAATATATCACACTCCTGTTTTTCTGTCGCTTCATATTGCAATTCCTGTTTATATTATACTAACTTACCCTTAATTTGTGTATAAACTAACTACAATTTCTCTAACTATTAAATTATTGTCATATAACTTGTATTTGTTCTTTTCATATTATGTCTAATTCAACTTCTGGCTTCACCACATCACCACTACTGCTCTCTTCAGTTTTACAAAAATCATAAACTCTAACAGAAACACCAGCAACCTAGTATCCTGCCTCTTTTTAGACATGTCCGAAGCAGTTGACATAGTTTCACCAATGCTGATCAATGAACTATTCTCCCTAGCACTTTTCCATTCATCCCTTACCTGGCTCTACAACTATCCTGTCAACAGACTCCAGACTATAAAATGGAAATGAGATCTCTCCCCTTTTCTGTCTGTCTCCATTAGCTTACCTCAGGGATCTATTTTAGACCTTTACTATTCAATATATTAATTAATAATCTTCACAAAGATAACAAAGAAGCCTCCATAATACAATATGCAGATGGTGCCACACTAATATGCTGTACACCAAGTCTACTGCTACTACACAAGATGTCCCAGGACTCCTTTTCCTCAGTTGAGGCATGGCTAGATGACTGCCAGCAACTTTTAAATTCGAATTTAAAAGGAACATTTTAATGCTATTTTTACCCAAACTTCGACAGCACAGAAACAATACTTCAACAGCACATCAGCAAATAATACCTCAATTGAAACAGCTTATAGCACAAAGCTTCTTGGCTTAACTTAACTTAAAATATGATCAGTTCATCACTCAGACCATCAAGAAAACTCACCAAAGGTTATGGTTCCTCTATAGAAACAAATCCTTTCTCACTGACTACTGCAGGAATTCTTCATCAACATCTTATCTGCTCTCTACATCTCTATGCAGTAGCCACCCTGACTAACCTTCACTCCACCTTAAAAAATAAAGTAGAAGTTTGCTACAATAAAATAGGTAAGTTTGTATCCAACTTACCAAACTATTCACACCGCTGCCTAACACTGAAACACCTACACTCACTTGAACTACCTTATTACTTTACCTATTCCCAACTGCTTAATGTCCACAAAAAATACACAAACCCAACACCTGCCCATCACTACAAAACATCCTCAAACACTATTTCCATCCTAGGAATCTCCGATCACAGAACAAATATCTCCTGACCAGAACCAAATCTCAACATTGTAGGCAACTCACTTTATTCAACCTATGTTGCTAAACACTGGAACTCCATCACACTCACCCAAAACAAGACAACATTACCACACATTTCAAACACAACCTAAAACAACAAACTTTCATATGGCTATGATTATGTTCTCATCCTGACTAAACCCACCTTTCTTTCTGTTTCTCTTCCATTGCCAATCTCTCTATTAATCACCCTGACTCTTTCATGTTTTTTATCCCTTTCTCTTTCATCCCCACTACTGCTCCTCCTACTAACCTACATCCATAATCCTGTCCTACTAATACCCCCTCCTTACCCACCTCATCATCTTAGCTATATGCTGTCATTGTAACCTCTCCACTATCAGAACTTTTTCACTTATGTTTTTCTTGATTACTTCTGCTTAAACCGTTCCTCATCCTCTATTTTCTGTTCCTGCTCTAGGGGCATCTTATCTCATTAATGTCAATATACATATACTGAACCTATATGGATTATCACTTATATCTCTAGCTACTACATGTTAACATGTCTTTGCCTTATTTAAAATAATGTAACTGCTAAAGCACATAATAAATGTCTCTACTATTTATCATAATACTACCTGCAAAGCAATACTTAAAATGTTTCATTTTTATTGTTGTTCATTGTAAATATTTGTTTTTACATGGAGTTTTTCTCTTTGAGTCGCATATATACATACATACATACATACATACATATATACATATATAAATACATAAAATGGTTCCAGGTGGAGGGTTCCAGTCTACAGAACGCTTTTCTCTGACAGCAGTTTGAAATGAGGGTAAAGCAGTCTAAGAATGCTACCACTGGAGCTTCATAGATCATAGCTACGTACCTGAAATTTAAGTTTATGTTTAAGTAGTAGGCAGTAACTTTGTTTTAAAGTCTTAAAGATAAGAGCACTAAGGAACAGCATTGCCATGTTGGTCACAGATACTCAATCTGTGTTCTCATGCAGCTGGTAGTGATGTATAAGCAGGACAACTAAAAGGATAAATCTACAGATTTTATCTGCCACTTGAATTATACTGTTATTATTAGTTGAATACAGAACCAGAAAAAGGAGACATGTTGGAATATGGATAAAAGAATATTTTCAGCTCTAGCTAATCTGGCAACTGATAACAGAAGATGGTTAATTTTGTAGAAAAGTTTTAGCTGGTTAGGATTTTAGTAGAGATACCATCTTTGTGTACAGTAAAGAAGAGGAAAGGGTCAAATGTCAGACCCAAGTATTTGTGCTTGCTGATATTGGGAATGGTATTCTCTTTGTGGTCTGATATTAGTAAGATAGGGATAGTAGTAACTTTCTTTGCTCTAGTGATGGACATACCAATAGTCTTTATAAGGCTGATTAAGAGCTATTTGGTGTAAGACCAGCTACAGAGCTGGCTGAAGTTGTCTCGCAGTTTGTAAGTCAGTGTGATTTTTTGTGGCTACTAGTAGGACAATGTCACCTCCATACAACACTAAGTTAATATTTGGGAGTTCAAGAGAGAGATCATTTACAAAGATATAGAATAAAATTTGGCAAAGTAAAGATCCATGGAGTATGCCTTATCTGTCGCACCAATGAGACTAGAAGAGGGATCAAGTGAAGAAATTTGGATATGATGAATCTGAGGGAAACCTTGTGGTCTGCGAATTTTGCAATTCTCAAGGTTGTGTACATATGGCATTTGATGAATTCTATGCTTTGAGAAGGCTCATACTTGGAATTTTCAAGATTTACTAAAATACTAAAGGACAGGCACAAACAAAGCAAATAGTCTCTTGCTAAGATTAGGGATTCTGTTGTTGAGTTGACAAAAAAAAAATCGTTTAGGTGTGGGAATACACATAATCCTTTCAGATGGCGATGAGCTGTGACTACTGATAAGCACTTGGTGAACATCTGGGGGCTGCTGTGATTTGAACAAATCACAATGTTCAGTAAGTACAGTTGTGTAAGTAAACTTACCAGAACAGTAGACTTTGAATGATCATTGCTGTAGCAGCCTAAGCTACAGGTTATATCCTGCCAGGCAGCAGTGGTGTTTTGTCATGTGGAGTTTTGTGAAAGGTATAATGAAAATCACAGATGCCATGAGACCCAGAATCCTAGGGAATGCCCTTGCCACAACAGTAGTCTAAGTAGAAAAAACTCAAAAGTAGTTCTAGATACAGTTCTACTGTGGAAGAGAACGTGTTTGACCTGAGATGTCCTAAAGACATCCCAGGAGAAGTATTTTGTGAGAATTAGTCATACAGCTCATCTGCATATTATCCCGAAATCCCACTCTGTGTAAGAGATACTTGTCCCTAGTGAAATTCTTGGCACATTGAAAAAACTGCAAAGAAGGACAAGGCATCTAAATAAGGAAATATGTGAACATTTTGCAGTCTGCAGTAGGTTATCACAGGAGCTAGACACTTTGCATGCACCTTTGTTGCAGTGGTTAGACCAAATGTTAATGCAAAGTAACAAATGATGTTTCCAAAGTCAGAAAACCTTTAGAAACATCTGACGTGGATCTACGAAAATTATGATATGTGTCTTTTCAATTCTAAGGTTACTAGATAACTCAAAAGGAAATAAAAAATTAGAACCTGGTATAAGAAGCAATTCTTAATAAAATGCTTCTCTTAAAAGAGGAGTGAGAGCTTTTATCACCCCCCTGAGAGTATGTATGCTCCATGACAGGAGGGAAGGAAAAATTGTGTCTTGTGAGTGATGGGGAATCCCTCAAACAAGAGGGAGAGATTTTCACTGTCTAAAGGAATCTTGCTGGATTTAGTGATAGTAAAGTGGGAAGGAAGTCTTGTAAATAGTCATACAGACTTATTTTACTGTCTTTAACTACTCTTTGGAATCTCCTTGCTATACCTTTTTAAACATATACTTACCAGAAGCTTGCTGTGACTGTTTATTTTGCTTTAAAACAATGTGTTAGGGGAGCATTAAATCCATAGGCTGATCTGGAGAAGGAATGCTGAAAAAAGTGAGAAAACATATGAGCTCTAAAGCTGAGAATTCTAAAAAAACAACGTTTGGAGAATAATGCTCATTTTTCCAACTCTATCAAAGACCTTCCCATACTATTAAGAATGCGAAAGATATGTATTAACCAAATATTTAGCAGCACCCATGTTCAGACAAGCAATAGCTGTTGGGTCTGACCTAGAAATAGTGTACAAAAACTTAAAATAATGAGGAACTTTATGCAGTCTATCTGCTTTTTAGAGGGTAGCAAGCTGTCTGTCTGTCAAGTTACAGGCTGTGACAAAAAAAAAAACTTTCTCCAAAACAGAAAATACAGGAGTAATCCCAGAAAGATCTGGAAACTTCAGTTGTAACAATTCATAATACTTCCTGGAAAACTGTTTCATTCTGGAGATAGATACAGAGAAAGATAATCCTTCAATGGGACTAGATGAAGCCACACTCTCCTCAGAAACTGAATCAAAAATCTGTGGAGAAAAAATACAAACTTTCCCTTCAAATTCATTTAGTTGTTCAATCTCTTGAATCTCTTCAGAAAATGAAGAGTCACTTTTTCTTCTGCAAGAAACAGCCATACAGGAAGTGCCTGCAGCCTGCCCTACTACTAAACTATGAGCTAATCCCAAAAATAACCTGTGTCCAAGAAAGACAAGATAAGACATGTTTAAGTTTTGTTTCTTTTTTTTGACATGAATTTATTAAGACACAGACCTAGTATTGTCAACAAAGACATCCCCAGTAATGGACACTATTTTATGACTGGACAGAGTGGCAATCTCTGCCCCTTCTCCCAGATGGAACAAGAGTGGTCTATCTAAGCTCACTGTATAGCAGGCAAAGAGCTGTTCAGAATTTCTAAAGGACTTTGTTCTGTCAAGGTAGTACCTGAGCTGCCTATGCACATCCAAGGTATATAGAATCCTTTCTCCCTTACTTTTTGGATAAAGACAGAACACTGGGAGATAGATGGCTCAATTCAAATAAATTCAGAAATAACATTAGGCATTAATCGATTAATGAGTAACACAACCCTATCCACATGGAAAATCAGGCATGGTTGGCCCAACATGAGACTTTGTAGCTCAGAAACTTGACTTGCAAAGTCATAAATAAAATAGTCTTCCAAGCAATGAACCATAAATCAGCCTACGAGGAAGGTTTAAAAACATAACTTAGATCTCTGGGGGAGAAGGAATTTTATTTTGAGGGGAGTCTTACATACAACAGTCCCTTCATAAACTGTTTGACAACAAGAAGAGATGAAAGAGAGGGATCCATAGGCAGACAAGCTGAGATGGATACAAGATGCACCTTGATAGAAGCATATGACAAACCACCTCTAGGTAGCTCACACAAATAGTTCAGAAATAAAAGGGTTGAAACCCTTTTGGGACTTCTGTTGTTGGCTAAGCATCACATAGAAGATATCTCTCACTCATAAATGTAGGATTTTCTAGTTGCAGGTTTTCTTGCCTCCTTAAATACCTGATACACATCATCATAGAATATGTATCTAAAAGGTATCAAAATAGAATCATCCAGGTTGTCGAGTTGCAATTGCTCAAAGTTGATGAGTACCAATCACCCCTGATGCTTTACGAACAGATTCAGTATGTGAGGAAGCTTGTAATAATTGCCCTTGGATGATTCCATTAAAAGGAAGAACCAACTTTGCCTGGGCTAAAAGGGGTTTACTACAATTATCTTTGATGATTATTTCTCAGTCTTTAGAAGTACCTTGGGAATTATGGGAAGAGGTGGAAATGCATACAAGCACATTCCCAACATGGGAATGGTAAAGCATTTGTCTTCCAAACATGGCTGCAAGGATGTCTTGAACATTTTTTTTCAATTGTCTGTTTTGAAAGGAGTCAAAAATATCTACTTGAAGTGTTCCTCTCAACATGTAGCGTCCATTTTTGAGGGTCTGTTTGGGATCTTCTTATTCTGTCTGCTACTGTGTTTTGCTCTGATGGAATATATGAAGACTTAAGAGTCAGAGAAATTTGTAGAGCCAGCTTCCAGGGCCATCTTTGACAACCATTGTAGAGAGTATGACCTTGTACACCCTTGCTTGTTCAGGTACCATATCACAGCACTATTGTCTGTAACCACTAGAAGAGGGCCTGCTTTCCATAAGTGGAGAAGAATGTTTAAGACATGAATCACTGCAGACATCTCTTTTATGTTTATGTGCTTCCTTATGCTCTGAGGACCCCCATGAGCCTTACCTTGGAATTTCTGTGGATACTCCTTTTCATGCAAAATCTAAAGATTATCTAGGCAGATTGGACTTGGGTCTGAGGATAGAAAGGGAGTCCTGGATTCAGAGACAGTTGATCCCTCCACCACTGTGGTTTCTGTTTCACAAATCTCAGTATTGGTACATGGAAATACAAAGTACAAAGGTGCTGGGTCCAGCAATTCTTCAAGTACCACTGAAGTTTTTTCATGTGTAGTCTGGCTGGTGGTATCATAATGGTTAGTGATGCCTTGAGGCCTAGATTTCTAATAAACTCTCTTACTGGGGCCAAGTCTAGAAGAAACAAATAAAAAAATGCCCTGATAAGTCAGAACTTTCTTGCAGGAGGGCCATCCTTTTTGCTATGTCTATCAAATTCCCTAGGAAAGCAATTCACTGTGAGGATGTGAGGAAGAACGTTTGAGGCTCAATTTGAAGCCCAGGTGGGAAAGGAGTGACACAACCTTGTCTAAGTACTCCAAGCACCTGGATACAGAATTTGCACACATCAGCAAGTTATCTAAATAAGGAAAAATGTTGAATCCTAGGGTTCTGCAATAGGCAAGCATTGGGTCCATACACTTTGTAAACACTCGAAGTGCAGTAGATAGCTCAAAGGGTAATGGAGAAGACTGATAATGTATGCCAGATACAACAAGTCTCAAGCTTTTCCTGAAACTGGGAGCAATGAAAATATCGGGATAGGTGTCCTTGAAATCTAGCATCACCATGAAATACTGGTCTGGAAGCAACACTAGAACTGAATGTAAGATGGGTATTTTGAATTCTGAAATGTTTACAATGGTGTTTAGAGAGGCCAACTCTAGTATAGGTCTCCAGAAGGGCTCTGCAGTGAAATATTTTGCATGTGTGCATTGTAGACTCTGGTTTTATGACACCTGATTCTACCATGTGATGAAGCACTAGGAGAAACAGCTCAGTCTGGCATGGTGGGTGCAGGGGAATTCCTCTGAAAGTGGGAGGAATTTCTATTCATTATCAAATGTATCCTCTACACATTAGTGTCAGAACCCATTTGTCTGAGACTGCTTGTGGCCAGGCTGCAGGGCTGAGGACTGGGAAAGGAAGAAGAGAGGCAAGGGTAGGGGGTTCGGGGTGCTCTGTCACTCTACATAGTCATTCCTTTGTAGAGGTTTGATTCTTTTTTGGAAAGGAACATCTCTTGTTTGGTTTCAAAGAATTATCCTCCTGTCATGTTTTGTTTGGCAGGGATTTCTGTTTGTTCTACCACTTGAAGGAAGAAGTCTTGTTTTGGCATAACATGGGTACAGGAAACATCCTAGATAGCCCAAAAATGAATTTGCCTGTTTCATCCCACGGTTTGAGAATTTGTGCGACAGAGGGACCAAACATAAATTCAGAACTTAGAAGTGTATTTAAAACTTCTGCTTTTAAATCATCAGAGTTATGATTACATAACCAAACATACTATCTTAATACAACAGTGGAAGCAGTATTTTTTCAAATTGTATCTGAGCATTCAAGCATACCTCTCAAACCATATTTCAAAACTAAAGTCAAATGAGAAACAGTTTCATTCATATAAGACTTTTCTGCAGTTAAAGATGCAGCGAAAATATCCAAACTGTATGCACACTCTAAAATAAATTTCTGCATATAGCCTTGATAATTTAACATTCTAAAGGCTATATTAATAGAAAGAGACATCCTTTGCTCTTACAATCTAACTATTTCCCTCTTTATCATGGAGCATTTAATTAGATGAAGCCAAGGACTTTTTATATGAGAAGACATTTGTGGAGATCCGAGCTAAGTCAGCAGTCAAATGAGAAAAGAGACCTGTCATATTCGAGGAGACCCTATATTTTCTCTGAACCTTTGAAATAGATACTGGTGCTTGCATACAGTTTTATAAACATCTTCCAAGGCCAGTAAGAGAGGGTGATTAGATACAGAACGGGGCATCTTGTCTTCTATAATGTCATATACCCTGCCTAGCTCTGGTATAGTTTTTGACTGCCTCCAAGCAAAAATATCACTAAATCAAGCAATCAAATCTAGGAAAAGTCAACACTTGCTTGGACTTAAACTCAGGTTCACCTTCCAAAGAATCAGAATGACCACTCTCAGTGCCAACTAGGAAATCACCATTTTCCTCATCAGATTACCCATTATTCTCTGAATTCTTCCCCATCATTCTCTGAAACAACAGAAAGATCTCCAGCCAAACTAGCATTAGAGCCACATATAGGAATGCAAAAAACAGAATTAGCTGTCTGCAGAACATTCTTAGCCAAGGAAACCTCATCAGCTGTATACACAGTAATAATCTGATTATCAGCTCCAAAACACTGGGTACATCTCCTTCCTGCATTAACTTTTATTTATTTTTATTTGACATTTGTTTACTGGTAAAGTCTGACTGGGATAATGTTCCCTTTCCAGCAGAGGCCTTGGGTGAAAAGCTCCATATTGACATGATATGGTTACAGTCAAATAAAGTTATTGCAAACCCTTAAACAAAATAATTACTTATTAAATAAACAAAAATTCAGATTCATTTCATAAAGTGTGAGTCTATACATACCTAATACAAATATCTGGACAGCTATACCAAGCTGAAAAATAAAATTGTCAATAAATAAAATATTTACAGGTTGCAGTTCATAGATACAACATTAAACATACTGGCTACACTCTTTGGAACAGAGATGACTAGATAATATAGCTTAGGAAAAATATGTTTGTACTTTCTCTATGAAATAGATTTTATTAATTCCTTGTCTCTAAACATAGCCAAAGTATGCTGGTAGTGGAAGGAGGGATGGGTGATCATCCTCCTGAGGAAGATGAATGTACATGAGGATGAAAATGGCTTGTGAAAATTCCAGCTGGCACCAACTCCATCCTCCAAGAAACAGATGAAGAAAAAAGCCAATGCGTCTGACAAGAGAGTTCATGGTAGTGAAAAACTGACCAACTTGAGCAATGAGATTGACAGTGGGGCCACAAGCACCAATGTCCTTGACAACAATAATGGAATAGAGCAAGCCAACATTGAGAATGGGTCGGAGAACTCAGCACTGAGGGTGTGGAGTTGAGACATGGTTATGTCCAAGAGGGGGCCTTGGCACTAGAGAGTCAGATCAAATCAGGGCTGAAATGACTGAAAGGAGGTGTACTGATGCTGAGGTCAGCTTTGATGACACTGGCATCAAGACATATATTGGTAAATCTAAAATAATGTGAGTCAGTCAATCCATCATGTAGACTGGGGGATGAGATGACACTCATTTGCATCTGTGCCTTAACAATGGCCATCAGCATGCAATCCCAGTGAAGATAGGTGGCACTCCTGATAGACCTGGTAAAGCTAAATAAGGAAGTGGGGGGGTGACATCTGAAGAACCTAGACAGTTTCCTCTCTGAGAAGTGGTTAATGGATGCCATTCTTCTTGGAGACCAGTCAGGAGTGAAGTTTACTTTGCTACTGATGGATACTGAAACTGAAGGCTTGAGTGTTGAGGGTTCCAACCAGATGTGAGTCCAGATCTCAGCAGGAGGAAAATGTTTTGATAACTTAGAGAGGAAGCCAAAGGGGAATCTCAGTTTGATTTTTTCTCTTTTTCCCTGTCTCCATATTTTTCCTTCTCTTTATCTTTCTTTTTGCCATTTGATTTGTCCTGAGTCTTGTCCCCAGAATCAGAGGGGAGAAGACCATTAAGAATGAGCATATTGTGCCATTCAAGCAATGACTGAGGCTTGAAGATCTTACAAACTTTGGAAAAAGCCTGGAGGTGCTTCAGACCCAGGTACACTACACAAAAAGTATGCATATCTAGAATTCTGTGGTCACTCTTGCACACATCTTCAACCTCAAAGTCCTGCCTATAAATATATATTTTGTGAGACTAAAACCTATATAAAGACTTCAAAAATAAAGAGCCATGAGTGTTCAAAAGCCATGTAGCTGAAACGCTTTTTGTCCTCAAAGGGTCATTTGCATATGTCCTATGGGCCTCTATTACAGGGGGAATAAGGTTTCACACGGTGAAAACTGTAGCTTGGCTGGGTTTTTTATACAGTTTTTACTGAATGGTTTGTTTGTGGGAACTTTTTACCATTAGGTTTGGATTTTAGTTGGATATTTTGCAGGCACCTTAACATGAAAGGACCAGGAAAACTAGCAGATCGCATTAAAAAAACATTTTAAAGCAGCAGCCACTAACAAGCATCTCCTTTTAGATTAAAGACTGTCTCAGTGGTCTGTCATGGAAAAATATCCATAGTTCAGCTGCAAGGTAAAGTAAAAACCCTACAAAATGTCAATGCTGCAAAAGAGCACAGGATCCAGACCACTGCAGACACTGTGTACAAAAAATAAGTTTACAGTAAAACTACCATATAAAACTAACAGCAGCAAAAGCTAGAAGAGCAACACCAGCAAAACCCTTAGAATCTAAGGTCAAAATAGAAAGCTCTGAAGGTAAAGCTCATGAATAAAATAAATACAACTTACAGCATGAAGGAGTCACAGAAGGTGTTTGTGCAAAACACACCAAAGACATTATCCAAACCTATGGACAAAATAGTACGATTACAGTTTAGAGGGTAGCATATATAGGTTAAAACAGGAAGGTTTGAATGTAAAAAGAGTATGGAGAGAGAGGAGTAAGTATAGCTGGCCATAGGGAATGTATCACAACAGTCAGAGATGAATAGTCAGTAGTTGACAAGGTGAGAATGGGGTGTACGTTTGGGAAGGAAGGAAGGAGAAGAATTTGTTACCGCAACACAAGCTGTATCAGCATTTTGAATATTTTTGCATAAGTAAGGGATATGAATGCTTATCAAACCTTTAGGGTTATGAAGTGATCAGACAGTGTATACTGCATGACTGATAGTGCTGCATTGTAGCTAACCTGGAACACCAAAGCAAGTGCATGCAAATTCCTCTTGGAGTACTTTTTTGATGAGATTTCTAAATTTTGTGACATTGTTGGTGTTTCATTTCATGGGAAATGTGGTTCAAGTTATTTTACTTTATTTATTTGTAGTTTGTTTACCAGGAAAGTCCATTGGGCCAAGATGAGCCCTTTTTCAATGGAGGCCCAGGGAGAAAGGCTCCACAGTAAAAGTATTTACAAATATGTTTAGAAAGATATAGTGTGTACAATAATCAAACAAGAAATATTGCCAGGA
This sequence comes from Protopterus annectens, assembly GCF_019279795.1. NCBI lineage: Eukaryota > Metazoa > Chordata > Ceratodontiformes > Protopteridae > Protopterus > Protopterus annectens. The sequence goes on along the minus strand of NC_056743.1, from coordinate 1,865,368,161 downwards.
GATAAACCAGTGACACCTGGTAAAGGGAAGCTTCTTTGTTCACCAGTGGGAGTGGGGAGCACTGAGCAGCCTATTTGTCCCTAGAGCAGTGGTTCCAGCCAGAAACTTGTAGTCTATTGGCCATTTTGGGTCAATTCCTAGCTCTTTTCAACCCCCTGCTGTAAAGCCCGCTTTAGCGTGATTTAGCGCGGAGTTGCCCATAGAGCACCATCGGGCAGCGCCGGTTAAAAAAGGTTAAACTATTTCTGGCTCCATAAAGTCTGCTCTTCAATTTTTCCCTTAGAACTTCTCTACTTGCAATCTAAACAGTCTATTCTCTATCTCAAAAGCTCAGCACTTGCTCCTAAAGCATTTTTATATAGGTAAAGTACTTATATACTAAACAAAGTACTACATTAGCCTAGAATCCCCTTGAGTACCCATTTCCCTATAGGTCCTTTCTGACTCAGTTACACAGCAAACTTTTTCACTTTTTCTAGCATGTCGAAGGGTCAGTTGCTAGCATCCTCTCCTGTACACCTGGTGAATCTGGGCATCTTGAGGCAATGTTACAATTGCCTCATGTACACAGACAACCCACTCCTTCTCCCACAAAACACAAATACATGTGAGAGATGCAACTATATAGCCAAACTGGAGGCTGAGCTCTCTCAACACAGGACTGGCAAGACCAGACAGGAGGAGAAGGAAACCACGCACACCACAAACCCAGTTTCACATAGAACTATCACAACTGCAAAACAAACACATAAACACACAAAGACATACTCGGAAGCACTGATCAAAAATCTACCAAAACTACAGAGGCCTCCAAAGCAGACACCCAAGCAACTGCCACCTCAAGACATAAGACATGCAACACATAGTTCTCAAAGTCAGTGTGCTAAACAGTCACAGCCCTTAAGGCCAAACACAATGCCAGACACACTTGTTATAGGTGACTCCATAGTCAGACACACTGACATCCCATTCACCAGAATGAACAAGGAAAAGATCACAGTAAGCTGCCTGTCGAGCGCTAGAATCCGCCACATAACACAAGCACTCAGGTCACTCCACAGCAAGTACAAGTATGACTCAGTCATTGTCCATGCTGGTGTGAACGACCTGAGACGTACCTCCCTGAACTACATGAAAAGAGACATAGGGGAGCTCTCAGATTATGTAGCCCAGGCCGGTATGACCCTGACCCTGAGAAGTATCCTACCCTCACCAAGAATGATGCCACAATACAGAGACAAAATGATCAGCTTTAATAATTGGCTTAATTACTGGTGTCATTCTAAGGGGATCCAATGTCTGTCTGCCTGGGATGACATGCTTGACAAGCCATGCTGCTTCGCAAGGGACGGCTTGCACCTGTCACCCCTGGGCTTCAGAATATTGGCAAAGTCTCTTGCCACCCCCATAGTGCCTTTTTTAGGCAAGACTCAAATGATAAACCTACCGCCCTAGAAAACAAAAATGGAGAAAAACTAAGGGTAATACTGTTCAATGCCAGAAGTCTAAACCTCAAGATGCACGCCCTCGAAGCCCTCCTCAGTATGGAGAACATCGATGTCTGTGCTGTGACTGAAACCTGGTTCAAGGCTCCTGAGAGCACCCCAGCACTATCAGGTTATACCTCATATCATGCGTTCCGGCCCCAAAATCTGGACTGAACCACAAAAGGAGGGGGAGTATCCATATTCATAAAGGATACCCACACCTCCAGGTTAGTGGCAATGCACGAAGCATCGGAGACCATCCAGGTGCAATTAACCATAGGTAAAACTGCCCTACAGTTTGTAGCATGCTACAGACCACCCTCTCAAACTCAGGAAACCCACACAGCCTTCCTGAAGACACTGGAAGAGTATGAATGTCTCTCCAAACACCATCATATTGGGTGACTTCAACTACCCAAACCTAGACTGGGAATATTACTCAAGCCCCAACACCCTAGCCCAAAGGTTCCTGGATTTCATAAACTCAAATGCTATGGAACAACTAGTCACCATTCCCACAAGAGGAGAAAATATACTAGACCTGATCATCACAAACATGGGGACAAAATGCTCCACATCGGAAGTATATCCCTCATTGGTGAGATCAGACCATAAATTAATCTCACTGGAGATCCACATCCTGCCCCCAACCCCAGCAAAAAAGACCACAGTGAAGAACTTCTCAAAAGCAAACTTCACACTTCTTAAGACTGGAGTGGTATCCTTCAAGGCCCCGAGCCAGTGGAAACCACAACCCACGCTGCTGAAACCCTTACAAATGCCTTCTACGAGCACCTCCAGGAATGTATGGATCAAGCAATCCCTAATAAAATCAAGACCCTTTCCACCAAAGGCAGGCGCCCGGTCTGGTGGACCCCAGCCATAAACAAACTCTACAACAAGAGGAGAAAGCTACTACATGACAGAGCAAAATCCCTAAAAGGGAAGGCATCCCTGATCAATACTAGCAAAGACTACGATCACTCATAAAATCATCCAAGGCCAACTTTGAGAGAAAAATCGCTAAAGACACAAAAGACAATCATAAGGCCTTCTTTAGCTATGTTAGAAACCTGGGTGGAAACTCCCAGATATGCTCAGAATTAGTCCAAAATGATACAAAAATCACTGAACCCACAGACATTGCCAATATACTGGCAGACAGGTTCAGTGCAAATTTCTCCCCCCCCCCCCAAAGGAGAAATATCTATCCCACCAGAGTCTAGCCTCCCAAACATCTCAGATGCCCAGGTGAGAGCTGCTCTCTCTAAAGCAAAAAACACAGCATCAATGGGACTGGATGGTGTCCCCGGCTGTGTGCTACACGAACTCAATGAGGAACTAAACCCACACATAAGGCTGCTTTTTAATCTTAGCCTTACTACAGGATACATACCCAAAGAATGGCGTACGGCAACTGTGGTCCCACTCCACAAAGGCGGTGCTTCTACGGACCCTGGAAATTACCGCCCCATAAGCTTGACGAGCCTTGTCTGCAAAGCTATGGAGAGGATCATAATGGAACTCATAAATAAAGACATTGGGGACCTACAGACACTGGATCCTACCCAATTTGGCTTTGTCAAGGGCAGATCCTGCCTCTTGAACTTGGTCGACTTTTTCGAAACAGTCACTAAGGCCATTGATGAGGGTAAGGCAGTTCACATAGCCTACCTTGACCTAGCAAAAGCGTTCGACACAATACCCCACTTGGGCATCATAGAAAAGCTCACCAGCTTAGATGTAAACCCATATGTCACAAGATGGGTTGCAAACTGGCTCAAGGACAGAACCCACAGGGTTAGAGTTGCTGGTGCCATGTCAGACTCTAAGCGGGTCACGAGCAGTGTCCCACAGGGCTCAGTCCTGGGCCCCCTCTTGTTCAGCATTTATTTTTCTGAAGTGCAGGCAAACATAGGGGGATTGTGGCTGACAAAATTTGCAGATGACTGCAAACTGGGCACCATAATTGACACTCCATCAGACACAGACATCCTCCAGAGAGGTCTCATAGAAATGGATAACTGGTGCCAGAGCCATGGCCTTAAGCTAAATGCCAAAAAATGCATAGTCATACCCTTTGGGAAAAACAAGGTAACCCCTAATTACCACATAGGTGGTAATCCATTAAACACGGAAGAAGTTATCAGGGACCTGGGGACCCAAGTTGACAGTAACCTCTCTTTTGACACTCACATTGCCAAAGTGGTTAGGAAGACCTTCTACATTGCCCACCTGATCATGAAGGGATTCACATCCAGATCAGGAGAGGTCATTGTACCCCTGTACTCTTCACTTATCAGACCAATGATTGAGTACAATGCCCCATTCGGAATGTACCTTACCCGACACCTGCAGTAGTTGGAAAGACCCCAAAAGTTCCTCACCAAAAGGATAAAGGGGCTCAAACATATGTCATACGCTGCCCGACTGAAGAAACTCCAGCTCTGTTCAGTCGCATACCATCTGCTCAGAGGTGATCTGTGCCTGACATACAAGGCCATGTCCAACCCGGAATTAATGGACATGCTCCACCTCAAAAAATCCAAATCCACCAGAGCCATGAGAGCAAGAGACTTAAACCTCAACACGGATATAAATAGGACGTGCTGGAGGGACAGATTCATCACCCAGAGACTCCCTACACTATGGAACAGAATCCCAGTCCATATGAAGCAGAGCCCCTCACTGACTCTGTTCAAGAGAAATCTTGACGAGTGGATGGGAGATCGTACGTTTACCCCGGGAATCATCTCTGTGTCACTGCTGGACAGAGGCACAGCAAACTAATGGGTATAGTATTCTGATCCTAAGGGGTGGTGAAAGCCACACACACTCTGGCTAGGCTTATAAATGCCCTAGGGCAGATAGCCTAGTATGAACCTATGAACCTATGAACCTATGAACCTACAGAGACTAGAGGTACAAATGTCTGCAATAAGTATTATAACAGTTAATACAATAAGTACAAACACAAAAAGTCATTAGTAGTTAGAACATAATGTTATGCATAACTTTTGAATTACACAAGCAGTTTAAATTGTCTAAAGAGCTGAAGGTATGATATGTCCATGCAAGATTAGTCAGAGGTGAAGTAGGAGTGGTGGGACCAGGAGCATTCCCAGTTAGAGGAGAGGTATGAATGGACCTAAGACTTGAAGGAGGAATGATTTTTTTTTTGTAGTACGGATATGGGGAAGGATGTAGGTTCCATTTTTGAGCGAGGGAGAAGGGTAGGAGAAGTTGTTCTGGACTGCTAGGTTTGTGTACTTCGAGGAGATTTTGGTTATTGGATCTGAGAGTTTTATTGGGAAGGTGTACAATGAGGATGGAGGAGAGAGAGGGACATTGTGACAGTTTGAAAATAACAGTATGGACAGTAGTCAGTTGAAGATAGGAGAAATAATTTGTGAGTTCCAGCCAGTTCAAGGAGTGTAAGGAGTCACAGTGATGGGATGAGGATTTAGAGCAGGTGGCAAACTTGGAGATTTTGTTGTAGCAGGATGCCAGTTTAGTTTTGTGGGTGGCTTGTAGATTGGTATGGGGGGGGGGAGCTGTACATGAGAGAGGGAAGGAGGTATGTGGTGGAGACGGTAAGTGTAGTTGCAGAAGAGAGGAAGCGATTGTGTCTGCAGAGCATTCTTAGTTTCTGGTGGTTTTTTTTTTTGTTTTTTTTTATATTTGTTTGGAGGTGAATGTCAAATTTTAGTCTTTCATCAATAATGACACCTAGAAGTTTAGTTTGGGAAACTGTTTCAGTGGGGGTTTTGTTTCTGCTTACTATGGGGAAGGCATTTGTGTCTATTTTGGAATTCTTAGTAGGGGTAAAGGTCATAAGTTTGGTACTGGATGCGTTAAGAGCTAAGTGATTATTGTGCATCCAGATTTCAGTACTGTTAAAGGCAGTTTATGTTATATGCAAGAGTTTATAGAGGGATTCTGCAATGCATATCGTACAAGTTTGACATTAGGTATGCAGAGATGGAAGTCATTTATAAAGATATTAGATAGAAGAGGGCCCAGGATAGATCCCTAGGGAAAACCAGTCAGTGAGTTAAGAGAAAGCGAGGTACAGTTATTAAATTTGACAGCTTGCTGTCTATCTGTGAGATAACTGGAAAACCAATTTAAAGAGCAGGGAAAGAGATTAAACTGGGAGAGCTTAGAAAGAAGAAGGCTGTGGAAATCATATTAAAGGCCTTAGAAAGGTCTAATATAGTGGCAGATACAATATGTCCAGAGTCATGGGGACAGTTAATATTGTTGAAAAAGGATAGTAGGACTGTGGTGGTGCTATAGCAAGGTCTGAATCCGTGTCGTGTAGGGGTAAGCAGGTGGTTATCTAGAAGGTTGGGTAGGAGTTGAAGGTGAATACATTTTTCAAGATGTTTTGAGATAGGGGAGAGGATGGCTATAGGGTGGAAGTTTGGGATGTCAGTATTGTTGCTGCCTTTGCGCAAAGGAATTATGAAGGCTTTTTTTCCAGAGGAGAGATACATAGGATTCTTGGATTGAATGGTTAATTAAAATACAGACAGGGAATGCTATGCCATCTGCAGCCAACATAATGAAGTTGGTAGGATGGTTATCTGGAGTGCTGGAGCATGGTTTTAGATTTTGGAGAAGTTTTTTAATGGTGGAGACAGGGATAGATTTAAAGGAGAAGGGAGGAGGGGTGCGAAGTATGAGAGGTAGAGAGAGAGAGAGAGAGAGGGGTTGTGGATAGGAGGAGTGGTAGGAGTGGTGGAGGTTTGAGGGAAGGAAGTGGTGAGTTTGACTGTGACGTCTATGAAGAAACAGCTGAATTTGGTGGCTATGATGTAGTCTGGTGAACTAGGATTGGGGCAGGGGTTGTCTTTTCTACCAGGATTAAGGAGAGTAGAGATGCTTGTCCAAAACTTTTTGGGGTTAGATTTGCAGTTCTTTTGAAGCATGCAGTAGTATGATTTACAGTCAGAAGTAATACTTGTTTTACTCTGTTACAAAGCCATTTGTATTTGTTGAGATAGTTGAATGTTTTTTTGTTTTTGGTAGAGTTTCCAAGATTTATGTCGGGTATGCATGAGGGTTAGTGTTTCTTTGGAGAGCCAAGGGGCAGTGGTGGATTTTAGTCTTTTTGTTCTTAGGAGAGGCAATACAATTTAACAGGTTGATGAAGTGTACAGCTATTGATTAAGTATAGTGAGAGCTGCAGCACAGGTTTATCGTCAGATTTCTAAGAGGGCAAGAACTGCTTCTACGTTATACTTGTTTTGTAACAGAGCTCAGTAGTGATCATTAAAGAGTTAAAATGTAAACATGTTTTGTAAGAAAAATGCCCTTGCTAGTATTTGTAGCCAGTTTAATCTGTCAATTATTATGCAGTGATGCTCACTGAGTGGACTGAGATGAACAAACTTCAGAATATTATTTTCAGTCCTATCTAGATTGTCTATTTTTATTGATGATTATAGGGCAATAATGAGAAGGAAACGTTCATGACACTGATGGCATTTTTTCTGCCATCTTTGGAGAAGAAATGGCAGGCACTATGACCTTAGACAACTCTTCAAAATTAAAATGCTGTAAAAGAGCATTTGTCATAGATAGACTCTCGGTTGTGGTAGGAATGTGAAGCTTTGTTCTATAGTAATACCTAATACCTTTGTTGGTAGTAGTGGGTAAGTAGGGATAGTCCTTGAGGACCAACTCTATATAATGGCTTGGCCTGACTGAGTCTCTTGGATGCACCTCACAATATTACCGTTGTGTTTTTTTTTTTTTTGTTTGTTTAAACACAGCCTGCTTTTCAACAGCTAATTTCAAAGGTTAGCAAAATCATTTTGCAGTTGTTTAAATGCTGGACTGATTTACCATCTCTGATAAGAACTAAATATCTGCACGAAGTAGACAGTTAAGACCTGGTATGACAGAATGAAGGCGATTAATGAATAATGTGAACAGGGGTGGATCTATTACTGAGCCATGAGGTACTCCATTGTGACAGATGTCAGTGACAGTCTCTCCAGAAATAGCAGTGATAAAGGTTCTGTTTGGGCATTTACTGAAGATTGACATACTTTGTCTGAAAATATACAAATCTTTTTTTTTTTAGGTCTTTGAAGATATCTATGTATATATCATTAATAAGAGAGAAGGTGGCAGCTGTGGTGCTGTATTTATATCTAAGGCCATGGTGCCTGTCAATTAGTATGTCATATTTAGTGAGAGATTGTAAAATCAGCTCATAGATGGATTGATACATACATATTTTTTGCACTTTTGCTCAGGAATCAATATTTGCTCTAGGTCAAAAGTCTTGAGCTCTTCAGGGGTGGATGACTTTTGGAAGAATGTGTGTAAACCTAAGGCAGTGCCAAGAAAACCACCAACACAAATAGTATAACTATAATAATCCACATAATAAAAATGCAAAACATAGTTCCACTTTAATTAAATAATAAACACATAAAAACAAAATTTTACAGTAAACACTTTCATGAATCAAGTAGACTTCCTCAGACTGTGGCAAATACTAGCAAACACTTTTATTTTATATAAGCTGCAAGGTTGACATGAGAGCAAAATTGTCATGTGAACAAAACTGGCTAGATGATCAGGGTCAAAGAGCCAACTCTTTTCTTTTTAAATAAACTCTAAAGCTTTCCATGTCATTTAGATATTGCATTTCAAAATAAATTAATTTCTGTTTCACATACCCAGGATTCAATAAAATCTGTGTAGGCTCTGTGTTGAACCTACATGGAATGTATCCATGTACATGGCTATGGTTCGTCCTCAGCAGTGAGCCATACATATTAATTATGACACACTGCCGAGAGAGATTACAGTAACATGGATATTGAATCCATATAAGACTGACTTTACAAGCTGTCCCTTAATTCTGGACAGTTGGTAAGCACAGCACAATACCTTTCAGCCCATTAGCATGGACTGAAAGATGTACAAAACATTCTATTTCATTAAATTGCAATTTATTTTATTGTTATTTTTGTACATTTATGTGCTTATTTGTGTGGTGCAGCATGTTGCTTAGCTTTGCTCGCATATACAGCAGACATCCACTATACAGCTAAAAATAGAAACCAGATGTATTCAATTGTTCTAGTTCTGGTGTGCTTAGCAATGTGCAAACCAGCGCAGTAAAGCTGCAGTACTCTTACAGGCACCTTTGCACTATATCTGAGGATATACAAGTTTTCTTCACTATTCCAGAGGCTAGATAGGTTGAGTCATGACCTACAGTGTAGTAGGTCCTGGGTTTGAGTCCTGGGCAGTAATACGTTTACATATATTGCTGTGAAACTGTGTCAGGTGACTTAAATAAAAAAACTGTTACAGTTAGAAAAACTGCGCAATGCTAAGCATTGCTAAGCTCCACTTAAACATGGTTTGTGTGAGATTGTGCGATGCTAAATGATGCATCGCATTTTTCAACGCTACAGTATGACATCTAAGGGTGGGAATGCAGCCAATATCAAGGCCAATGTGGCAATTTCACATCATTCTGTGGAGCCTGACCTTGACTGTGGGTACAGCTGCTGGTGTTGGAGAGGTAGTGCATTTTAGGGCACAAAAGTGGGGTGTGCAGGAGTCCAGAGTTTTTATTGGACTCCTGGGACAACACCACAAACCCCAGCTGTTGCAGGATGACTACCAGGGCTCAGAATGTAAGTCTGAGGACTGGGATAGCTTGGCCAGGGACCTAACCAGTACAACTGGTATCTCCTGCACTAGTGAGCAGTGTCATCACCACTATGAAGGCCTGTACCATAGGAAGAAGGGAACCTTGGACACCTGGATCCAAGAGGCTAGAGATGGGCACACTCCACAAACATATAAGTATGTTCTCCAGTAATGGATTAATTTACAAGCTGAATCTATGCAATACTGGTATGCATAATGGTTTCCTTTTCTTACCACAGCTGCAGATGAGAGAGTTCACAATGTACAGTCTCATGCAAGACATTCGGTCAGGATGAGGCAAGCATGTGATATGTACAAAAATTAATAATTAAATGCATAACATAATAATGTAATAAAGTAAATACATATATTGCAGTCTTAGCAGTCATGTATGAAATACCTGGGACATCATAGATTTTTATTAATGTGTCCCTGCATATCTGAATTGGTAAAGCAAGTTAAAGAAAATAAGCATGCAGTACTGTGTAGCATAGCTTCCTGCCATCAGATAATGTTGTGGTCTACCCAGATTAGGAGTCACTGTTGTGGTCTGCTCATTGTGTGAAATATGCTGTACACTGCACTCAGTAAATGAATAGAGTCAACTGGTAAGTTCACAGAAGTCCTAGATATCTATCTATGTGTGTAAATGCCAGATTTGAAGTAACAATAATCAATAAAGTGTAAAAGGAGATGGTGCTTTGATAATTAAGTTTTTGAAATAAATGTTCAGTATTCCCGTAGTCACTGCTTGTGGGTTCTAATCCGACACTAGCCAATTGAGAAATGTAAAGTGGTCAATAATGTTTCAACACATGACATACATAAATCCTGTGTAATACCCAGATTAAGGGTCAAGGCTGCATTCTGCTCATGTTATCTGATATATGTTGTAGGTTGCGGTCAATAAATAAATAAATAAATAAGGTAAATGTGTAAGGTAGCATAACTTCTACACAGCTATGCATGTGTGTAAATCAAGATGTAACACATAAATCAATAAAGTGTAAAAGGAGATGGTGCTTTGATAATTAACTTTTTCATATTAAATGTTCAGTATTCCTGTAGTCATTGCTTGTGGGTTCTAATCTGACACCAGTCAATTGATAAATGTGATGTGGTCAATAATGTTTCAACATATGACATACATAAATCCTGTGCAATAACCAGATTAAGGGTCACATTTGTATTCTGCTCATGTTGTCTGATATATGCTGCAGGTTAAGGTCAATAAATGAATAGGGTAAATGTGTAAGGTAACAGAATTCCTATACATCTATGCATGTGTGTAAATGCATGATTTGACACTACATGACTCAATAAGACTTTTAAAGGAGATGGTGGTGTGAGAATTTATTTTTTTAAATAAAGTGTTCAGTCTTTCTGCAGTCACTGATTGTGGGTTCTAATCCCACGCCAGCCAACTGAGAAATATCCAGCTATCTAATGTAATCATTGTATACAAACATACCTCTCAACTGTCATGATTTTTGAAGAATGTAATGACAAATCTGTTATCAGAACACCATGCTACTAATGTATGAGCATACTACGTAAAAATGTTCCCTGTCTATGTGCCTTAATACCACCATTATGTATGGCTTGGCCAATAATGTCCCATGCTAATAGATGGCAGCTGTGTACATGCAACATCATATATGCAATATAAGCAGTCAGTGTTCTCACAACTGAAATCTAACATATCTAGAAGTGTTTAGTTGTAGTCAATGTAGTTATATTATCTCTGAAGTTGCTAATGTTCTTCTTTTTTCTTTCAACCCACCCCTTTTCTTCTTTTATTAATTATATTAATTATCATTTGATATTATGGATTAGCAAGGAGGAAGTAAGGTTAGCTATGAAGAGGATGAAGAACGGAAAGGCTGTTGGTCCAGATGACATACCTGTGGAAGCATGGAGGTGTTTAGGGGAAATGTCAGTGAAGTTTTTAACTAGATTGTTTAATGAAATCTTGGAAAGTGAGAGGATACCTGAGGAATGGAGAAAAAGTGTTTTGGTACCGATTTTTAAGAATAAGGGTGATGTGCAGAGCTGTAGTAACTACAGAGGGATTAAACTGATCAGTCACAGCATGAAGTTATGGGAAAGAGTAGTGGAAGCTAGGTTAAGAAGGGAGGTGATGGTTAGTGATCAACAGTATGGTTTCATGCCAGGAAAGAGCACTACAGATGCGATGTTTGCTCTGAGAGTGTTGATGGAGAAGTACAGAGAAGGTCAGAAGGAGTTGCATTGTGTCTTTGTGGACTTAGAGAAAACATATGACAGGGTGCCTAGAGAGGAGTTGTGGTATTGTATGAGGAAGTCGGGAGTGTCAGAGAAGTATGTAAGAGTGGTACAGGATATGTACGAGGGTAGTGTGACAGCGGTGAGGTCTGCGGTGGGAGTGCCAGATGCGTTTAAGGTGGAGGTGGGATTACATCAAGGATCAGCTCTGAGCCCTGTCTTAATTGCAATGGTGATGGACAGGTTGACAGACGAGATCAGACAGGAGTCTCTGTGGACTATGATGTTTGCAGATGACATTGTGATCTGTAGTGAGAGTAGGGAACAGGTGGAAGAGACCCTGAAGAGGTGGAGATATGCTCTAGAGAGAAGAGGAATGAAGGTCAGCAGGACTAAGACAGAATATATGTGTGTGAATGAGAGGGAGGATAGAGGAATGGAGAGGATGCAGGGAGTAGAGGTGACGAAGGTGAATGAGTTTAAATACTTGGGATCAGCAGTTCAGAGTAATGGTGAGTGTGGAAGAGAGGTGAAGAAGAGAGTACAAGCAAGATGGAGTGGGTGGAGAAGAGTGTCAGGAGTGATTTGAGACAGACGAGTACCAGTAAGAGTGAAAGGGAAGGTCTACAAGAGGATAGTGAGACCAGCTATGTTTTACGGGTTGGAGACAGTGGCATTGATAAAAGACAGGAGTCAGAGCTTGACATGGCAGAGTTGAAGATGTTAAGATTTGCACTGGGTGTGATGAGGATGGACAGGATTAGGAATAGGTATATTAGAGGATCAGCCCAGTTTGGAAGGTTTGGAGACAAAGTCAGAGAGGCAAGATTATGTTGGTTTGGACATGTGCTGAGGAGGGATGCAGAGTATATTGAGAAAAAGATGATAAGGATGAAGCTGCCAGGTAACAGGAAAAGAGGAAGGCCTAAGATAAGTTTTATGGATGTGGTGAGAGAGGGCATGCAGGTGGTTGGTGTGACAGAGCAAGATGCAGAGGATTGGAAGAAATGGAAACAGTTGATCTGCTGTGGCGACCCCTAACAGGAGCAGCCGAAAGAAGAAGATCATTTGATATTATCATATTATTTATAATTAAATTTTATGTTGGCCTTATGTATAATTTAATACTCTTTTGCTATTAAAACACTTGCATTTACATTATTTATTGTTTTCTTCATTATACTATTCTCAATTTGTTTCAATTTGTTTCCATTACTCATTATTGTTTTGTCTTATGTTATTCATTACATTTGTTTGGTTATGTTTATTTTTCCTTATGTTTATATTTCATTCCCCATGGTGTGAAAAGGTAGACTGGTTCCTGGTGATCCACCTACTTTGGTGGTACCTGGAGTGGCACTGAGGCCCAGCACTTCTGGGCATCAGCCTGGTGGCACCTCCTCTGATTCACCTGCACTACCTGCTCCATTGCGTAGTTCCATCACACAGGGTGAAGGTGGTCCTCCCTCTGAGATTAGAAGTGGAGGGGGTGTTTATGTCACCCACAATTAACTGCCAGCTATGGCACATGGACTGCTGCACCAAATTATTGGTGCATGCCTATGCTGGATGGAGAGCATGCTGTCCATCCTGGTGGGAGGCTTGCCCCAGGTGCCAGTGTCAACCACTGCCTCCACAGGAACAATGAAGTTGCAGTGCAGACAGTCCCATGGGTGAGGACTTGAGTCACATTGCTACCATGTCTGACATCCATGGGACTGGGTTTACACAATACCCTCCCCGACCAAGGTGTTCACCCCCCCTTGTGTCACACCAGGATGGACAGCATGCTCTCCATCCAGCATAGGCATGCACCAACAATTTGCAATTTGCAATTGCAGAAAAGATCAAAGAGAACAGATTACGATAGTATGGGCACATGTGTAGAAAAGCAGAAGACAATCTGGTGAGGGAGATTTGGGACAGACAGGAAGAAGGTAAGAGTAAGCGAGGGCATCCAGCAAAGAGGTGGATGGATTGTGTGAAAGAAGATCTGTGACAGGCAAGCATGAGTGTTGAAGAAGGCAGGAGAGTGACACTGAATCGAGAGAGTTGGCGACAGTTAATATGATACCCCGACACCATGCAAATGGGAAAAAGGGGGATGATGATGATGATGATGATGATTGTGTCACACACTAACCCTGTCTGCTGTCTTGTCTGTCTTGTCTGTCTGCAAAGCTTCCTCACCTTCCCAACTTACCTCCCCCACACATATCTATGTCCTTTCCTCAACATTCTAATCTCACCTTAAAAAAATGGGCACCTTTCCCAAAAAAAATGTTGTCCCATACATAGCTCTCCATTTCACACATGTGTCAACTGAACACACTTAATTTGATCCAATTGGCTTGACAGTGCACTTATGTTGTCATCACTCCTCTCTCTCGGGTGACAGTCCGAATTCTGCTAAAAAGCTGTTATGGTGCACAGTTGTTGCCATTGAAGAAATGGATAGCTATGTTTCTTTCCTACACCCTTCTTACACATGCCTACCTGCCTTTCACTGTGTTTTCCCCCTTCTTGTACCCCATTTCACCACTGTCCTATCTCCCCATTTTCTTTTCTTTTAAGAACTTTTGCACAATACTGCATGACACACATCATCGCTAAGCTATGCTAAATGGCAGTATATTTATATATTTATTTGAAAAGATAGTAATTAAATTAAAAAATTACACCTGCACCCTATTTTGAACCTAGTACCATTGCACCTGAAGAACAGTGCATCAAAGCCACACAGCCAGTCAATTAACACAGCAGTTTTAAGCAAAATGTAATACTTGCCATTTCCCCATCATTAAGCATGTTTAAGCCATGCTGCTCATTATACCACATCTCACAAATCTGCAAAAAGATTAATGCATCACTATAAAGCCATACACGTAATAATAGATGTAAGTGAGGTATCTAACAGCAGGCAACTGTGCAATTATATCTAGATTTAAAAATACACCTGCTAAAACATTAATGGAAAATAGGAGTATAACTGGCACTCTGGTAGAGAAATACATCACTATAAAGCCATACACATAATAATTGATATAAGTGAGGTATCTAACAGCAGGTAACCTGATGTCAGTGTCTCTTCAGACTCTGATGATAATGGTGACCAAAGTGAGGACAGTTGGAGGTTGCAGGGGCTGAATCTGTCACAGATGTTTACATCCCTCATCTGCCCTCATTATCACAGTACACAGCCAGTATGTCTATGCATACCCAGTCCCCTGTTGCCACAGATATTGGCCAGTCTGAGGGTGGAGACATTGAACAGGGAAGTGTGGCTACTGCGGCTGCAGTGACTGTCAACACTGGCCATAGCCAAACAGTTGGCAAGGTTCCACACAGCACAATTGACAGGGGTGCTCATAGGAGGCCTGCTGTCCCTCCACCACTTCTTGCAGGTGTCTCATCTTATTTCACTCAGCGTATGTTTAGGGCCATCATGGAGGCATAGGAACATTCAGAAAGGAACTCCTGATGAATGCTTAGGTTTATGGATTCAGTATTCTGACATCTGTGACTGCTTCCGCCATGTTTCTGACACCCTGGAATGGTTGAGTGATGCAGTGGAAAGGCTTTAGTCTGAGACAAATCACACACTATCTGTCTTGGAATGCATGTTGTCTGTGATGGAATGTCTGGTTGGAGTTGAGCATTAGCCTTGTGGACATAGGTCAGCAACTACATTTGCTGAAACTCTGTATTGCCATGCACAATCACCCTACTGTAGTGACAGTACATTAAGTACTCCAGAGGCTGGTGTGCTATCAAAACCAAGACATGGCAGGCCATGGCCTTGTGATCTTGGGTATTCTCCTACAGCACATGTTCCCAGCAGACAGCAGTCACCTTCAGGAAGTAGCCCAGCATCTGACCTTGGGCATGCAGGTGCCAGTGCAACTCCTGGCAGAGCCAGTTCTCATGTTTGGGGGCAGAGATGATGAACTGTCAGCTCTACTATACACGGTTCAAGGCTGTCCAACATACAGACATGTAGGGCTAGCACTGACCTTAGCTGTGTTCAAGCAGACACTCACATACCATTGTCACATTCAGGTCACCTACTGACACACATGCCACACGTACATTGTCCATCTTGCCTGCTTCCGCTCCTGATTCACACACACACTTGCCAACCTATTGGGTCAGCCTAGGCCTCCTGCACCCCCACACAACACCCTGTGCAAGTGGTGATACCTATGCCACATCCCTGTCATCCTTCTCATGGATGCAGGGAAAGAAAGCTATGTGTCTGATGCACAGGGTGACTATCTACATTAATATGTATTTGTTTCATCCATTGTTGCTTTTGACATGCTACTTGTAATGGTCAGTTACAGATATTATACACTGCCATTTAGAATGAGTATACTATAAGAATCTTCGTACGTTATGTTGGATGCTGTTATAATGGCTGTGTAGTCACACAATGAAAGGTGCCTCATGGAAATGTTTACATTTGACTTTCAGGATTATGTAGGAGATACCAATGGGTACACATCTACAATCAACCCATCAACATCAGAGCACAGGACTGAATGTCAGCACAGAAGAAAAACGTCTTCAGAAAGGTAAAACAGTATAGGTTCATAGGTTCATATGTGTTTAATAGGCTAACAAACATAAGGGCTTTTTTAAGCCTACCCATGCATCCCTAAGGTCTAACAAGTTGTGATACCCTTGATGAGTGTAAGCAGAGTTTTGGGAGCTGAAATATCTACAAGCCAGTGTTTGGGTGATGAACCATGTACAGTTTCCCTGTGTCCATTAGAGACATTGGTCCTAAACTAGGTATGACTGCCCTGTTCCCCATCCAATTGTGTAACTTGCACTTGATTTGTACTATGGTGGGACTATGCCTCACATGGATGGGGAGGGGTTACATACCTATCTATCAACATAGGACACAAAAGGATTGATTTAGCTATTGAAGAATACTACTTGGACCAGAGGATTACTAAGGACATTTTTGAATTTTTAAAGGTTGAATATCCTGTCCTGGCTACTATCTTTGGTATACCTAAAGTCCACAAAAGTGTTTCCCAGCCTCCTTTTAGACCTATTGTTTCTGGTAGTCGTTCCAAGACTTACCCAATAGGAGTCATTATAGACAGATGGACTAAACCATTATACATAAAGGTCCCACACCTCATTAAGGACTCTTGGGCCTTTCTTGGTAAATTGACTTCAGACTTGTGGAGAAAAGGGTTAACATTTATTACGATTGACGTAATTGACCTTTTTTCCTATATACTGAGGGGCACAGGTCTTGAATTTTTTAGTAACAGTCTTAGACAATACTCTGACTTCAATTGGGACCGAATTTGTCTTATTGTCGACATGATGGCCCTTGTATTGGATTACAACTTCATTCAATTCAAAGGGGAATACTTCAAACAAAAGACAGGCATTGCGATGGGAGCCTCTTGTACCCCCATCTTTGCCAATTTGGTCATGCTTGAGTGGGAAACAAAATTTTTGTTTTCTAGTCAATTTTTATCTCATGTGGTGTACTACAACCGATATTTGGATGACATTTTCATTTTATGGAATGGCCCTATTAACACGATCCCCATTTTTATTGACTACATAAACCAAACTACAGATTTTTTGAAATTTACATACCACTTTGATACAAATGGTATTTCCTATTTGAATCTTTTTATCAGTCACTCAGACAATGGGTTTATGTCCCGTATTTTTAGGAAAGAAACATTTTCTAATGACTACTTGGAATACAGTAGTAACCACCCTAGACATTTTTAAAAACGTTTTCAAGGGACAATGTATCAGGGCAGCCCGGATGTCCTCCCATAGAGACACCATGTGTAAGGAACTTGATTTAATCAAATCTATGTTCCTTGACAGAGGGTACCCCATCTCATTATTGGACGATGTTGTATCTTTTGTTAAAGGTGAATGGGGCCATTGATACCCCCCAGTTTTGGGTGTGGGTTCCCCTAGGATGAATATGGACGATTCCAGCACTATGAACAAGCAGAGAGTGTGTATTTTGACTTATTCACCACACATCCAACACATTAAGAACATTATTTGTGAGTATTGGAAGTTTTTTAATGTAGATCATGATTTAAAAGTCACTCTGGGTAAGACACCCACATTTGTGTTTAAGACTGGACCCAACCTCAAGAGTTTACTTGAGACGGGGAACAACACTAAACGCAAATATGGGGTGACAAGGAAATGTGGACGTTGTAGGCAGTGTGATGCCATTAGAGAAGATGATGTTATTAGGTTGGCAGATTTTAAGAAGACACATGTGAGGTGCAAGGCAGGGAATTGTAACACTACTAAAGTAGTTTACATTGCTACATGTTTGGCCTGCCCAGCACACTACATAGGGAAAACTGAGAGGCTTTTTAAAAAACGCATCTACGAACATCTATATAAGATTAAAAAGAAAGATTCTAAGAATGCGCTTTAGAGGCACATTTCTTCGTACGGTGAAACACACAGGTTCAAATTTGCTATTATTGACACCGTAGAGTGTTCTCCTTTTGGGGGCAACTGGAAAGCCTTCTTGGTATGAAAGAAGCTGAATGGCAAATTTTAACAGACGCTACACGATTTCTAGGAATCAATGACTATATTAGTATCAAGCCTTTTTTGATTTTGGCTTGAAGGAAGTTGAACGGTATTAAATATGTTTATTGTATTTTACTTTACTTTATTTAATTAACAACTAATTCATATCTAGCATCCATTTTTGGATGGTATTAATCAATTATTATTAATTGGTATAATAACTATTATTATTATCATTATTATCATCATTAATTATTATATATTTTAATTATAATACAGTTACCAACAGTGTGATTGTAACAAGATTGTTTTTATTTGGTTTTTTATTTGTTCACTTGGTATTAATTGAACATTTGTTTGTTTCCTTGTGGAGCTTGTGTCTTTAAATGTATGTTATTATTTTTTGGCGCCAAAAAAGTCTTTTAAATGGTTTTGTTAACATGGTTCGGGGTTCTGAGGAAGTCTGGTTTATCAGATGAAAGCGCTTAACCCTGGTGTGTGACTTTGTCGTTGGAACTTTTTGCCTATTTTCATTAAATCTTTACATCCCTGGACAAGCCGTGGATTCTTTGGGTTGACTGTGTGCTGATTGGATTTGTGGTTGCTCTACACTATTTTGATTTTAAGATGTCGGACATTATGGACAGCCAACCCTGTAACCCACTGGCTTCATCGTGCAGGGATGAGATCTCTCTCATTCGGGCTGAGATGTTGTCACTAAAGGACGAGGTATCTCGTCTCATTGGTATTGTTGAATGTGCTTTCGTTTCACCGAAAGGGTTTGTGCCTGACGGCAACGTTGTTGCCACTTCAAAAATCATGGGGAAGTCTGATGGTTGTATAGTTTCCAGTCCTAACGTGATGGTTAACACATTAGCAGACACAAGTTCCAAAATTTACATTCCCAATGGTCAACAACAGAACGGGCGTGACGTTCCTACCCCTCGTCTTTACATTTCTGAGGGTAATAGATCCAAGGACGAAGGTGGTAACAGTTCTTTTCATCACGCCAAATCCAATGAAGAGGATTTTACTTTTGATTTTAGTATGTTCCACCTTCAAGATGAGGTGGAACGTCTTGGTGCTCGACCTAGACGTCCTATGGCTACTAAATTTTACTCAGGTACGTCTACTTTTCAAAACGCCAATAACAATGTTGTTCCACATGTTATTTCTGACCTAGGGGATTTACCCCACAGTCTTGTTAAGAAACCTTCTGAGAATATTGGTTCTCTTGCAAATAATTGTTTTGGTGGTAACAAGAAGACTAGGATTGACTGCTTAGAGAATTTTTTAGCCGATGATTTCGAATTTGGTAACAACAACAACCAACTTGACACTAACCAAGAGAGACAATCCAGTACCCTACTCAACGGAAATATAAGAGACATTATTTTTGACATGGGGAGGAAGTTAATGACAATTAAAAGTATTAAGATAGATAACGCATATTTGACTAGATGTTTGACTTTAAAAATTGTTCCCAAAGGGTTGCGATTTTTCAAACTACCCTTGGGAGTTGAATATAGTGATTCTGTCAAGAGTCTTTTTAACAAAATGTTTGATGGGTTTGGTTTTGACTACATGAACCTGTTGGTCAAAATTAACGACGAAAAACTGGCTGTTTTAGTCAAAGAAGTTGAGAATATGAACAATGACATTATTAGTGATGTTTCTTTTGGACAGTGGAGTGAGTTATATAATAGACAATTTATTTCAGCTGAGCAGAAAGCTAATAGCATTTTTTCCAGGAAATGTAGAAAAATATCGAGGGACGTAGATGTTTATCGAAACAACAGAGTGTATGTTTGGCCCACAGACAGAAGAGAAAAAGGGGGAGAAGGAAAGTGTCTCAAGGAGACAGGCAAACTGACTATGAGTCTAATTTTCAGGGAGGGAGGATTTTTCATGCCCCCAAAAAACAAGAACAAACGTACAACAGGAGATGGTAACTAAGGACCCAGCTGATCAGGATTTATTCACAGGGGAGGTAGACCATCCTTCAGGTCATTTGTTTGGTGGGACTTTGATCACACCCCCTTTAGAATTAGATGATTCAGGGGTTCAAAAGTAGTTGACATTTCACACCAAGAAAGGGTCGACCACACCCTCCATTATGGAAACAGTCCCGAAAAGGATACAATTATTTTTTCTCACCGTGGGTTTAATATTTACAACTACACAGATATATACATCACTGATGAAATGTTTCACTTATTTACTTAAGGGACTAAATTCATTCCCACGGTTCGTTTCAATTTAGTGGATGTCATCAAAGACGTTAAGTTGTTCTGTAGGCGGTTGAATTTAGCCCTGCAGTTTCAACAGACCACAGAGGACCAACACACTACCCCCAGTACTAAAATCGTCAAAAGGAGCACTTTTATTCCAGTTTCCCACCAATAGGTGTCTCACTTTGAGAAAATGGTTTGTCAGGATATTTACAGTTTTAACAAAACTGTTAAAGGTAAGAACATGGAACATTTTAATAATAATAATAAAAACAAAAATGCCGACAATTTAACTATCGACGAACGCAAATGTTTAGATTTTTTCATGTCCAATAGAGACATTCGGGTAATGAAGCCCGACAAAAGGGGTGGGATAGTGTTGTTCAAAAGTGTCAACTACACCAATGCTATGACCAATATTATTCTACAATCCGGTAATTACGAATCGATATCTTTGAACGAAATCAACATAGGACACAAAAGGATTGATTTAGCTATTGAAGAATACTACTTGGACCAGAGGATTACTAAGGACATTTTCGAATTTTTAAAGGTTGAATATCCTGTCCTGGCTACTATCATTGGTATACATAAAGTCCACAAAAGTGTTTCTCAGCCTCCTTTTAGACCTATTGTTTCTGGTAGTCGTTCCAAGACTTACCCAATAGGAGTCATTATAGACAGATGGACTAAACCATTATATGTAAAGGTCCCACTCCTCATTAAGGACTCTTGGTCCTTTCTAGGTAAATTGACTTCAGACTTGTGGAGAAAAGGGTTAACGTTTATTACGATTGACGTAGCTGACCTTTTTTCCTGTATACCGAGGGACACAGGTCTTGAATTTTTTAGTAACAGTCTTAGACAATACTCTGACTTCAATTGGGACCGAATTTGTCTCATTGTCAACATGATGGCCCTTGTATTGGATTACAACTTCATTCAATTCGAAGGGGATTACTTCAAACAAAAGACAGGCATTGCGATGGGGGCCTCTTGTGCCCCCATCTTCGCCAATTTGGTCATGCTTGAGTGGGAAACAAAATTTTTGTTTTCTAGTCATTTTTTTTTCTCATGTGGTGTGCTACAACCAATATTTGGATGACATTTTCATTTTATGGAATAGCCCAATTAACACGATCCCCCTTTTTATTGACTACATAAACCAAACTACAGATTTTTTGAAATTTACATACCACTTTGATACAAATGGTATTTCCTATTTGGATCTTTTTATCAGTCACTCAGACAATGGGTTTATGTCCCATATTTTTAGGAAAGAAACATTTTCTAATGACTACTTGGAATACAGTAGTAACCACCCTAGACATATTTTTAAAAACATTTTCAAGGGACAATGTATCAGGGCAGCCCGGATGTCCTCCCATAGAGACACCATGTGTAAGGAACTTGATTTAATCAAATCTATGTTCCTTGACAGAGGGTACCCCATCTCATTATTGGACGATGTTGTATCTTTTGTTAAAGGTGAATGGGGCCATAGATACCCCCCAGTTTTGGGTGTGGGTTCCCCTAGGATGAATATGGATGATTCCAGCGCTATGAACAAACAGAGAGTGTGTATTTTGACTTATTCACCACACATCCAACACATTAAGAACATTATTTGTGAGCATTGGAAGTCTTTTTATGTAGATCATGATTTAGAAGTCACTCTGGGTAAGACACCCACGCTTGTGTTTAAGACTGGACCCAACCTCAAGAGTTTACTTGACACGGGGAACAACACTAAATGCAAATTTGGGGCGACAAGGAAATGTGGACATTGTAGGCAGTGTGATGCCATTAGAGAAGATGATGTTATTAGGTTGGCAGATTTTAAGAAGACACATGTGAGGTGCAAGGCAGGGAATTGTAACACTACTAAAGTAGTTTACATTGCTATATGTTTGGCCTGCCCAGCACACTACATAGGGAAAACTGAGAGGCTTTTTAAAAAACGCATCTACGAACATCTATATAAGATTAAAAAGAAAGATTCTAAAAATGCGCTTTACAGGCATATTTCTTCGTACGGTGAAACACACAGGTTCAAATTTGCTATTATTGACACCGTAGAGTGTTCTCCTTTTGGGGGCAACTGGAAAGCCTTGCTTGGTATGAAAGAAGCTAAATGGCAAATTTTAACAGACGCTACACGATTTCCAGGAATCAGTGACTATATTAGTATCAAGTCTTTTTTGATTTTGGCTTGAAGGAAGTTGAACGGTATTAAATATGTTTATTGTATTTTACTTTACTTTATTTAATTAACAACTAATTCATATCTAGCATCCATTTTTGGACGGTATTAATCAATTATTATTAATTGGTATAATAACTATGATTATTATTATTATTATCATTATTATCATCATTAATTATTATTTATTTTAATTATAATACAGTTACCAACAGTGTGATTGTAACAAGATTGTTTTTATTTGGTTTTTTATTTGTTCACTTGGTATTAATTGAACATTTAATTGTTTCCTTGGGGAGCTTCTGTCTTTAAATGTATGTTATTATTTATTGGCGCCAAAAAAAGGTTTTTAAATGGTTTGTTAACATGGTTTGGGGTTCTGAGGAAGTCTGGTTTATCAGATGAAAGCGCTTAACCCTGGTGTGTGACTTTGTCATTGGAACTTTTTGCCTATTTTCATTAAATCTTTACATCCCTGGACAAGCCGTGGATTCTTTGGATTGACTGTGTGCTGATTGGATTTGTGGTTAGTCTACACTACTTTGATTTTAGTCTGAGACAAATCACACACTATCTGTCTTGGAATGCATGTTGTCTGTGATGGAATGTCTGGTTGGAGTTGAGCATCAGCCTTGAGGACATAGGTCAGCAACTACATTTGCTGAAACTCTGTATTGCCATGCACAATCACCCTCCTGTAGTGACAGCACATTAAGTGCTCCAGAGGCTGGTGTGCTATCAAAACCAAGACATGGCAGGCCATGGCCTTGTGATCCTGGGTATTCTCCTGCAGCACATGTTCCCAGCAGACAGCAGTCACCTTCAGGTAGTAGCCCAGCATCTGACCTTGGGCATGGAGGTGCCAGTTCAACTCCTGGCAGAGCCATTTCTTATGTTTGGGGGCAGAGATGATGAACTGTCAGCTCTACCATACACGGTTCAAGGCTGTCCAACATACAGACATGTAGGGCTAGCACTGACTTTAGCTGTGTTCAAGCAGACACTCACATACCATTGTCACATTCAGGTCACCTACTGACACACATGCCACATGTACATTGTCCATCTTGCCTGCTTCCGCTCCTGACTCACACACACACTTGCCAACCTATTGGGTCAACCTAGGCCTCCTGCACCCCCACACAACACCCTGTGCAAGTGGTGATACCTATGCCACATCCCTGTCATCCTTCTCATGGATGCAGGGAAATAAAGCTATGTGTCTGAAGCACAGGGTGACTATCTACATTAATATGTATTTGTTACATCCATTGTTGCTTTTGACATGCTACTTGTAATGGTCAGTTACAGATATTATACACTGCCATTTAGAATGAGTACACTATAAGAATCTTTGTACGTTATGTTGGATGCTGTTATAATGGCTGTGTAGTCACACAATGAAAGGTGTCTCATGGAAATGTTTACATTTGACTTTCAGGATTATGTAGAAGACACCAATGGGTACACATCTACAATCAACCCATCAACGTCAGAGCACAGGACTGAATGTCAGCACAGAAGAAAAATGTCTTCAGAAAGGTAAAACAGTATAGGTTCATAGGTTCATATGTGTTTAATAGGCTAACAAACATAAGGGCTTTAAGCCTACCCATGCATCCCTAAGGTCTAACAAATTGTGATACCCTTGATAAGTGTAAGCAGAGTTTTGGGAGCTGAAATATCTACAAGCCAGTGTGTGGGTGATGAACCATGTACAGTTTCCCTGTGTCCATTAGATACATTGGTTCTAAACTAGGTATGACTGTCCTGTTCCCCATCCAATTGTGTAACTTGCACTTGATTTGTACTACGGTGGGACTATGCCTCACATGGATGGGGAGGGGTTACATACCTATCTATCAACATAGGACACAAAAGGATTGATTTAGTTATTGAAGAATACTACTTGGACCAGAGGATTACTAAGGACATTTTCGAATTTTTAAAGGTTGAATATCCTGTCCTGGCTACTATCTTTGGTATACCTAAAGTCCACAAAAGTGTTTCCCAGCCTCCTTTTAGACCTATTGTTTCTGGTAGTCGTTCCAAGTCTTACCCAATAGGAGTCATTATAGACAGATGGACTAAACCATTATACATAAAGGTCCCACACCTCATTAAGGACTCTTGGGCCTTTCTTGGTAAATTGACTTCAGACTTGTGGAGAAAAGGGTTAACGTTTATTACGACTGACGTAATTGACCTTTTTTCCTGTATACCGAGGGACACAGGTCGTGAATTTTTTAGCAATAGTCTTAGACAATACTCTGACTTCAATTGGGACCGAATTTCTCTTATTGTCGACATGATGGCCCTTGTATTGGATTACAACTTCATTCAATTCGAAGGGGAATACTTCAAACAAAAGACAGGCGTTGCGATGGGGGCCTCTTGTGCCCCCATCTTTGCCAATTTGGTCATGCTTGAGTGGGAAACAAAATTTTTTTTTTCTAGTCAATTTTTTTCTCATGTGGTGTACTACAACCGATATTTGGATGACATTTTCATTTTATGGAATGGCCCTATTAACACGATCCCCCTTTTTATTGACTACATAAACCAAACTACAGATTTTTTGAAATTTACATACCACTTTGATACAAATGGTATTTCCTATTTGGATCTTTTTATCAGTCACTCAGACAATGGGTTTATGTCCCGTATTTTTAGGAAAGAAACATTTTTTAATGACTACTTGGAATACAGTAGTAACCACCCTAGACATTTTTAAAAATGTTTTCAAGGGACAATGTATCAGGGCAGCCCGGATGTCCTCCCATAGAGACACCATGTGTAAGGAACTTGATTTCATCAAATCTATGCTCCTTGACAGAGGGTACCCCATCTCATTATTGGACGATGTTGTATCTTTTGTTAAAGGTGAATGGGGCCATAGATACCCCCCAGTTTTGGGTGTGGGTTCCCCTAGGATGAATATGGACGATTCCAGCACTATGAACAAGCAGAGAGTGTGTATTTTGACTTATTCACCACACATCCAACACATTAAGAACATTATTTGTGAGTATTGGAAGTTTTTTAATGTAGATCATGATTTAGAAGTCACTCTGGGTAAGACACCCACATTTGTGTTTAAGACTGGACCCAACCTCAAGAGTTTACTTGAGACGGGGAACAACACTAAACGCAAATATGGGGCGACAAGGAAATGTGGACATTGTAGGCAGTGTGATGCCGTTAGAGAAGATGATGTTATTAGGTTGGCAGATTTTAAGAAGACACATGTTAGGTTCAAGGCAGGGAATTGTAACACTACTAAAGTAGTTTACATTGCTACATGTTTGGCCTGCCCAGCACACTACATAGGGAAAACTGAGAGGCTTTTTAAAAAATGCATCTACGAACATCTTTATAAGATTAAAAAGAAAGATTCTAAGAATGCGCTTTACAGGCACATTTCTTCGTACTGTGAAACACACAGGTTCAAATTTGCTATTATTGACTCCGTAGAGTGTTCTCCTTTTGGGAGCAACTGGAAAGCCTTGCTTGGTATGAAAGAAGCTGAATGGCAAATTTTAACAGACGCTACACGACTTCCAGGAATCAATGACTATATTAGTATCAAGCCTTTTTTGATTTTGGCTTGAAGGAAGTTGAACGGTATTAAATATGTTTATTGTATTTTACTTTACTTTATTTAATTAACAACTAATTCATATCTAGCATCCATTTTTGGACGGTATTAATCAATTATTATTAATTGGTATAATAACTATTATTATTATCATTATTATCATCATTAATTATTATATATTTTCATTATAATACAGTTACCAACAGTGTGATTGTAACAAGATTGTTTTTATTTGTTTTTTTATTTGTTCACTTGGTATTAATTGAACATTTGTTTGTTTCCTTGGGGAGCTTGTTTCTTTAAATGTATGTTATTATTTTTTGGTGCCAAAATAGGTTTTTAAATGGTTTTGTTAACATGGTTCGGGGTTCTGAGGAAGTCTGGTTTATCAGATGAAAGCGCTTAACCCTGGTGTGTGAGTTTGTCGTTGGAACTTTTTGCCTATTTTCATTAAATCTTTACATCCCTGGACAAGCCATGGATTCTTTGGGTTGACTGTGTGCTGATTGGATTTGTGGTTGTTCTGCACTATTTTGATTTTAAGTTGTCGGACATTATGGACAGCCAACCCTGTAACCCATTGGCTTCATCGCGCAGGGATGAGATCTTTCACATTCGGGCTGAGATGTTGTCACTAAAGGACGAGGTATCTCGTCTCATTGGTATTGTTGAACGTGCTTTCGTTTCACCCAAAGGGTTTGTGCATGACGGCAACGTTGTTGTCACTTCAAAAATCTTGGGGAAGTCTCATGGTTTTATAGTTTCCAGTCATAACGTGATGGTTAACACATTAGCAGACACAAGTTCCAAAATTTACATTCCCAATGGTCAACAACAGAACGGGCGTAATGTTCCTACCCCTTGTCTTTACGTTTCTGAGGGTAATAGATCCAAGGACGAAGGTGGTAACAGTTCTTTTCATCACGCCAAATCCAACAAAGAGGATTTTACTTTTGATTTTAGTATGTTCCACCTTCGAGATGAGGTGGAACGTCTTGGTGCTCGACCTAGAAGTCCTATGGCTACTAAATGTTACTCAGGTACGTCTACTTTTCAAAACGCCAATAACAATGTTGTTCCACATGTTATTTCTGACCTAGGGGATTTATCCCACAATCTTGTTAAGAAACCTTCTGAGAATATTGGTTCTCTTGCAAATAATCGTTTTGATGGTAACAAGAAGACTAGGATTGACTGCTTAGTGAATTTTTTAGCCGATGATTTTGAATTTGGTAACAACAACAACCAACTTGACACTAACCAAGAGAGACAATCCAGTACCCTACTCAAAGGAAATATAAGAGACATTATTTTTGACATGGGGAGGAAGTTAATGACAATTAAAAGTATTAAGATAGATAATGCATATTTGACTAGATGTTTGACTTTAAAAATTGTTCCCAAAGGGTTGCGATTTTTCAAACTACCCTTGGGAGTTGAATATAGCGATTCTGTCAAGAGTCTTTTTAACAAAATGTTTGATGGGTTTGGTTTTGACTACATGAACCTGTTGGTCAAAATTAACAACGAAAAACTGGCTGTTTTAATCAAAGAAGTTGAGAATATGAACAATGACATTACTAGTAATGTTTCTTTTGGACAGTGGAGTGAGTTATATAATAGACAATTTATTTCAGCTGAGCAGAAAGCTAATAGCATTTTTTCCAGGAAATGTAGAAAAATATCGAGGGACGTAGATGTTTATCGAAACAACAGAGTGTATGTTTGGCCCTCAGACAGAAGAGAAAAGGGGGGGGAGGAAAGTGTCTCAAGGAGACAGGCAAACTGACTATGAGTCTAATTTTCAGGGAGGGAGGATTTTTCCTGCCCCCAAAAAACAAGAACAAACGTACAACAGGAGATGGTAACTAAGGACCCAGCTGATCAGGATTTATTCACAGGGGAGGTAGACCGTCCTCCAGGTCATTTGTTTGGTGGGACTTTAATCACATCCCCTTTAGAATTAGATGATTCAGGGGTTCAAAAAGTAGTTGACATTTCACACCAAGAAAGGGTCGACCACACCCACCATTATGGAAACAGTCCCGAAAAGGATACAATTATTTTTTCTCACCGTGGGTTTAATATTTACAACTACACAGATATATACATCACTGATGAAATGTTTCACTTATTTACTAAAGGGACTAAATTCATTCCCACGGTGCGTTTCAATTTAGTGGATGTCATCAAAGACGTTAAGTTGTTCTGTAGGCGGTTGAATTTAGCCCTGCAGTTTCAACAGACCACAGAGGACCAACACACTACCCCCAGTACTAAAATCATCAAAAGGAGCACTTTTATTCCAGTTTCCCACCCACAGGTGTCTCACTTTGAAAAAATGGTTTGTCAGGATATTTACAGTTTTAACAAAACTGTTAAAGGTAAGAACATGGAACGTTTTAATAATAACAATAAAAACAAAAATGCCGACAATTTAACTATCGACGAACGCAAATGTTTAGATTTTTTCATGTACAATAGAGACATTTGGGTAATGAAGCCCGACAAAGGGGGTGGGATAGTGTTGTTCAAAAGTGTCAACTACATCAATGCTATGACCAATATTATTCTACAATCCGGTAATTACGAATCGATATCTTTGAATGAAATCAACATAGGACACAAAAGGATTGATTTAGCTATTGAAGAATACTACTTGGACCAGAGGATTACTAAGGACATTTTTGAATTTTTAAAGGTTGAATATCCTGTCCTGGCTACTATCTTTAGTATACCTAAAGTCCACAAAAGTGTTTCTCAGCCTCCTTTTAGACCTATTGTTTCTGGTAGTCGTTCCAAGACTTACCCAATAGGGGTCATTATAGACAGATGGACTAAACCATTATACGTAAAGGTCCCACACCTCATTAAGGGCTCTTGGTCCTTTCTTGGTAAATTGACTTCAGACTTGTGGAGAAAAGGGTTAACGTTTATTACGATTGACGTAGTTGACGTTTTTTCCTGTATACCGAGGGATACAGGTCTTGAATTTTTTAGTAACAGTCTTAGACAATACTCTGACTTCAATTGGGACCGAATTTGTCTTATTGTCAACATGATGGCCCTTGTATTGGATTACAACTTCATTCAATTCGAAGGGGAATACTTCAAACAAAAGACAGGTGTAGTGATGGGTGCCTCTTGTGCCCCCATCTTCGCCAATTTGGTCATGCTTGAGTGGGAAACAAAATTTTTGTTTTCTAGTCAATTTTTTTCTCATGTGGTGTGCTACAACCGATATTCGTATGACATTTTCATTTTATGGAATCGCCCTATTAACACGATCCCCCTTTTTATTGACTACATAAACCAAACTACAGATTTTTTGAAATTTACATACCACTTTGATACAAATGGTATTTCCTATTTGGATCTTTTTTTTTTTTTTTTCCATAATAAATTTTTATTGAAATATATTTTCCAAAAACATTACAAAAATACAATAAACATCACACACATAATACACTATAACTACTACAAACCATTTATACAATATCTACATGAAATGCTTCCTATATTTAATATATTCCTAAAATCAGTATCATGCTAATATAATATTGAAGACCTTTTCCCATATTTTCGGGTTATTAATATTTTTGTTAGTTTGTTTCAGAAGTAATTTATGTGCTAGTATATGTTTTATAGCCACAAGCTTAAAATTATTCCATGATATCTTATGTGGTTCTAGCCAATTTGTGGCTATATAGAGTTTCATCAGCAAAAAAATATTCATACAAAT
Organism: Protopterus annectens; assembly: GCF_019279795.1. Classification (NCBI taxonomy): domain Eukaryota; kingdom Metazoa; phylum Chordata; order Ceratodontiformes; family Protopteridae; genus Protopterus; species Protopterus annectens. The sequence goes on along the minus strand of NC_056743.1, from coordinate 1,865,338,421 downwards.
AATAGTTTGCGATCTGGAAAGCTCTCTTGGAGGAATGTGTAGAATCATAAATTCCCATGACAGTGTAGAACTTTGATAACCCATATTTTGCAGTTGTACTTTAAGAGAGTTCCAAAGTTTATATACGCATTTACAACTCCAGAACATATGAAGAAGATCGCTGTTTGATCTGCACAGTATGGACAAATTGGAGAATTCCTAGGGTTAAATTTATGTAATCTAAGATGTGTGTAATATGCATTGTTCCAAATCATCAATTGCATGTACATCAGTTTTTGAAAAGAAACTGATTTCCTAGTTATATCAATTGCTTTTAATATCTGATTGTCTGTTACTGTTACTTTGTTTACCCAATACTCTGAAAGCAAAATTTTGTCCTGAAATTTCAAATCCTTAATTAATTTGTATGCAGTTGCTATAAATTTAGTGTCTTGCTGGATAGCTTGCCACAAATCCGGCTGCAGGTTTAAAGTTCCTAAAATAGCTCAAGGCAAGTTCTTTAACTTGTCTCATTATAACAATGTAACTTCTAGGTAGATTCATTTCCTGTCTAATTTGTAAAGCCGATAAGTCAAGTTTATTAAAAACATCAAATAGAGTCAGATTAACTATTAATGGGAATTTGCTGAGATCGATCAGCTGATTATTTAGTTTAAAATTAGGATTCCTGTGGAAAGGTTGAAGAACCATCATATATTGCAATAAATCTACGGACTCAAATAAAGTTTGCAAAGATAAGACACAGGTTATTATGTGGTCCATGACCCCATATTTTATCAGACTAATTTTGTCCATAAAGGGTAATGCTTTAGGATTTATTTTCCTATCCAAAATATGCTTATGGTTCAAGACCACCCAAGTTGGTATCCATTTTGTATTTGTTACATCATAATTAGCAATTCTTAAAATTTGATTAGCGTTTACAATCAAATAATATGCTTCAAAGTTTGGTAGATCAAGTCCCCCTCTTGTTTTAGGGGTCATTAATTTCTCATAAGATATTCTAGTTCTTTTTGGGTTCCAGATAAATTTAGCTAGATCTTTATGCATTTGTTTAAAAACTGTTTTTGAAATTGATAATTGGGCAGACCTAAATATGTATAACATTTGTGGTAGTATATTCATTTTCACTATTGATACGTTTGCTAATACCGGTAGTTTTAAATTCTTCCATCTGTCACAATCAGCTATTATGTGTTCCCGTACTCGTTTAACATTATTGTTATAAAAGTCCTTATTATCCGTAGAGAAGTTGATACCCCAATATATAATATTTTCTTTACATGTTAACTTCCCCATCAGGGCCATTAATGAAAAAGGCTTTGGGGTTCTTAACGGGAAGATATTTGTTTTCTGTAAGTTAATTTTATAATTAGAAACTACCGAAAATTCATTTATGAGCTTTAATATCTTTTCACTGTCTGAAATTGGGGTTGTACAATAAATAATAAGATCATCGGCGAATGCTGACATTAATATTTTATTCCTATAAATTATTGGTGCATTATGATACAAATTTTGCTTGATATATAAAAATAGGGGTTCTAGATATAGGTTAAACAATAAGGGGGACATGGGACAACCCTACCATTTTTAATCTGTATTCTGTTAGAATAAGTCCTATTGATGTATAGCGTAGTGTATGGATTACTATATAATATTTGTAGTATTTGAATGAATTCTTGGGGCAAGTTAAAATAGGGTAACACATCAAACAAAAACTTTATGTCTACTCTATCAAATGCTTTCTGGGCATCTATTATAAGAGCATAGATATTAAAGTTGTTTTGTTTAGCATACGTCATCATATTATGCAGTGTAAGTGTGTTATCGCTAGTTTGTCTAGTTGCCATAAATCCAGCTTGTTCCTTAGAAATTAGATATATCAAAACCTTTAGTCTCGATGCTATAATTGATGTTAAAATTTTCATATCCACATTCATTAGTGCTATTGGTCTGTAATTATCTGGGTTAAGGGGATCTGAATTGGTTTTATGTATGAAAATTGTTTTTGACGCATTGAGGTGGGGGTCACTAATTTTATTTTTAGTTATATAATTAAATACATGAGACAATTCTTTTCCCAAACTATCAGCAAACTCTTTGTAAAATTCAGCTGTAATACCATCAAGCCCTGGCTACTTATGTGCTTTCATATGTTGAATTGTATATACTATTTCTTTTTTAGAAATAGGTTTAATCAGGTCACTTTGCAGGCTCTCTTCTAATTCTGGAAAGTTAATTTTTTGCAGAAAACTTTTATTCTGGTTATGTAGAGACCTATCAGTTTGCCCCTCATACACCTTAGTATAGATTTTCCCAAAAACATCAACAATATCCTCAGTTTTAGAATATATTGTGTCGTTATACTGTATTTCCAAAATATATCCAGTTGTTTTTGATTGATTTATAATCCTTGCCAGTACTTTTGATGGTATTTGAACATTATTAGCATATTTCACTAAACACCTATGTTCTTGAAGTGTTAATTTATTATTATGAAGCAAAAAGAGATCCCTTTGAAGCTTCAACATTTCCTCCTCAGTTTGAGCGTTAAAATTCTGAATCAGCTCATTATCAAGTTGTTTTATTCTTATTTCTAGTTTTTGAATATCACTATTATGAATTTTCTTATAATATGAGGCTTTTGTATAAGAAATCCTCTAATTTGAGCTTTAGCTGTCGCCCATTCAATGTCAGGAGTATGTTTTTGGAGCTTCAAGCTATCTGTAAATTATTTCAAATATTTTATAATTCCGTCTGCTATCTCTTTTTTACTTAAAAGATTTGGGTTGAGTGACCAGTTATAACCCCTATGCCTTCTTGTGTCTTTTAAATCTTTAGAAAATTTTAACGAAATTTTTGAGTGATCTGATAGATGACGAGTATGTATAACCACCACTGGTTCTAAATTCATTAGTGCTTTAGATATCAAAAAGTAATCTATTCTAGCCCACATTTTGTGGCATGGTGAATAGAAGGTGTATTTATTTGCATTATTAATATCTTGTGAATAAGAAAAGGGGTCAAATAATTGAAAATCTTCCTTAAAATCATTTAATGCTATCCCGGCCTGCTTATTAAATGCTCTTTGTGGACAAGACCTATCCAACTTTGGATTTTGATAGGTATTCCAGTCCCCACCCACAACAAAATAATAACCATCATATTGTGTTAATATTGGATATAATGATGCTATGAAACTGTGTTGATCATTACATGGGGCATATATATTCAAAAGTAGGATAGGTTTATCAAATGCATTATCCGATAAAATCACATAACACCATCACCCATTTGGATCTACTTTGGAGTCTAAAATCCTATCTTTGTATTGGGTTTTGATAATTATAGCCACTCCGCACTGTTTGTCTTACCTTCTGATGTCACTAGCTCTCTAATCCAGTTCTTTTTCTAATATCATTCCATTGTTCATTCATCAAATGTGTTTCCTGTAGAAATACAAACAGTGCTTTGTCCTGTAATAATATGTGTAGCAACAGCTTTCTCTTCTTCAAGTTCTGGAGCCCTTTAACATTCCATGAGTTCAACTCCCACATTCGCAGGTCTTGGTATCAAATAACAATATAAGAGGGGAATTATCAAATTGACATGTATTGAATGTACACTATATCTAATCTGGAAGCATTTCCTACATCCCGTCCCTAACCAGTGCTTACCCACTTTACCCCTGGACCAGGATTTATATAGGTCTTGTATAAGAGAAAATATAAACAAGGTTAAACACACCAACACATTGAAAAACTTCAGGTAATAACATTTAAAACATTTCCTAAACTTACAACCTATATATTCTAGCATATCTACATCAAAGTCTAAACTACACATTCCCTACCGCTACTTAACTACAGCTTTGGTTTAACTATTAGTTAAACAAATCTCATTTCTAAGGTTATTACTGTGTAAAGGAAAGTTTTAGTAGATTGGGTACTTATTTTATCCTACCTTAAGTATCTGTTTTGTTGCAATCATTATGTACATAAACTTTTTACAGAAGAGAGGAGAGAGAGAGAAAAAAATGCATCCTACATTTTAAATCTGTACCCTACACAGTGCCTGCCACTCACTGCATATAGTAAAAAAAAACGATTTTGGTTCACACCTATAAAAGAAGAAAAAAATAGTAAAAGTACATGTTATTATGTGCTTTAAGTACATACTGTAATGTTATTTCGTTATAAAAAGAACATTAACATATTATTTTCAGTTCTCTTTGTCTTCTCAAGCCAGGAAACCATCAGAAATACTCACGACGGGGACCTCTTTCACAGCAGGACCACAGGAAGTGTTACATCCAAATCGACACTCTCAGTTGAAATCCAGGCATTTCCTGTTTACCACACAATGGAAATAGACCTTGGAGGTCATAAAAGTCTGGAAACCAGACAGCAGACCCTCAGATTAGCATAAACAAACAGTTGTATTGCTTTTTCAGAGGCCTGAACAGTTTAGTGAAGAAACAAAGGATTAGAAAAGCCTTGAGGTAAAATACATGCTGGATCTGACTACAGGAACATGCCAGTCTCAATGGAAGTTCTTTTCAGCCCTCTGATGCAGGTAGAACTTTAAAAGCTTTCAGAAACACTTCTTTTGCCTGATTTTTATTGGAAACAGAATATTTAGTGCTATCCACCATAAATGTAAGCATATTGGGGTATTTCATCTGGAATTTAATTTGTTTATCAATCAGAAATTTACAGTAAGCAGATAAAGACTGTCTAGCCTGCCTTACTTGTAATGGTAAATCTTGCGCCAGAAATATTTTAACATTTTTCCACATAACATAGCCAACATTTTTTTTTGCAGTAAACAGTATTTTGCTAACATCTTGAAAGTTCAATATCTTAACATATACAGGTCTAGGCATAGTAAAAGCTTGTACCTCTCTCAGCGCTCTGTGTGCCCTTTCTATTACAATCTGTTTCACCCCATCAGCATCATTTAACAGGATTTCAAATATTTGTGTTATGGCTGGTATTAGCTCTGCATACTGGATGTTTTCAGGGATTCCTCTTATAATAATATTATTTCTTCTAGACCTTGCTTCTAAATCAATAAGTTTATTTTGCAAGGCTTGTATATCCACATCACATACCTTTGATTTTTTCTCCAGCATGTCAATTTTGTCCTCTATTTCAGAAATTCTGGTCTCAGTTTTGTTCACTCTCTGAAGCAATTGATTGCATAAAACTCCAAATGTTTGTATTTGTGAAGTCAAGTCCTTTAGAGCTTCCTGTATAGGTAGTAAAGCGTGTTTGATATCCTCCATGTTTAGTGGCTTTTCAGTCCTGGATCTAGTTTCTGGTTTCTGTTGTTCCTGCTGTCTAGTAATCCTTTGTTTTTTTGCAGTTCCATCCTTTACTGGCGACTGTAGTTCTGACAACTTTGTCTTAGTAGTAGTTGTTTCCATGGTTCTTCCTTGTTGCAAGATTTTTCTTTCCCCAAGCAGAAAGGCAGAATAAAGAAAGCACATGGTCCTTTGTTTGTTTCTCTCTTCAGAGCAAAGTAATCACTTGTAATCCTGATGGATAAATACGTTTTTTCCCACTTTTTTAACTGATTTTAGATTAGGTAAGTATAAATGCAACTTTTTATCATCAATTTGATGTTTAAACCTCCTGATACCCACTCAGATCAGAGATTTTCCTCGGGTTAATTGAAGAGCTGCAGTTTAGCAGTGTTTACAGCATGGCAGCCATCTTTGAATAATTTCCTATTTGGATCTTTTTATCAGTCACTCAGACAATGGGTTTATGTCCCGTATTTTTAGGAAAGAAACATTTTCTAATGACTACTTGGAATACAGTAGTAACCACCCTAGACATATTTTTAAAAATTTTTTCAAGGGACAATGTATCAGGGCAGCCCGGATGTCCTCCCATAGAGACACCATGTGTAAGGAACTTGATTTCATCAAATCTATGTTCCTTGACAGAGGGTACCCCATCTCATTATTGGACGATGTTGTATCTTTTGTTAAAGGTGAATGGGGCCATAGATACCCCCCAGTTTTGGGTGTGGGTTCCCATAGGATGAATATGGACGATTCCAGCGCTATGAACAAACAGAAAGTGTGTATTTTGACTTATTCACCACACATCCAACACATTAAGAACATTATTTGTGAGCATTGGAAGTTTTTTAATGTAGATCATGATTTAGAAGTCACTCTGGGTAAGACACCCACGTTTGTGTTTAAGACTGGACCCAACCTCAAGAGTTTACTTGAGATGGGGAACAACACTAAATGCAAATATGGGGCAACAAGGAAATGTGGACGTTGTAGGCAGTGTGATGCCTTTAGAGAAGATGATGTTATTAGGTTGGCAGATTTTAAGAAGACACATGTGAGGTGCAAGGCAGGGAATTGTAACACTACTAAAGTAGTTTACATTGCTACATGTTTGGCCTGCCCAGCACACTACATAGGGAAAACTGAGAGGCTTTTTAAAAAACACATCTACGAACATCTATATAAGATTAAAAAGAAAGATTCTAAGAATGCGCTTTACAGGCATATTTCTTCGTACGGTGAAACACACAGGTTCAAATTTGCTATTATTGACACTGTAGCGTGTTCTCCTTTTGGGGGCAACTGGAAAGCCTTGCTTGGTATGAAAGAAGCTAAATGGCAAATTTTAACAGACGCTACACGATTTCCAGGAATCAGTGACTATATTAGTATCAAGCCTTTTTTGATTTTGGCTTGAAGGAAGTTGAACGGTATTAAATATGTTTATTGTATTTTACTTTACTTTATTTAATTAACAAATAATTCATATCTAGCATCCATTTTTGGACTGTATTAATCAATTATTATTAATTGGTATAATAACTATTATTATTATCATTATTATCATCATTAATTATTATATATTTTAATTATAATACAGTTACCAACAGTGTGATTGTAACAAGATTGTTTTTATTTGGTTTTTTATTTGTTCACTTGGTATTAATTGAACATTTGTTTGTTTCCTTGGGGAGCTTGTGTCTTTAAATGTATGTTATTATTTTTTGGCGCCAAAAAAGGTTTTTAAATGGTTTTGTTAACATGGTTCGGGGTTCTGAGGAAGTCTGGTTTATCAGATGAAAGCGCTTAACCCTGGTGTGTGACTTTGTCATTGGAACTTTTTGCCTATTTTCATTAAATCTTTACATCCCTGGACAAGCCATGGATTCTTTGGGTTGACTGTGTGCTGATTGGATTTGTGGTTCATCTACACTACTTTGATTTTAGTCTGAGACAAATCACACACTATCTGTCTTGGAATGCATGTTGTCTGTGATGGAATGTCTGGTTGGAGTTGAGCATCAGCCTTGTGGACATAGGTCAGCAACTACATTTGCTGAAACTCTGTATTGCCATGCACAATCACCCTCCTGTAGTGACAGTACATTAAGTACTCCAGAGGCTGGTGTGCTATCAAAACCAAGACATGGCAGGCCATGGCCTTGTGATCTTGGGTATTCTCCTGCAGCACATGTTCCCAGCAGACAGCAGTCACCTTCAGGTAGTAGCCCAGCATCTGACCTTGGGCATGGAGGTGCCAGTTCAACTCCTGGCAGAGCCAGTTCTCATGTTTGGGGGCAGAGATGATGAACTGTCAGCTCTACCATACACGGTTCAAGGCTGTCCAACATACAGACATGTAGGGCTAGCACTGACCTTAGCTGTGTTCAAGCAGACACTCACATACCATTGTCACATTCAGGTCACCTACTGACACACATGCCACATGTACATTGTCCATCTTGCCTGCTTCCGCTCCTGACTCACACACACATTTGCCAACCTATTGGGTCAACCTAGGCCTCCTGCACCCCCACACAACACCCTGTGCAAGTGGTGATACCTATGCCACATCCCTGTCATCCTTCTCATGGATGCAGGGAAATAAAACTATGTGTCTGATGCACAGGGTGACTATCTACATTAATATGTATTTGTTACATCCATTGTTGCTTTTGACATGCTACTTGTAATGGTCAGTTACAGATATTATACACTGCCATTTAGAATGAGTATACTATAAGAATCTTTGTACGTTATGTTGGATGCTGTTATAATGGCTGTGTAGTCACACAATGAAAGGTGTCTCATGGAAATGTTTACATTTGACTTTCAGGATTATGTAGGAGACACCAATGGGTACACATCTACAATCAACCCATCAACGTCAGAGCACAGGACTGAATGTCAGCACCGAAGAAAAACGTCTTCAGAAAGGTAAAACAGTATAGGTTCATAAGTTCATATGTGTTTAATAGGCTAACAAACACAAGGGCTTCTTTAAGCCTACCCATGCATCCCTAAGTTCTAACAAGTTGTGATACCCTTGATAAGTGTAAGCAGAGTTTTGGGAGCTGAAATATCTACAAGCCAGTGTGTGGGTGATGAACCATGTACAGTTTCCCTGTGTCCATTAGAGACATTGGTCCTAAACCAGGTATGACTGTCCTGTTCCCCATCCAATTGTGTAACTTGCACTTGATTTGTACTACGGTGGGACTATGCCTCACATGGATGGGGAGGGGTTACATACCTATCTCTCTAGCATGTCCTCATTATACCACAGGCAAGGTGAAGGTGTAGGTCTGTAGAGCAGGTAATTCTCATGCTAGTTCTTTTGTGGATATGCAAGAGGTACACAGTAGGATCTGACACCACCCTGTATGGAAGGCATATATCTCCCCTCCAAAGCATGCAGGAGATGGAATATACAGATAGGGCCCTGACACAGTCTGCATATGACATGTTACATGCACATTGTAGTGGTTATGTGTGGAACCTCTGTGGATGTAACAGTAGTCAGAGAGGCCTGATTAGTTACATACCAAAGGTGGCATTGCACTCAATGATAGGTCTGTTGAATGCTGACTACACTGGAACAATGACTTCCTTGGATTTACATGTCATACTTTTGTTTATAGGTTGCGCAACATAGAATGATTTCCCAAATATTACAGACGTGACAGTCAAAGGCTAGATCACTATCTATGTGTCCATAAGTCCCTGACTACTGGGGCAGCTGTTGGAGGTGTGCTGTCAACACAATAGTTACCAGGGGTGGATGACTTCCTAAAGAATAGTATTGCACATTTCTTGGCATTTAGTGTTAGTCCATGGCTCTGACAACAACTGTATGTCTGTCAGCCCCTCCTGGATAACATTTGTGTCAGTGTGGGATTCAATGACAGCTCCTAATTTACTATCAACATTAAATTTAGTCAGCCAGAGACCGCTGACAGTGGCCATGACTGCAGAGAACTAAACACCTAAGGAATGATTTGTGAGGGAGTCCACTGATGAGTGGCCTCACTGTACATGTGGACTCCCCAGTGATAACTTCCTGGATCCTGTTTGTTAGCTACTTGGCTATCCACTGGCTGACATACTAGTTTGCACGTAACCTCTTGAGTTTGTCAATAATGACTGATGCGCTTATAGTGTCAAATGCCTTGTCAGGCCATGGTAGGTGGTGTGAATCATTTGTTCCCTTATCCATTGCTTTGGTTACGTTCTTTGATAGGTCCACCAAGTAGGGTAGGCATGATCTTCCCTTGACAAAACCAAACTGGTTTTGGTCCAGTGTCTGTAGCTGTAGTACATCACTATTGATCATTACCATGATAAGTCTTTTCATGGCTTTACATATCACACTACTTAGACTTCTGGGTCTGTAGTCTCCAGGGTCTATAGATGGCCCACCTTTGTGCAGAAGGATGACTGTTGCTGTCCTCAATTCATGAAGCATGATAACTGTTTTGTGGCTACAGTGAAATACTATTTCCAGAAGCCCTAAAAGGTCATGTGTCATGCTATATATAAGGCATGCTGGGATATTGTGTGGGCCCATTGATGCAGTGTACTTGGTCTTAGAGAGAGTATTAAGGATGGTGATAGTAGGGGTACTTATACTTGATGGTATTTCCTGAGGGAAGGTTGAAGGGGAGAGAGGGGTAATGCTGAGGCCCAATTTATGAGCCAGGAGGTTTGCTATATCATCTGCCTCATTATAGGTGGTTCAATTTACAATAACATATGTAAACAATTGTGTCTTACATTTGCAATTGTGAACATAACTAAAGTATGCTTTGTGGTTGTCCTTGGCCTGGGAGACCCAACTTACATTAAATCTGGCTATGGTAGACTTCATTTCTCCTCTGATGTATTTATAGGTTCATAGGTTCATAGGTAGGTAATAGGCTATCGGCCCAAGGGCCTACATAAGTCTAGCCAGCAAGGTTCCATGGCTTATGCCACCCAAGAAAGTTATTTTCTTGTGCCACTGTTGAGCAGAGACAAAGAAGTGATCCCCAGGGTGTATTTCCTATTTCCCATCCACTCATCAAGATTTTTCATGAAGAGTGCTAATGAAGAACTTTGCTTGACATAGATGGGTAGCTTGTTCCAGAGTATAGGAAGTCTCTAGGACAGGAATCTATTCCAGTGTGTCCTGTTTATTGTGGTGACAAGGTTTAGGTCCCTAGATTGTGTAGCTCGGAGGGATTGGGATTTCTTTAGGTGTAGCATGTCCAACAGCTCTGGGTTTGACATAGCTTTATATGTTAGGCAGAGATCACCTCAGAGTAGCTGATATGCTACAGAGTAAAGCTGGAGTTTTTTGAGGCGGTCAGTGTAAGGCATTTGTTTGAGGCCAGTAATCCTCTTTATGAGGTGCTTCTTTGGCCTTTCCAGCTGCTGCAGATGTCTTGTGAAGTACATTCCAAAATGGGTGTTGTACTCTATAATGGGTCTAATGAGTGTCGAGTAGAGGGGAACAATGACCTCTATTTTTCCTGGATGAGAACCCTTTTATGATGAGGTGTGTCACGTAGAAGGACTTCCTAACTACTGTGGCGATGTGACTATCAAAGAAGAGACTACTGTCTACCTGGGTCCCAAGGTCTCTTATCATGCATTTGGTGTTAAGTAGATTGCTGCCTATGTGGTAGTTCATGGGTACAGAGTTTATACCAAAGGGGATGACACTACACTTTTTGGCATTGAGCTTGAGGCCATGGCTCTGACACCAGGCATCTGTTTCAGTGAGGCTCTTCTGTAGAATGTCCACATCATTTGGGAACTTGACTATGGCTCCTAGTTTGCAGTCATCTGCGAACTTCGTTAGCCAGAGGCCTTCTGTGTTAGCCTGTACTTCAGAGAAGTAGATACCAAACAGGAGAGTGCTTTTATCCTGCTGTGTGGTGCACCCCTATGTTTTGCCAAGAGTTACTTCCTTCTGTTATATAGCCTATTGACTCTTTCTGTGATTCCATCAGGGTGACTTGATTTTGAGATAGGTCTGCACTTCTCCCTGGTGGGTACAGCTGCCTCTATGCAGTTAGTAACATGCTTGTACAGGGTTTCTCAGAGCACATATGCAGAGGCCACAGTGTTCTCAGTGTTTATAGGGATTTGAGATTTGGACAGTGTATCACTTAATAGCTGGAGGTCAGCCTTACACTACTTCCTGAATATTCCATGTGTAGATGGTGGCCCATGTTTTATTTCTACTTCAAAAGAGAGCATTGTGTTTAGACCTTTCCATGGAAAACATTATTGTATGGGGTGTGCATGACTCTGCTATATTGCTGAGGCACACCAGACGGCAAGACAATTATTGAACTCAATCATTTGTTTGTATTGAGGCATCATCCTAGGTGAAGGTAAAATGCAGCTGAAGGCCAAAGGCATACCTGCCTGACACACATAGTCTAAGAGCTCAGTCATGTCTCTGCATACAGTCCAGAGAAGTACATTTCAAGTGGTACACACCAACAGGAACTATGACATAGCCATAACAATACCTGTTGTTGAGAGCATGTGTGACATGCTGTATCCTGGCACTTCACAGACAGCTCACCATGACCTTTCCCTTATCTAGCTTCGTGAGAGGGACATCAATGTGTCTCATGATGTAATCACCTATGACTAATATGTTTGATTTTGTGTTTTACCTTAAGGGTTTGACCAGTGAGGCAGTGGTGCATGAGCTATTATGTGTAGAATTATATGTAGCCTCCTTGTGTTTCTGTTTGTGAGGTATCTGCTGTTTAAGTATGTTTCTGGTAAGGACCTCTGTACATGTAGGTATGTGTGATGTGAGTTTGGGTGGAGTAAAAGGTGAGGTGTGCATGTTGTCAACCCACTTATTGTCATGTGTACTGACTAGTGTGTGAGTGAGAGCATGGATTCAGGGTTTTTAATATAGTCACATCTCTCACACATTGTGTTTGTGTGGTGTAGGACTAGACGGTTGGGGATGCTGTCCTCATCTCATCAACAGTCAGTGAGACTACCATTAGCAATAGGTTATTACTTGTGTATACGTCACAACAGACCATGGTTAGGCAGTGGCCTGATACTTAATTGTAAGATGTTATTACCTTTATGGTGTCATTCTAAGGTAAAACAGTAGCTGACAGTGTGGCATAACATGGTAGATTGAATAAGCTGCTTTGCCAGGCATGTGACACTTGCAAGAACCATAATCCTGCTATTAAGTAGGGTCACAATAGCATACTTATAAATGTGACAATTACAACTCCAGCAAAGTAAGGGCCATGTTACTACACCCTTGGGGTTCACAACCTCAAACGCACTCTCTGAAGGCACTCTTTGCAGTGAAGATGTTATGTCTGTGCATGCACAGAAAATGTGTTCAACCTTGCAGTCATTACTCTGTCCTTGCAAGTCTACAATGCCTGTCAAACAACCAGACAGCAAATGGATGTTGTATGAAATGATGTGGGAGCACAGTTTTGTGTTCTAGGAACATAAATGTACAGTATGGCATACCTAGGACATGTGGGAGGGACATAAACATTGCCTGAAGGCGGCCTCTGCAGTTAGCCTCTCATCCAGGTCATACAGATCACCGCCATTACACTGTTGAAGGGCAGGCTGCATGAATTCACCTTGGACATCTATATCATCGAACATCTAACATTACATTGTGATGCAACAGCTGTGCTTCTAATCACTATCAGGTCAGTCGCCTAGTCAAATTCTATGAGCCTTGGAAATGAAGGCATAAGACATGAAAAAGTCACATGATTGGTTTGGTTGCTAATCAAAGAATCTACCTGGAAAAGGCTACAACATGCCTACAGAACCTTACATCATCTGGGACAAGTGTGTGGATAAACAAGTAGGCAGTAGCCTATTTCTTATCTTGAGCTTGGTGCTAACATTTTGCCTCTGTTGAGATGAAAAGAATAGGAGCTTTGTATCCCAGAAGAGTGAGGCCATGGTGAGACCAGTAGTAGTAGTAGCCAGGCAGCAGCAATTCAGGTGACTCCCCTCTTTTCAGCATTCTTCACAAGGTAACTGTTTGTTTTCAGTAAGGACTGCTTGATTAGTGTCTAACTTCAGAATAACTGCATGAATACTCCATCCTTAACTTTACAGTATACATTTTAGTTTTCTATCCAGTGTTTGGCAATGCTCTGTACAGACTCAGACACCTTGGCTGACATTTTTCTTGGAAACCATGATGGAGTTAACTGCAATATTGAGTTGCACATGGGACAACCAGCATGCAGTGACAACCACTGTCCCCATAGTTGCAGAACAGATACTCATGGCATTGAGTGATATTCTCAATACAACTGTTTAATCAATTAAAAAGGATCTGTTGCCATGGATATGAGGTTTCCCACTGTAACCTTTACCACCTTGGTGGATATGAGCATCCTGAGGCAATGTAAAAGTTGGCTCATGTTTGCCAACAACCACTTCATTCTCAAACAAACTGATATGGTATGTGAGAGGTGCAAATACACAATGTCACTGGAGGCAAAGCTATCACATAATAGTAGTCCTAATGTCAGTAAGGTAGTCAGTGGTATACACGGTGCACCCATCACACAAAATTCAAAGCAGACATAAGCCAAGGCACTGACATGCAACCTTCATAAATCACAAAGACCTCATAGAGAAAGTCCAGATAACAAATACCTTCAGCAGCTCCATATGCACTCTGTAAAAACAACACACACATCAACTCCATGGCATACAGCTACATCTCATGGAGGACCAACCTAAAAGCCCATAAGGCAAGACAACACACAATCCAAATTCTAGTCATTGCAAACTTCATTATGAGATGCACTGATATCCCTCTCACCAAACTGAGTAAGGAGAAAGGCACGGTCACTTGCTTATCAGGGTCTGTGATCCACCACATTATGTACGCACTCATGTCATTAGACCGCAAGTAACAAAACCTCAACATGTCAGAGATACAAGTATATTAACAGCTTGGAATACATGCCCTCTTGCACACCAGCCAGTACATAATGAGTAGGTCATCACCATGCACAACTCACCTCTCACTTCACCCAAACCCACATCACACATACCTGCATATGTGGAGATCCTCACCAGAATCATACATGAACACCACAGACCTCCCAAACACAAATATAAGCATTCTACACATACTACGTCCACTGCAGAATGCAACACACATAATAGTTCTTGCTCCAGTCTCTCACTTGTCAAGCCCTTAAGGCAAAACAGTAAAACAAACATATTAGTCATATGGAATTCCATTGTGAGACACATGGATGTCCCTCTCACCAGGCTGGATAAGGAGGAGGTCATGGTCAGCTATGTGTTGGGTGACATAATCCACCATATCATACATGCATTCACATATCAAAAAGCAGGTATCATTGTGACTCTGTCATAGTCCATGTTGGTGTGAATGACTTGAGATGCACATCTCTGGACTATATGTAGAGATACATGACTTAACTGTTGGACTATGTGTCTCAGGCAGATATGCCCCTAGCCTTAAGCTGCATTTCACCTTCGCCTAGGATGATGCCTCAATACAAATGCAAAATGATTGACCTCAATAATTACCTCAGTTTCTGCTGTCATTCTAAGGTGATACAGTATCTGTCAGCCTGGGATGACATATTCAGCAGACCCCGACACTTCAGCAGGCATGGTCTTCATTTGTCACCTGTGGAATTTAGGCTACTGGTCAAGGCTCTTGCCACCACCTTTGTGACTTTTTAGGCAGTATCTCAAGGAAAAAATCCCAGATGAGAAAACTCCATATTACAGCAACCTCAAGCTTATGCTGCTAATTGCTACATATTTTAACTTGAAACTACACTCACTGGAAACAGTCCTCACCTTGCAAGACTTACACATTTGTACAGTCATAGTGACCTGGTTCATGGCTGTGGGGACCACACCAACAATATAGGACTCCATCTCCTTCCACATGTTCAGACCACAAACTGAAGGTGTGAAAATTTAAGGAAGCAGTGTTTCCATAGTCATTGCAGATGAATACACATCAAAATTGGTTACACAATAGGATTCCCTGGGGATAGTTCAAGTTACAGTTAACTCTTGGTAGGACACCAAGTCATTGCCATCTACATGACCCCCTCTGAGAATCAAGACAACCAGTCTGCCTATTTGGATCTACTTGAGCTTATCAATATATATCCAAACACCTTGGCTTTGAGTGAATTTAAATAGCCACCCATTGACTGGGTAAATTAGTTGTGGTATAACCCACTTGCCCAAAGATTACTAAACTTCCTTCACTCCACTGCACTCAGCCTGCTAGTTGTCACCCCCAAAAGGGGTCCCAACATCTTGGATCTGGTGCTTACCAACATGGATTGCCACTCTAGCTCCCCCGTTGTGAGGACTTCCCTAGTGAGATCTGACCATAAGTCGGTCACATGTGAACTAAATATCATATGCCCCCCCACCCAACCATCAAATAAACTAAAACACTTATCCAAATCACATAATTACTTCTTACAAGATCGTACCAATAGCTGTACTGCACCCCTCCCATATGGATCTGACAACTATGGTCAGGTCTGCACCAGTGTGTGTCATACAAACACCTGTTTAACTGCATTGACTAGGCTGTACCTGATAGGACTAAAACAAGCTCTGCAAGGGAGAGCAAACCTGCCTGGCAGACAATTGCCATTAACAGGCTTTAAAATAAGAGGAACAAATAGCTGTCTAACACTAAGAGAGAGTGTGTTCTAAACTGGAAACACACCCTACTCAGCTTAAAAAGGCCAATAAGAGTTCTTGTGAAGTCCTCACTAGCAAACTATTCAAATTAGCTTCCTCCTCAAAGGACAACTAAAAGGTGTTTAGTTACATCTGTCACATAAAAAGACAGGGCCAGATCTGTGCTGAAATGGTAGTTAATTATAACACATATAATGAGCCTGTGAACATAGCTCATCTGTCAGTTGACAGGTTCTGGGAATACCTCACCCACCTGTCCCCACCACAAATACTCCATGACATACATACCACCTGTCCCCTACCTTGTACATATAAAGAGCAAGTATTACATGCCCTTTCTAAGGCCAAATACACAGCATCTATGGGACCTGATAACATGCCAGGTTGTGTCCTACATGGCCTCCAACAGGAATTAGCAACACCATTGGGTACTCCTTTCAAACATAGTGTAAGCAGTGGCTTTGTCACAGATGAATGGAAACTGACCCCCATTATTCTCTTGCACAAAGGTGGTGGTTCCACTCTGGGAAATATAGACCTCTTAGCCTGACTAGCCTTATCTGCAAGGCCATGGAGTTAATCATCATGGACCTTATCAACAAGGATATAGGTAAGCTTTAAACAGTTGCCCCTATACTGTTTTGATTTGTCAAAGGAAATAATGGCTGTAAAACATTGTGGACTTCTTCGAGAAAGTCACCAAGGACATGGATGAGTGGAAATCTGTGCATACAGCCTACCCAGATGTAGCCAAGGTGTTTGACATTATCCCCACCCAAGCATCATTGACAATCTTACCCAGCTAAGTATCAACTCTTATATAATTTCATGGGTTGCTAACTGGTTCACTGATAGAGCCCATAGAGTAAAATTAGTGGAATCCACCTCCAACACCACACCTGTAACCAGTGTTGTTCCGCAAGGATCTGTCCTGACACCTCTACTGTTTGGAATGGAGTTCTCCAGAGTACAGGCTAAAATTAAAGGTCTGTGGCTGACAAAGTTTGCTGATGACTGCAAACTGGAAGCAGTCATATAATCTCCATATGATGACAGCATCCTACAAGAGGGTCTTACACACACACAAATGATTGATTCCAAACCCATAACCTTAACCTCAATGCAGCAAAACTGTATTAACATCCCTCAAAGTAAGTAAGATGTTCCTGCTATCTCACATATCAATTAAAAAAACCCTACATATGCACTCACTGGTGAAAGACCAGGTCACACAGGTTAACGGTAAAAATGGCATTCTGTATTGCTCATCTCAAGACCATTGCACCCAGAAGAATAAAAGTAGTTATAACCTCTCTGTCCTCTCTCCTCATCAGGCCAGTAATGGAATACAATGTCCCTTTTGGTCTGCTCCTTTGCAGAAACCTGCATCAATTGGAGAGACCACAAAGGTTACTCACAAGGATAATTCAAGGTTTTCAGTATCTGTCCTATGTGGATCACCTGGACTCACTGCCACTTTATTCTGTTTAATGCAAATTACTCAGAGGAGATCTATGCCTTGCATATAAGGCAATCTGTGACCAGGCTTTATTGGAAATGCTGCATATCTGCACATCAAACGGTACACAGGTTACTCACTCTATACATCTTAACCTGGTATGTGGCAGTAATACAACATGCTGGAGGGCCAGATTTGACTCCCAGAGGTTACCACTCCTTTGGAATTGACTCTTACTTCATGTCAAACAGAGTACTACATTGGTCCTCTTAAAAAGCAATCTGGACATTTGGATGTGTAACCGTACATCCACTACAGGGGTTCCACCTGTGTCTCTCTTGGACAGATGCAATTGTTGCTGATCCTGGAAATAAGGGTATAACTTGATTAGGCTTATATGACCCTATGGCTATTAGCCTAATAAGTTCCTATAATCCCATGATGTGACCCAGTCATAGTCCATGTAGGGGTACATGACGTGTGACAACATACCTCCCTAGACTATACTTACAGTTAGTATTTGAGCTCTCAGAAGATGTCTGTGCAGTCCTTAACATATGACTTTAAGTCTCAGAGAGCACAACAGCAGTGCAAGGTTAGTATGCCTTCCACACAGTTAGACCAGCTACTTCACAGGCAGGGACTAAAGGTGGAGGTGTCTCTATGTACATCAAAACTAAAGATACCTCAAGGCTGGTCAAACAGGACTGCGCACTTGAGCTGCATGTGGTTCAAATCACAATAGCCAAAATCTAATGCTACATCCATGCAAGCTGTAGGTCCCCCAGTGGCCCAGGAAACCAATATCATGTATTTAAACTTATTGGAAACACTAGCCATTGAACACAATACCATATGCATGTGTGACTTGCAGTATCCCACTATTAATTGAGAATCCTATATGACACTGAACATACAGGCACAGAGATTCCTGGAATTTGTAAACAGCAACTCCCTTGACCAGATAGCCAGCACACCAACCAGGGGAGCAACCATACTAAGTGTGTGCCCTCTGTCAACATTGTTTAAAACAAAAGGCAGAAACTGTTGTCCAAGGGTAAAAAGGTACAAATTCCCAATTGGAAAAACTCCCTCCTTAGCCTCAACAAGCAAATTAGGTCACTAGTGAAAACGTCCAAAGCCAATTATGAATCGAAACTAGCCTCTGAAACAAAGGCTAACCACAAAGCCTTTTTTAGTTTTGTCAGAAACCTCCAAGGAAAAGCCCAGGTTTGTTCTGAATTAGTTCTTAATGGTACCACTTACACTGATCCTGTTGACTTAGCCAACCTGATAGCAGATAGATTCAGTGCAATCTTCACCCCCTTGTACCCCCTCAAGGCCCATTCAACATCCCTGATACCTGCCCCGCACCTAACATCTCCATAAAGCATGTGTCAAAGGCCCTATCCAAGGCAAAGAACACAGCTTCAATGGCACCTAATAGTATCCCAGGCTGTATTCTGCAACATCTCCATCAAGAACTAGCCTCGCCATTGACCACCCTAATCAACCATAGCCTACGTACAGGCTTCATTCCAGCAGAGTGGAGAACTGCCATTATCATCCCTTTGCACAAATGTGGTGCCACTACTGACTCTGGTAACTATTGCCCCATTAGCTTGACAAGTCTGATCTGTAAAGCCATGGAGCATATTATTATGGACCTCATAAACAAGGACATAGGCAATCTCCAAGCACTTGACCCCCACCCAGTTCAGCTTCATCAAGAGCAGATCTTACCTGTTGAACCTGGTTGACTTTTTTGAGACTGTCACCAAGGCACTGGATGAGGGAAAGTCAGTACACACAGCTTACCTTGACTTGGTCAAAGCCTTTGACACAATCCCCTACTCAGCATCATTGAAAAGCTAACAGAACTTGGTGTACATCCCTATCTCATCAGGTGGCTGGCCAACTGGCTCATTTATAGGACCCACAAGGTCAAAATAGGTGCCACTACCTCCAATAGCAGACCTGTCACTAGTTGTGTCCCCCAGGGATCTGTCCTGGGACCCCTATTGTTTGGCATCTTCTTCTCAGAGGTCAAAGCAAAGACAAAAGGCCTGTGGCTGACCACGTTTGCAGATGACTGTAAGTTGGGTGCTGTCATTGACTCCCCAAATGATGTTAATATACTTCAAGAGGGTCTCGCAGCAACAAATGACTGGTGCCAAATTTATGGCCTTAAGTTAAATGCAAAAATAAATGTATTATCATACCATTCAGAAAAAACACGACCCCTACTGATTACCATATTAGCGGCAACCCCCTAAGCACACAACCTGTGGTGACAGACCTGGTTACACAAGTTGACAACAATCTCACATTTGACCATCATGTAGTGGTAGTGGTCAGAAAAAGCCTTTTACTTGGTTCATTTCATAAGTAATGGATTGCATCCAGAAGAAAGGAGATTATTACTCCTCCCTCATTAGGCCAATAATTGAGTACAATGCCTCGTTTGGTATGTACCTCTCCAAACACCTGCACCAACTGGAAGGCCACAGACATACCTCACAAAGAGAATCCATGGCCTCCAACACCTGCACTATGTGGAGAGGCTCAAATAACTATCACTCTACTCTGTATCATACAGATTGTTCAGAGGTCACCTGTGTCTCACCTACAAGGCAATCTCAGACTCTTCTCTACTAGAGATGCTCCATATCCGTAAGTCTAACTCCTCACGTAGTACCTGATCGAAAGGGTTAAATCTAATATGTGACATTATCAAAACCTACTGGAGAGGCAGGTTTGTCTCCCAGAGGCTGCCCCGTCTCTGGAATAGATTCTCCACACACGTCAAGTAAACTGCATTGATGACCCTCTTCAAGTGAAACCTTGATGAGTGGATAGGCAACAATAAATTTGTCCCAGGGGTTCCACATGTGTCCTTCATTGACAGGGGTGACAGGTGCTGATTGTGGTTTCTTTTCTGGGGATAAACTCTTGGCTAGGCTTGTAAGGGATCCATAGCCATTAGGCTTGTAATCTCACGTGATCGTATGATCTCTGGAGGCACTTCAGGAGCTGCTGACTGCTTGTAGGAGACCTGTTCAAGTCATTGACAACTACAGGAACCCCTCCATGAATCAGAACACCCACACTGCTTATTTGGATCTATTTGAGTCTATCAAAATACATCAAAACACCATGGTTATGGGTTACTATAACTGCCCACCAACTGGGTAGATTACTTGTGCTCAAACTCACTTGCCCAAAGGTTACTCAGCTTTGTTAACTCAAATGCCCTGGATCAGCTGGTTGACACCCCCACAAGGGGAGCCAACATAATGGATCAGTTGATCCAGTATGGGGGACCAATGTAGCACCACCACTGTAAGGTCTTCCCTGGTGAGATCTGACCACAAATTGGTCTTATTCAAAGTAAGTATCACACTTGACACCCCCCATAGCAGCAAATAAAGTAAAAGACTTTACAAAATCAGTATAAATAGCTTCGCTGCACCTCTCCCCTTCAGATGTAATTGGCAACTACGCTATACAAACACCTGTACAACTGCATTGAGTCATCTGTACCTGATAGGAGCAAAACAAGCTCCTAATGGAAGAGCAAACCTGCCTGATGGACAGCTGCCATTAATAGACTTTACAATAACAGGAAAACATTGCTGTCTAACAGTATGAAGGAGGGAGTCTCCTCAACTGGAAAAACTCCCTCTGTGGCTTAAACAAGCAAATTGGAGTTGTTGTGAAGTCCAACTACAAGGCATTCTATAGTTACATCTGTAACCTAAAAGGAAAGACCTACATTTATGTTGAATTGGTAGTGAATGATACCACATATACTGAGCCTGTAGACATAGCTAACCTGTTGGTTGACAGGTTCTGTGAAAACTTCACTCCCCTATACCCACCACACGTACCCCATGATATCCCTACATCCTGTCCCCTACCTTCTATCTCTAAAGAGCAAGTCTTAAATGGCCTCTCTAAGGACAAACACACAGCATCTATAGGATATGATAACATCCCAGGGTGCATGTGACATGGGCTCCAACATGGAGTAGTAACACCATTGTAAACACTTTGCAATCATAGTGTAACCACCAGCTTCATCCTAGCTGACTGGAAAGTAGCAACCACTATTCCCTTGCACAGAGGTGGTGCATCCACTGACCCTGGAAACTATAGACCTATTAGCCTGACTACCCATACCTGCAAGGCCATGGGGAAAATGAACATGGACCTTATCAACAAAGATATAGGCAATCTCCAGTTGGCTCTACAGAGCTTGGATTTGTCAAAGGGAGATCATACCTGTTAAAACTGGTGGACATGTTTTAGACAGTTCCCAAGGACCTGGATGAGTGAACACTTGTGCATACAGCCTACCTGGACGTAGCCAAGGAGTTTGACACTATCCCCCACTTGGCCATAATTGACAAACTCACCCTACTAGGCATCAACGTTTATATCATTAGAGGGGTCATTAACTGTCTCAGTGATAGAAGTCATATAGTCAAAACAGAGGAATCCACCTCCAATAGCAGAGCCGTAACTAGTGGTGTTCCACAGGGTTTAGTCATGCGTCCTGTACTGTTTGGAATCCATTTCTCCAAAGTACAAGCACAAAGTAAATGTCTGTGGCTGACAAGGCTTGCTGACACCTGCAAACTGGGGGCGGTCTTAGACTCCCAAATTATGTCCACATCCTACATGAGGGTCTTACATGAACAAATAATTGTTGACAAAGTCATGGCCTTAATATCAATGCAAATATATGTATTGTCATTTCTTTTGGTAAATGTGATTTTCCTGCTAAGTACCACATCAGTAGCAACACCTAATGCACATACTCAGGTGTGGGAGACCTGGGCACACAGGTTGACAGCTAATTTACAGTAACTTAGATCACCATGTCTCCACAGTAGTAAGAAAGACAGTCTATTCTTCTCTTGTCATAAGTTAGGGCATTGTCCCCAGAAAAAAAGAAGACATTATAACCTCCATGTATTCTTTCCTCATCAGACCAATATTTCAGTGCAAAGGCCATTTTGGTATGTACATATCCAAACACCCATGGCAATTGAAGAGACCACAAAGGTTCCTCACAAGGTAAATTCAGGTCTTTAGCATCTGTCCATGAGGATCTTCTGAAATCACTGTCACTTTAGTGTGTCATACAAACTACTCAGAGGTGATCCCTACCTTGCATACAAGGCAATCTCTGCCCCTGCTTTATTTCTAATGCTGCTTATCCATAAGCCAAATGGTACACAGGTTACTCACTTTAAAAACCTTAACCTGGTATGTGACATTAATAAAACCTGTTGGATGGTGAGATTTGTCTACAAGAGTTTAACATACCTTTGGAAAAGACTCCCACTTCATGTCAAACAGAGCACCTCATTGCCCCTCTTTAGCTGCAATCTTTGCAATTGGATAGGTGACCGTAATTTCATCCCAGGGGTTCCACCTGTGTCACTCTTGGACAGGGGCAATAGATGCTGATCATATAAATAAGGGTACAAAATTGGCTAGGATTGTAAGGGCACTAGGGTCATTAGCCTAGTAAATTCCAATGATCCTATGATCACATATGGTGATGTAAAATGCTCTAACATCCACACAACCCAACTTGACTGCAGTGAGAATAGTACCACTACCTATTTATGTTTACAGAACACTACACACACACACACACACACACACACACACACACACACACAGACACACAAACACACACACACACACACACACACACACACACACACACACACACACACACACACACACACACACACACACATATCACATTGTGTGGAGTGAAATTAGAAGCCTTACCTATCTAGTCTTGCACACTACACATCACAGTACTAAACATGCTCCATAGCTTATATCTGGCATTAACATGTCTTTAAGTACTTTTATGGTAGATGACATCAGCAAGCCTTATGGAGGACAACAATTTGGAAGCCTGCATCACCTGCTAGACCCAGTACAGTGCAAAACCCTGCCGGTTTATAAGTCCATGTGGGAGTCATATCTGTTTTTTAGGAAGCTGCACATACACACAAGAACACACCAAGTGGGCTAGAGTGGATTAGAACTACTAACTACATAGTCTTGCACACTTTAGATCAAAGTACTTAAGGCACATGCCACAGCTTAAGTTTGATATTAACATGGCTTTAGGTACTGTTATGATAGATGACATCAGCAGGCCTTGTAAAGACAAGTGTTTGGGGGCCTGTATCAACTGCAAGGGCCAAAAAGTGCAGAACCATTGCAGCTTGTAAGTCAGTGGGAGATTAACACTTGTTCTATAAGGTGATACACATACACACATTAACACACCAAGTGGGGGGGGTGGAGTGAGGTTAGAACCCTTACCTATCTAGTTTTACACACTACAGATCGCAGTATTTAACACATACATCATGGCTTAAGTCTGACATTAAAATTGCTTTAGGTAGTGTTATGGTAGATGACATCAGCAGGCTTTGTAGAGGACAAGAGTCTGGGGGCCTGTATCAACTGCAAGTGCCAAAAAGTGCAGAACCATGGCAGTTTATAAGTCAGTGAAGGATTTATACATGCTCTGTAGTGAGATGCACATACACACACAAACACACCAAGTTGGGTGGAGTTAGATTAAAATCTGTACCTATCTAATCTTACATACCACATATCACAGTATTTAGTGCACATGCCATGGCTCAAGTCTGCTTTGTAAATGACTGCAGGTGAAGTAATCCTACAGATTATATACAAGCCTCTGTGGTGAACAGCTTGTGAGGCCTACAGAGTCACAATGCTTCCTACTGTCATCTGCAGCTAGTAGCCTATCAGTCAGAAAACTGTTTTGTTGCCTATCTATGTGACAACAGTACCCATATTGGGCATATGTGTCTGTTTGCATTTGGATGGGCTAGCCTGTAGCAAACTAAATTAGCCCTGCCAATGAATATGCACACAACATAATACATTAAACAACTTGTTCAGTTGATGTATGTATGGTGAAATCCAGCAGACATAGGAGGCTGTAGTGAATGTGGGTGCCGTTGCTGCCATAGATACAAACATATGGCTTCAAAATATATGTACGTATGCATATACTATATTATACCATACATTTGTAAGGTTTCAACATGCTGTCTCTGGGAGACATGGTTTGAATCAACACTGTGCAGATGTCTGCAGGAAGTGTACAGGTTTGACTCATACTTATGTGTGTTTTGCTGTCAAATATGATATCATTTACACATGATGTTAGATAACACTGCCAGAACTCTAAACTTCAGATATCCCAATAGTCCTCCAATTGCAACATGTTAGTCTAAGCACTTCCACATTTTTGTAAGTGCATTTATTATCCGATGTTTAGCCCTTCATTTTGGTCCTTTCTCCAATGCAAAATTGAGTGAGGAGCAATGGATTTGCACTCAGCTTAGTTAAGTGCAGGGGCATGCGCAGTGGTGGCTTTTTTGGATTGTTTGCATGTTGCTGCATTAACGTGCAAATGCGAGGCATATTGCTTACATCACAGACTTAATGTTCCATAAAATGACTCCAGCCCACACCTAGCTGTACTCCAGGCTGGGATTATGATATGATTAGTAAAAATCAAAACTGGATCTACCTATATACACTGAGGTCCATAAATGAATCTACAGTTTCAATCACTGTATGTTAATATTCACTTTTCTATTTATGTCTTCCAAATTTCACATGCTTAATTTTCGATGTATTTCTCAGCGTAGTATACTCCTGTGCCCAAATGGGCACTTTATTCAAGTTATTTTGCAGACATGCCCCATCTGTAACACATGTGATCAGTATACCCAATGTCAAGTCATCTGCATACAGACTGTAGAACAACTCAGATGAAAAAGATAGGTGGAAAGACAAATCTAAAGAAGTCTGGCCTAGGACAGAGCTTTGTAGGACACCCTGACTGTAACCAAAAATTTTACTTGTGCAATTGCTGTATGATACTTGCCATGTCCTATATTTAAGTCATGCAGCTATCCATCTTATCAAGAGTGCATCAGTACCTAGTTGCTCTAATTTATTGATCAGTGTTTTGTGTGTGGCCCTGACAAATCTTTCTAAGTTACATGACAGCACAATTTTTCATTTATAGCTGCTATTATATTGTTATAGTGCATCATGTTACAGGTGGTACTAGATCTATTTTAAACATATGCATGCTGATTTATGGTTTCATGCCCCAACCTTTGCAACTCTGATAATAACTTATACAATATTATCTAAGATTTTTTAATTAGGTGGCACAGATGCAAATGTGTAATTAATATATGAGATAGATTAATACTAGCATAACACACACACAGTCCGTAAAAAAAAAAAAATAGTTACTACTACTTCACATGCAAAATATTCTGGACATCTCAGGATGATTAGAGCCCTGAACACCATCACACAAGCTACCTGCCTTAGTCCTTTGAACTACAGAAGGTGCTTAACAGGCAGGGTCATTCAGCACACCATCACCTGCATAAATAAGTACTTTGCGATTCTCAATTAAGTAACACATAAAATGTAAGTTCAAATTGTACATTACTATCCTGATGCTGTGTGACATACTAACTGTGTGAAATGCTTACTGCTGTCTTGAAGGTTGGGGGACAAAAGCCCATGTTCTGACAGGGCACACACTAGTCTGACTATCATTGAACCTCACTTTCTATTATATCCCTTGAATGATGTACTGGTAATCGTTTGCAGTAGGACTGCATGAATATTCCATGCAGGAGGTCTTCCAAATACAAATGGTGACATGTTAGTGGAATGGGTGTCTGTAGTCCCATGTAGATATAATTTCTGTCCAAATACCCAGCATAGCTCCCTGCATAAAATACTCGGTCCATAGCTACAATGGCATAACAAAATAATCCACTCTACTACTGTGTAGGTTATGGACTTACTTTGCAAGTACAGCAGTTGACACAACTGTAGTTCAGGGCTGACTCTATCTGATACAATTAGTACACAGCCAATACATGGATAGGTACAGGATGAGTGGGTTGCCTGGCATCAGTTTTAATTGCTGTATGTGAGTAGGAGTAAAGTGTTAGTCCCTAGGTCCCTAGGTTGCCAGTGAATGTGCTATTTGTCTCTTAGCCAAAGCCAGGGCATACTGAGCATGCCTATGCTTGCCTACATGGACATCAACAGGGAGTTCCTCCTCTGAGTTCTCCTGTGACTGTGGCTGTGGTGACCTCGGCACTGATGGGGGCAGTGTATCCCTTCCTTTTGCTGATCCTGGTGCTCCTGTACCCCACCAAAACACCTAAGCACCTGATATCCCACTCTAGAACCCTATCACTATCAACCTTTTTTAATATTCTCTTCAACTCTTGTCTGTTACCTTCCTGTTTCTCTCTCCCACCTACTTCATACTTCTAACTCATTCTTTTTTCTCTTATTTTGTACCTGTATGTCTATCCTCCTTTGCTTCTAGCCCCACACAACTATTTACCTATACTCTAGCTCATAACCCACATACTTCTGCATCCTTCTTTCCTGCTCACAACTGACTTCCGTTTACTTTGCCATATCTACTATCACATCATCACACTTTACCTCTTCTACTATCACTTTCTTCCACATATTGACCTCCCACATTACATTCATCCAATGTACTATCTTTTCTCTCTAGCAGACTAAGACATTTGTTTGTAGTTAATGTGCTTATAGTTAATGTGCATTATCTCTATTACACATATGCTTTTTACACTTGCTTTGTAAGCAAATTTTCTATGTATTAACATTGTTCTATTTGTATTTAATTGTCTCTTGTATGTAATATTGTGATGCTTTGCAATATTATGGAGCTTTTCTCCCCGGGCTTCCACAGAAAATGAGCTCTTCATAGGCCCAGTGGACTTTCCCGGTCAACAAATGCAATAAATAAATAAATAAATCTGTTTCTGCAGGATCAGATTGTGTGGCATAGCACATACTGTGAATAGCTGTGCACTTGTGGCTGGAGTATACTGCAGGGCTTCACCAGATATATCGAGGGACTGGAACTGTGACTTCAGAGGCCCAAACACACACTCTGTGATGTTTCTAGTTTGTAGGTACTGTTATGATAGATGACATCAGCAGGCCTTGTAAAGACAAGTGTTTGGGGGCCTGTATCAACTGTAAGGGCCAAAAAGTGCAGAACCATTGCAGCTTGTAAGTTAGTGGGAGATTAACACTTGTTCTATAAGGTGATACACATACACACATTAACAGACCAATGTGTCTCATTATAGCATTCTTCTGTGGGTATATGTGCATTTCGATGGTTGCCATCATCCACCATTCCAGGGTGTAGCCAGCATCCACCAGTAAATGACCATGTGGGATGTAACCCTTAGCAAACTTCCGGTTCAGCTGTGATGTGTGCCAGATATAGGAGTCATGGTAACTGCCAGAGTTGCCAGTACACACATTCATGATAATCCCCTGGGCATTGCACATGACTTGGCAGTTGATGGAGTGGTACCCCTTGTGGTTAACATAGATTCTACCCTGCTCACCAGATGGTGCCTTGATGTGTGCAGGAGTGCAATCCATGACACCCAGTACTTCTGGGTAGTGTGCTACATTGTAGAAGTGTTGCATATTGCTGGCCGTCAGTTCAGGGCCAAGTGAAAAGATATGTGGGAACATAGCATCCAGAAATTTGTGGAGTATCCTGGATGCAGATGTCTGTGTCACCCCCATCATGTCCCCAGCTGGTCTTTGAGAAGTACCTGTAGTTATTATCCTAAGGGCTACACATACCTCAGTTTCCACTGGGATGGGTTATGCTATGTTAGCTCTGACTTTCAGTTGAGGGCAGCAGAGCTCACTGAGTTCTTGTAGTATGTCCCTGTCCACCCTGTAGTGCTCTATAATCTCCAGCTCATGTAGCTCCTGGAAGGTTAACAAGGGCCTGAACACTCTTCTCCTTCTCAGTCTAGGCCTATTGTCAGCAGCATCAGCAGCACTGACTTCAGAATCTAGCACATACAGATGTAGAATAGCTGAAGCAGCCCCTAGCATTATTTCAGTTAAAATTTCCAAGTCTGTACTCCAATGGTTCAAAGTATTCAGTGAAAATCAGAATGTAGGGTGTATGCAAACATTCTACGGTTCTGCTATAGGGCCACCATGTGGGATTGGGTACTTATGATGCAGTTCACCTGCCTAGGATTTAATTGACATGATTTAAAGACCCTATTTTATTGTGCGACATAGCTTATACAAAAGTATATATTATTAATTGACTATATATGTTTTTAATTGATAAGATACCTACATCATCACTGTCACGTGGATATTCTGCTTGCATGAACATGCTAAGCTATGCAGCACTCCTCACAAACACATGTGCTGAGCACTAAAAAATCCTAAAAGTAACAGGACACACTCTCTGATGTCATCCACATCCATTGGGAATATCAACATCATGTAGGAGCCTTCATGAAGTGAATAGGCAGACATGGTTGCTCCATTTACCAGTTCAACAGATCCACTTTATTTGCTTACATAATCATGCTGACAGCCTGGAAACTACATGGTTCATAGTCATGTGAGCTGGGTAACAGCATGACTGCACCATTGTATGGAACCAATGCAAGGTCCTATAGTACATTTGTATAAAGTACATTATAAATGTTATTTTACTATTTTTTTTCTATTAAGCATGTTTGCGCAATGTGGTGCATAGAGAAAACATGCATCATTTATTTAAAAAAATACTATTAATTTTACGTAATCCCTTCCTCTGTCTCACACACCCACAATGTACATTTTCCACATATATCTTTGTGATCGTACATATTCAGGAGAGTTATGTCCATATTTGTGGACTTTTACATCCCCTTCTGTCCAAGTAGACACCTGCATGTGGAAAACTTCTGCATACACTATGAACACAGACACAAGGTCTACAGGGATGCCTTTCGCTTGTTGGATCACTCCTCCTGGCTAATTTGCATATGCAGAAATTTGCATTGGACAGAAGTTTCTCTGTTTGTCTGTGCTTGGGCACTGCTAAGCAATATTTACTGGATTTAAAAATGTTCGCGCTCATGTATGCATTGTGCTGTAATGTGTACATGAAAAAAAAATCTTGTAGGCTTTACTTAAATCCCCCCATAGTCTTTCTACTCTAATAGTTCTTTCATAACTTCTTTGCCATAAGGTGATAAAAGCATCTTCCAAAATGACAGCTCGAAAACCACTGACTGTGTAATCCATAGCATGCTTAAAATGCATTATTGGCATCCTGATTTCTAATGGCATACATCAACATCATCGGTCCCCTTTTTTGCTATTTTCTACATGGGGTCAGGGTATCATGTTAACTGTCACCAACTCTCTTGATTCAATGCCTGCCACATTCCTGCCTTCTTTGACACTCATGCCTGACTGTCGCAGATCTTCTTTCACACAATCCATCTACCTCTTTGCTGGATGTCCTCATTTCCTCTTAACTTCTTCCTGTCTGTCCCAAATCTTCTTCACCAGATTGCCTTCTGCTTTTCTGCACATGCCTACACCACAGTAATCTGTTCTCTTTAATCTTTTCTGCAATTGTAGCTACTTATGCTTGTGCTCTTATGTCCTCATTTCTTTGTCCCACAGAGTGCATCCTACCACATACATATACATACATATAAACATGCTAGTAAATTCTCTTAGATATATAGATGATCTACCTCTGTATAATGCATTACACAGTACACAGCAGGAAACATAAATCATACTTCTGGCTTTGCAAGTGAATATTTTAGTTATTCTGTATAATTTCTGCATAATTTCCCTTAACAATATGAGTTTCCCACCAATAAATATTGACAATGATTATAGTTGCCACAAATTTTAATTTCCCCCTTACTTATTACATCTCTCTTACCATCTTCTAATATGTCTTTAAAGGGTCTGCATCTTTTAAACACAAACCAAGGACTCACCCCCAGGATTTTTGCTGTACCAGGAAAACACCAATTGTTATTTATAACATTTTTATGTCAATGTATCAAGCCTGGCTAACTCGAATGTGTAAAAATCTGTTAACCAGTTTACTGTGTAATTTAATTTAATCCTGACTTGTGCTCAGGACTAACTTTAACCTGTGGAACTTGTTTAACTTGCTTACTTATGTAATCTCTGTAAATAATCTGTTTGTAATATGTAATGCTGGTATTATGTAATGCTGTATCTGCTTACCCTTGGAGCTTTTCTCCCCGGGCCTCCGCTGAAAATGGACATGCATCCAGTCGGACTATCCCGGTCAACAAATGTAAAATAAAATAAATAAATAAAATAACATTTTTAATATTTTCTGAGTCAATGGAGTTGACTAACTTCATGGATGAATATTTGTCTTCTGCAGAATCACTATGACTGCCAGTGGACCATTCATTATCTAAAATGCAGGGTTTATATTTGTCCTTTTTCCTATCAAAAACCTCTGTATGTTCAGTATATATAAGGTTCTTCTGTATTAATCTCCTGATCCTTAAAACTGACCTTTTACTATATTTCTCTTTACCCAAAGGGCTCTGCATACTGCTGTAGGATAGGTACCCATTATTGAATACAATTTCTCCATTTTTCGATAAAATAAATTTATAGTCCAAATGCTTATCAACCTGATTTAACACTGTAAAAAACTTATGAAGGTCTTTTTGACCCAGTCCAAACTATACAAATATAATCAATAAAGCAGTTATAAAATGTAATACCTGGCCTATAAGAACAATTAAAAATATTCTCTTATTCTCATACTGTCATGTATGAATAGGCATAATTGGGAGATGTAGCAACCCCCATAGGCTTTTGCCTAAAGATCTTACCTTTAATAGTCATAAAATTATATCACAGCATCTCACAGCACCACATCTAACACTTCTATTAGCAGAAGCAGATTCAACATGTGTAATTCACACTTCCTATACAGGTAATGAGATATCATTTTCAACCCCCTATCTTTAGGAATTATGGAAAATAATGACTTCACACCAACAGTTATCAAGAAGTCCAAGTTTATCACATTTTCACCTTTTGCATAAAGTCAAAGAAAACTTTGTTGCAGAAGTCAGTTTGCAGGACTGCTATATAAATGAACTTCTCAACATGTGACAACTATTGCTTCAGTCTTAGCCTCTTTACTTGAGACTATGTGCCTTAAGGGGAGTTGCAAATATCTTTATGCACCACTGAGAGCCCAAAAATACAGACAAAATGGTGATTTTTTTATGGTAAGATAAGCCCTCATGATTTCATCAATGAGACACTCGAGAACCCAATCTTTGACAAAGGTATTGATTTATTTAAATGTTCTCTTGACATTATACATGCTCACCTTGCCATAGACATCTTTATTGTTTGACATACTGATAATTTTGGCTAATTGTTCTTCCTTGGACAGATTATATTATTTATTGTTGGGAGGTGAAGAAAAAAGTTGTCTAATCTCTCTTTAAACATTCAAGAAAGCTTATAGCACTGGAACTAATGAGGGGCTGAAAACACTTAGTATTTTTAAAGACATGACTACTCCATCAGATGTGGTCTTACTTACCTTGCTGATGCCACCACAGTTTCAAATTCATTTTGTGGATGTGGTGCCTCAAAAACTCAACAGGTTTACCAGCTTGATTGTCTGTGATGGTACAAATGAGAAGCCCTCACACAAAAAAACTTGAGCACATGCTGAGAGAATGTGACTCCATAAATCTGTAATCCTGAAAGGCACCAGTGGATCAACAGCTAATGAGTGTTCCCCTGATCAACAAACACCTACCAAAGTGCTGGCCATTATCTTCTGCATTTGTAAGAAGGAGTATGGTAGTAGGCTAGAATGGTTATGGAAACATTTTAGTGGTGAATGGTAAATGAAGAGTGTGGGTTAAAGACTTACAAATCTTTCGCCATTTTGTGTGAAAATGGTTGGTGATATAAGTATTTATGACAATGATCTGGAAGTTTGCTTAAAAGCTCTTTACCTTCATTGAATGTTTTAAAATAAAAGAGAGGGAAGTTGAGCAGTAGGTCTAATGATGTGGAAGGGTGTGCAGCATTAAAGGGAAGTTGGGTGGACTCTGGTAGATTAGACACGTTAGATCTGATGGCTCTGAGAAGGTCTCTTGGCTATGTGTTCAGACTCCCAGGTAGAAATAGACATGCTAAAAGACAAAGGTGTGAGAGACAAAACAGAAGTTCAAGGTATTATGAAGAGGTGTCAGGAGTATATATAAAAACATATAAGAAGAAGATCCACATCACTGATACATGCAATGGTATATTCTCTGATCTAGGTGTTCTAGGCAGTTAAGTTAAAATGACTGTAGAAAGCTTTGTTAATAAAAAGGCTGCATGAAATAGTGGAATTCCAGCTGAGTTGCTTAAAACACTGCAAAATGATTCTGATACAGCTCTGTTTGGAATTTACTAGCAAATTTGGAAAACAAGATAGTGATCACTGCATTAGAAAAGGTCACGTTATATTCCAATCCCAAAAATGGCGATTCTAAAGAATGTTCAAATTATAAAGTGATTGCACTTGCTTCTTATGCTAGCAAAGTAATGTTCAAAATACTGCAAACTATATTCTCGCAATATATGAACTGAAAATTGAAAGATGCACAAGATGACTTAGGAAGGGCGACATACACTAGAGCTCAGATTGTCAACATCTGCTGGATAATGTAGAAAGCAAAAGAGTACCAAAAAGTAGCTATTTCTGCTTTGTTGACTACTCTAAAGCTTTTGACAATGTGGAGAATAATAAACTTTGGCAAGTGCTCAGAGAAACAGGAATATCAGGGTCACCTTATTTGCCTCCTCAGAAATTTGTATACAGAACAAGAAAAAACAGTTAGAACTGCATATGGAACAACTGACCTGGCTCAGGACTGAGAAAGGAGTAAGTTAAAACTGTATATTGGCATTCCGGTTATTCAGTTTATATGCTTAATATATCATGCAAAATTCAAGATATATGTTCAATATGTCATGCAAATTATGCAATAGTATTGTTTTAAAAAGAAAGTTCTGAACTTTGAAACAATACCATTACATAATCCTTACTCTATTATTTTTCCTCAGTTCTGCATTGATGCAGCTCAGTGGAGACAGCTTTGTGAAGTTCTGGACTCATGCATGCCCATGAACATGGATTTATAATTGTAATGCATAGTGTGAAAGTATTCTATGCTATTGTGAATATTATGGCTAAACTTTGTGCCCATCAACCATTTTTGGATATATGAGGTGATAGAAACACAAATCAAATATCTTTGTTATCATTTTAATAAAACCACCTTTATGTATATCAAAAACAGAAAATCACAGATGCATTCGCAATCCAGTCTTACTCAATAATAATACAACAATAGTATACATAGTCATTTTTAACTGGTACAACATAATCTTGTGTAAACTAAACATCATCCTATACCAAGACCTCAGAAATGTTTATCTTCTTGTCAGTGTTGTTTAATGCACTCTCTTCTAATCTAATATCAGTTTATTACATCATCAAACTCTTTAGTACCCTTCTCTTATAGGTTCATAGGTAGGTATTAGGCTATCAGCCCAAGGGTCTAAGTAAGCCTAGCCAACAAGGTTCCCTGGCTTACACCACCCAAGAAAGTTATTTTCCTGTGCCACTGTCAAGGAGAGACACAGAAGTGATCCCAGGGGTGTATTTCCTGTTTCCCATCCACTCATCAAGATTTTTCTTGAAGTGCTAATGAGGATCTTTGCTTGACATAGATGGGTAGCTTGTTCCAGAGTACAGGAAGTCTCTAGGACATGAATATATCCTTCCAGCATGTCCTGTTTATTGTGGTGACAAGGTTTAGGTCCCTAGAGCGTGTAGCTCAGAGGGCTTGGGATTTCTTTAGGTGTAGCATGTCCAACACCTCTGGGTTTAACATAGCTTTATATGTTAGGCAGAGATCTCCTTGGAGTAGGCAATATGCTACAGAGTAAAGCTGAAGTCTTTTGAGACGGTCAGTGTAGGGCATCTATTTGAGGCCAGTAATCCTCTTTGCGAGGCATGTCTGTGGCCATTCCAGCTGCTGCAGATGTCTTGTGAGGTACATTTCAAAAGGGGCATTGTACTCTATAATGGGTCTAATGAGTGCCGAGTAGAGGGGAACAATGACCTCTTTTTTCCTGGATGAGAACCCTTTTGTGATGAGGTGTGCCACATAGAAGGATTTCCTGACTACTGTGGTGATGTGATTATCAACGGAGAGACTACTGTCCACCTGGGTCCCAAGGTCTCTCATCACACATTCGGCATTAAGTAGACTGCCGTTTATGTGGTAGTTCATGGGTACAGAGTTTTTACCAAAGGGGATAACAATGCACTTTTTGGCATTGAGCTTGAAGCCATGCTTCTGACACCAGGCATCTGTCTCAGTCAGGCCCTTTTGGAGGATGTCCACATCATTTGGGGACTTGACTATGGCTTCTAGTTTGCAGTCATCTGTGAACTTCATTAGCCAGAGGCCTACTGTGTTAGCCTGTACTTCAGAGAAGTAGATACCAAACAGGAGAGGTCCCAGGACTGAACCCTGTGGTACTCCACTTGTCACTGGTTTGAAGTCAGACTTGGAGTCTGCAACTTTTACAGTGTGGGTTCTGTCAGTGAGCCAGTTGGCAACCCATCTTGTCATGTAGGGATTTATACCTAATTTAGTGAGTTTAGCTATAATTCCAGAATGGGGGGGGGGGCAGTGTTGAAAGCCTTGGCAAGCTCAAGATAGGCTGTGTGAACCACCTTACCCTTGTCTATGGCTTTGGTGACTTCCTCAAAGAAGTCAATCAGGGTCAGAAGGCATCATCTGCCTTTCACAAACCCAAACTGAGTGGGGTCCAGAGTTTGGAGGTTACCAATGTCTTTGTTTATGAGTTCTCTGATGATACATTCCATGGCCTTGCAGACCAGGCCCGTCAGGCTAATAGGGCGATAGATCCCAGGATCAGTGGTGGCTCTCCCTTTGTGAAGTTGGATAACTGTTGCTGTGGCTCATTCAGTGGGCACAAAGCCAACGTGAGACTATGATTGAACATGGTACTTAGGTTGGGAGCCAGTTCGTTCTGAAGTCCACGTAAAACACAGCCTGGGATGTTGTCCATTCCCATAGATGCTGTGTTTTTGGTTTTAGAAAGTGCAGCTTTTACCTGAATAGATGTAATTACAGGGACTCTGCATTCTTCCTGTATAGATATGGGCCCTTTAGGGGGTGAGAGGGGGGTAAAGTTAGCACTGAACCTATCTGCCAGGATGTTTGCAATATCAGTTGGTTTTGTAATTTTCATGTCTTTGTGCTGCAACTCAGAGCAGATCTGAGTGTTGCCATTGAGATTCTTGACATAGCTATAGAATGCTTTGTGGTTGTCCTTAGAATCAGTGGTGATTTTCTTTTCATAGCTAGCTTTGGAGGATCTTATAAGGGATCTCAGCCTTTTACTGAGGCTGACCAGGGAGATCCTCCACTCATGGGAGTCTCTTTTGCAACAGTTTCTTCCTCCTGTTGTAAAGTTTGTTTATGGCATGGGACCACCAGATTGGCTTCCTTTTTTTGGAGGATAGTGTCTTGGCTCTGTTTGGGATAGCATGATCCCTGCATTTGTGTAAGTACTTATAAAGTGCATTTGTGTAGGATTCAGCAGTCGTAACTATATTGTCCATCTGAATGGGTGTCATGAAGTTCGCCACTTCTGTCTTAAGAAGGATGAAATGGCTTTGGAGACATTTTTTACTGTGGTTTCCTTAATGGTGGGTAGGAGCAGGATGCTGATATCTAGGGTGATTAGTTTATGGTCAGATCTGACCAACGAGGAGTTGACTTCAGGTGTGGAACACCTGTCACTCATGTTGATAACGAATTTTCAAAAATAATATTGTTATATTTTCTATCTTTGACAGTTTTCTTTTATTAGTTTTCATTGTTTCTGTTTTCCATTTATATTTTTATAATGCAATAAAAAACTACTACAAAAATTGTATGTATTCTTTAATGGTTTTAGAATATATTGTCAGCAAATGAAACCTTTTAGTAGGGATACTCAGTGGAGGTAAAAAAATAATTCAGTATAAGCCTAAAAAAGCAACATTTTTTGCATACATGTGTAGCCTAATGCATTTTCATATTCTATATAACTGTTCTGTTTCAGCCTCTATTTAAATATCCATGTGACCATGGTAATCAAGGTGAACTTTTACCATAATTAACTTTGCATTAAAATTACTTTTCTTCATCTAAAAGAGAGTTTTTGATCAATTTCTGTTAACGGTCTCTTTCCTGTCAAGCATATAAAAATTGTCAAATATCACCTAGATGTAAATCACCAAGATCATCATAGTTTTCAAATAATTGTCAATGACCTATGCATTTGTAATTGAGGTTTGTCTATAATCTATAATCTTTGCAACTCTGTTTAAAAGACCTAATTTAGCTTTCCAAAAAATGAGTAGGTTTTAATTGATTTCTTTCCTCAGTGATTTATGAAATGGCTGATTGGCTAAACTTGCACAAATTAAAAGTAAAAATTTATGTACGTAACCGCTACTTTTACTATAAGCCAGAATATGACCCTACAGAAGAAGAAACACTCTAAAATGAATAATTACAGTATTCACCACATCAATTGGAAAGGAAACCACTCATCCCATTTTCTTACACAAAAATCCTCACTGGAAAACAACTACTTAATCATCAAATATGCACTTAATTAACACGTTTGGGTCCCCCATTGTTTATTTATTTGTCTTTGTTGACTAGGAAGAATCAGCTTAGATAAAATCCATTTTCAGTGGAGGCACAGGGAAAAAAGCTCCACATTTAAGTTACACATGATGTACATTTATAATTGCAGGGTAATGCATCTATAAATGAGCTTATTTACATGATTTTTGAATATGTTTGAAATGTTTTTTGCATAAACATGGCATTTTAATGCAAAAAGCAAGAGAGAAATTAATATAAATTGGCTAATTATTAAACAGAGAAATAACATACATTAACAATTAATGCATTCATAGCATGACAGCTATAAAATATCAAACAGGAGTGTTTTTGAGTTTAGTAATAATTTACAGACAGACAAGTAGAATGTACCCTAATAATTAGGACAGATAAATGTGAAGTCATGGAAATAAGTGGGAAGATAAATGGACAGAGGAAGAATTGTAGTTAGTGACAGAGTGTGAGAGAGGGAGGAAATGTAAGCGTTTAGGAAGTAAGTGCAGTGTGAGGAGGAGCAATAAGGTACAAAAACATTGGGAAGCAAAGTAGCTGTAAGAGTTGGAGAAAAGTAATCTCAGTAAAGCTAGTCAGGCGGGCAACAAGAACAGAGCCGTCTTTGGCATAGGTGCTTTTTAAGCAAAGTTTTAAAGTATTTACATTTTCTCTCAGTTTTAGCTGTGTGGGGATTTCCTTCCAGAGTTTTAACACATAAGGACAGTAGACAGACTCTCAAGCAGTGTTGAATGTCATTGATACATAGTAGAAGTTTATCACTAAAGCAAAGATCTCTAGTGTGTGACTAGTACAGTACAGTGTTGAGCGTTCTGTTTATCTGTCTACCTTCAAATTCCAAACACAGTTAACAATCCTGGAAATCATTGTATTCCAACAAAGTAACATTTCAGTTTTACTGTATCAATGCTAAGCTAATGAGTCTGCAGATGAAAAAAAGAAAAGATCCAAACGGCCACTCAACTTTATTTACTTATAAAAATCTGGTACCTTGGCCTTTTGCTTTCACAGGATCTGACATCATAAATAACACATACCCATATATATGGGCATGTAAGCAATTTGAATACACTTTGCATTTTTAAACACTTTGAGAAACAGGTCTTTTTCTTTTTTATTGCACATACTTTATGTGGTGTTATTTAACCCATTTCTTCCTACAAGAGTGCAGTTGTTATCCATTCTTTACAGTAAACTAGTCTCATGAAATGTACTGTGGAATGTCTACTGGCCCCTATTCTTTCTCCCTGATATGCCTTAACAAGTACCTTGGGAAAATAAAGAAAAGTCCCATGTCTTTCCCTCTACAGAACCTTTTTATCAATGTTGTCTGTAGCACAGAAGACCACTGATCCCTCTCCTGCATTTCATAAGAACACGAACACCCTTTGTAAGTTCCTAGGTCAATGTAGTGGAATTTTTACTAGAGATCACAGAGAAACTATCTTCATGACCTTTTAAATCCAGTACAGGACTCAGAAAGTAGAGCATTTCACTGCCTTGTCAACAGACAAGGAATCTACATCTCTGGATAATTTTGAGAATAGAATCTTTTCATCTGTCATGCCAGGTTTAGATCCCTTAACTATTTATCTTACCAGTTCAGTTTCATGTCCTCCATGTTGGAGAAATCACTGGAAAAGCTTTTGTCCATCCCTGAATGTAAGCTCAAAGAACATCTGTTGAATAACATCTGAATATCTTCTAGAGTGGGCTACAACAGAGTGCTTTGAGAGACTGATTGTTTTAATATTATGGCATTGACAGTGGCTGAGACATGTGCCTATATGAGATGGCCTAGTTGTGGTTGTCCTCTATTAGAGTGGCATTTCATGCTGGAATCAACATTTAAGAAGAAAATCCTTATAGCAGCCTTCATAGCACATGGTAGATAGCCGTTGAAAATGAAGGTGGATTTCACTACTGCTAAGACATTTTATGGCCACATCTTCTACTCTTCTACTTCTTTTAACCTAACAAAATCTCAAGAAAAGGAGCCCTCCCTTAAGGAATGAGGATTACCCCTAAGCATTACTTAGTCTTGCATTCCTTTCAAGTGCCAGGTATCTCACCCAAGATAATGATTATGTTGTCCCAGCAGTTTGCAGTCCTGATATTAATTTATGACTTCCTATGTAGGTGGTTTCTCAACTCTTCCCAAGCTTGACATGCTTTCACAAAGGATCAGTGGGTGCATATATAGTCCCAGTATGTTTTTAGCACTGTTTTCACAACCCTCAAGTATGGCTTTTGTCAGAGAACAAGTCTGTTTTCAACAGAGCTGTTAGTACTTGCCCAGACTTGATTCAACAATGAGGAGACTGTTTCTTCTTTGAAATGAGGCTTGCAGATCTGCTTCAACAACTTTAGCTCTGAATGGGACAGAAGGAGTCTGTCCATTCCTAGACCATGGTAATGTAAACAAGAAGAGCTCTGTGCTTTGCTGGAACCTGTATAGGGCATCATGCCACTACTGTTGAAGGTTTCCTGGAGGTGTCACTAGTCTTTACAGAGTCCATCTGGAATGGGTTCCACAAAGAGATGTTTCCTTCTATTAACTCTGGATGGATTACACTTTGTGTAAAGATTAAAGGGAAGAAACTACAGGTTTCCATTTTTTAGGTGAAAAGGTTCCTCATAGCATCCCTAGAGTGAGTATTCCCATGTTTTCAGTCTCTAGGAGTGAAGATAAGCTGAGAGAGTGCATTTTCTCTTGTTCCATCTCAGAAGATTGCCATTATCAAAACAGAATTGTCATTCCAGCATTCATTGTTTTTTTGTTCATGGAGAGGGCTCAGATGTTTATATACTTGATAACCAGGTTGAAGGCCCAAGGTGACACTTTCGTGCACTTTCTGTATTTAAAGATGGCCATAGTCTTTACAGTGTCATCTGTATGCCTGAGGACATGGGTGTTTCAGTGACTGTGGAGGAGTCACTGTTTGCAAGGACTCCTACCCTAACACCAGATCCTAGAATGTGGACAATACCCACCAAGATAGAAACAGCCATCTCTGCTCTGTAACTGTATCCATCACAATGCATAACAAAAGATACATTACTGATGGTTGAGGAGCTTATCTTGGTTGATCCAAAGTTTTAAGATGATCTCCCTATTAGAGAGGGATCTAAATCAACCAGATGGAGCAACTCTTCTAGCCATCTCTGTTTGGAGTAAAAACTGCTTCCATCACTGCTCTGGGCTGATAACAAATCAGTCATTTTGTTCCTAAGAAAGTAAAAGAGCATAAAGTCATACCATTTTTCCAGAGAGGTGATGATTATGTGGAAATTGGCTGTAGACAATGGCATCCACAACATTTCACATTCTGTGTGATGTTAACATACTGATGGTCACCATGGACCAGTCCTCGGATCCTCTGTTGAAACTGTGAACTCAGGAAACATGTATAATGCAGGTATTCCAGACATAAGTGCACATGAGAAATCAGCTGGTTTGCCATCTGTGAGGAAAAGATATTTCCTCACTTCTGCTCCATGTGGCATAGCAAGAGAATACTTGCATTACACATACACTGTATCTTGTGACATTTCTCCAAATTTCACATCTAATCACAAAGTTCAGAGAAGAAACACCAAAGATGATCCCTGTCTCCTCTTTGTGGCCAATAATGGTATGGTTTCTGACTTTCATTTCCTCTGCATTACAACATATCCCTCAGTGTCTAGTCTTAGAGGCCTCCAGTGATTGGGCTATCAAATGGCTCCACCTTTGGTCTGCTTTTTACTGTATACCCACTGATCACACGGGATCTCCTGGTGGGGGGTCAGAGGTGAGCTGCCACTAAGCCTTCCACCTTACAGAAGTACACTGTCAAGTAAAGAAGATTCTCATGTTTGGTGGTACAATAGCTTGTGCTGTCCCAGTTCTTAATGTGTCACAAGCAACTGCAAAATATAAGTCTTAGTTACTCCATACTCTAGGTGCATGCAGCAAGTATTTCAGGCCACCATGGTTTTATGGAAGGTAGGACCATGGTCCATCACTGATCAGTAAAATATGTCTTTATAATGTGGTTATAAATATTTGATCACCTTTTAATAACCCTTCTCCCCTTGCTGGGAGTTAAAATTCATGATTGACAGACTGTCTCTGAAGTTCATCTCTTAGAAAATGTCTTCCTTGATGAATATCACCTCTATTCACAAGATCTCAAATCTTTATATCCTTATATGTAGAGAACCGTATCTGATCTTCACAATAGGTATTCCTTATGATCATTCCACATTTCATCCTGCAAATGTTCTAAAAAGTATCATTAATCAGTCTACTCAGCTCCTTGTTTTCTTGACAGGGTCAGAAAACAGGACAGAAAACACTTTGCACCATGAGCAGGCACTAATAGTCGAGGTTTTGCCTACAAAGATTGAACAGCTGTTCATCTATTTTTCTGGAGAAGAAAAGCTGACAGTTATGAAATAAACCCTTCTCAAATAGAATACCAACTTCACTATCTGAAGCTAATGTTCAGCAAAAGGCTTAGAAGAAAATTCTGTTGTCAAAGGCCACTCAGTCATGCAGACCCTTCTAAGTTTGTTTCAAGAGTATCTCTGCTGCAGGCATTTGTGTTCTGGCCACTTGGTCATTAGTTCCCACCATTTTTGCTTGGTCTATTCCTGCAGGTGTTGACTCTCCTTCAGTACCTTTGCTTGGTCTCTTCCTGCAGATATTGAATCTCCTTCAGTACCTTTGCTTGGTCTCTTACTGCAGGTATTGAATCTCCTTCAGTACCTTTGCTTGGTCTCTTCCTGCAGGTATTGAATCTCCTTCAGTACCTTTCCTTGGTCTATTCCTGCAGGTATTGAATCTCCTTCAGTACCTTTGCTTGGTCTCTTCCTGCAGGTATTGAATCTCCTTCAGTACCTTTGCTTGGTCTCTTCCTGCAGGTATTGAATCTCCTTCAGTACCTTTGCTTGGTCTCTTCCTGCAGGTATTGAATCTCCTTCAGTACCTTTCCTTGGTCTATTCCTGCAGGTATTGAATCTCCTTCAGTACCTTTGCTTGGTCTCTTCCTGTAGGTATTGAATCTCCTTCAGTACCTTCGCTTGGTCTATTCCTACAGCTATTGAGTCTCCTTCAGTTCCTTTACTTGGTCTATTCCTGCAGGTATTGAATCTTCTTCAATACCTTTGCTTGGTCTCTTCCTGCAGGTATTGAATCTTCTTCAGTACCTTTGCTTGGTCTCTTCCTGCAGGTACTGAATCTCCTTCAGTACCTTTGCTTGTTCTCTTCCTGCAGGTATTGAATCTCCTTCAGTACCTTTGCTTGGTCTCTTCCTGCAGGTATTGAATCTCCTTCAGTACCTTTGCTTGGTCTCTTCCTGCAGGCATTGAATCTCCTTCAGTACCTTTGCTTGGTCTCTTCCTGCAGGTATTGATTCTCCTTCAGTACCTTTGCTTGGTCTCTTCCTGCAGGTATTGAATCTCCTTCAGTACCTTTGCTTGGTCTCTTCCTGCAGGTATTGAATCTCCTTCAGTACCTTTGCTTTGTCTCTTCCTGCAGGTATTGAATCTCCTTCAGTACCTTTGCTTGGTCTCTTCCTGCAGATATTGAATCTCCTTCAGTACCTTTGCTTAGTCTCTTCCTGCAGGTATTGCATCTCCTTCAGTACTTTGATTTTCTTTTTATATATAGAATAAGTACCTTGTTACTTCAGGATTAAGACTTCTCAGATTTTTCCTCTTAATGGCCACCTGGCTCACTGAGTTTTTTTAGTGAGATTCAACCCAATTGTAGAGCCATAAAGGGGGTCACCAGTGATAGATGCAACAGATAAATAATTAAGGTATAAGATATGGCATGAATTAATATGTCAAAGGTTAAGGCAGGTTGGCCAGAAATATCTTCCCTCTGTGTTTCATCTTCTCCAACGTCTAGCAGCTGCTGCTGTTGGAGTCGCTGAAAGCCAAGAAAGTATATATTTATATACTATAGTTAACAGTGTTGGTGCCAGAGTGTCACTGTTCTTTCCTGACATGCAGGAGGTTTGCCTGATCAAAGACGAAAGGTGAGCTAGAAGGCTCAGTGGTAAGGTACATCCTTGCAGGGTGTGGAATTATGTCACAGCATAGGAACTATGTCCATGAGTTTGGGACTGCCAGAAAAAGCACATGTTGAACTAGACTAGAATTAAGAATAATTCCATCTGTAGAGTTGGCAAAGTGATTCCCCACCTTAATCATCTGATTCTGGTACATAGTTTCAAAGCAACTATTTGAGTACATACAACCAGTTATATGACATGCATATGTCTTTACTTGTCAAACTCTGTGATGATTTGGTTGCATAACTACATCAGGTTGGATTATGTAGACTTCTGCTATGTTAATCCATGATGTTAACAACTGAAAACAGATTCAAATCAGGAATTTGATAAGAATGACCTGTAAAAATAATCTCCTTTTAAGTAATATGCTCTTAAACACATATTCTCATATAGAAAAAGGTAGTATAAATGTGTCCATCACTGATAGGTAGTACGTTTACACTTTCAGATTTTTTTTAATTCTGGTCTGCTTAATCATTTGAACATATATTTTAATTTGGTAGCAGAGACTATCCACTAAGGACAGTAAAAAATGGATGCCTCTGAAAATGTATCAGTTTGAAGCACTCTTTTTCACAGAAAATGTGAGGTAACATTCAGGTTGGCTGATAGTTTTGAAGTCTGCAGTGGAGTGAAATAATTGTGTATGTAATGTGGTATTCTGCCTTCTTTTCACCTCAAAGTTACAAAAATCCGACTCCTTTCAAGAAATTTGCTTGACATTATTGTACTAAAATAAAAGTTGAAATGCCAATCTGAATTGCTGAGTACAGAAACAAGCACACTATTGCTTCATACATGGTAGCATTTAATTTCTATGGAACCTGCCTTCCTAATATAATAATTTATTAATGCTTTGCTGTAAAACACCTACAACAACTTTTCTTCAGGTGTCTCTGCATATAATTTTAATCGGGGTTTGGGCACTGGTAATTTAAGTATTCTTTATCTGTAGAAAACATTTACCACAGGATTCAGTAAGATCTTTGTTGCTTGTTCTAATTGCCCAATACTGGTTTGTCAAATAGCTTAATGACAAGAAGATATGATTCATAGGCAAGTATAGCTGCAATAAGAAACACCATATTATTTTGTTACTATGTTTCTGAATATAACACAAATGCTGTCGAACCAGAACACTGTAGTGTACTCCTTAGCAGTAAGTAGTCCATGCATAATGTTAACCAAGGCCTTCGACCTGCATGCATGCACACCTGCACACACCTGCACACACCTGCACACACACACACACACACACACACACACACACACACACACACACACACACACACACATGAATGGGTGTGA
Organism: Protopterus annectens; assembly: GCF_019279795.1. Lineage (NCBI taxonomy): Eukaryota > Metazoa > Chordata > Ceratodontiformes > Protopteridae > Protopterus > Protopterus annectens. Next base: position 1,865,293,781 of record NC_056743.1, on the reverse strand, counting down.
CCATGTTTTGACAGCAGTGACATTTTTGTCCTTGAGCAAAATTTTACCTGGTTAAGTGATTCAGGAACTGTGGACATTCGTTCGGGAGAGCATAAGACTAATTATCATTAAACACTCCCTTGGAGGACTGCATTAGCAGGTGGCTTTGTCTATCAGTGTGCACTCCAGGCTGGCTTCCACATGAGGGGAAAACTTCAGTGGTGTAGCTGTTGCAGCTGTTTATAAACTGGAAAAGCTTTGAAGTATGCAGAAACCTTCTGAGATAAATCTTTCAAATTGTACTAAATATTTCTGAATACCAGGGTGTCACTCAGCATTGTGGCTGAAAATTGAGCTACCTGCTTTACACCTCAGCATTAATACTTGGCGTACTTTCACTCATATGCCATTTAAATTGTTAGCCACAATGTCTGACTGAGGTTATTTGTTATTACAAAGTTCTCTCATCAATATAAAACTAACTACACTGTAATATTTTACACGTGGTTTGTCTTGCTAATTTTGCAAATATTTTCCAAGATATTTTACAAATAACTGGAAAGCCATCTGTCTATCTTAAATGTAATAACTAATTATTAGCTTTGAAAATCAGGTCATTTGTTTGTTACCTTGGCTCCTTCCTTAATAATGAACTTGATTATCAGTTGGGCTATATGTGATCTGTATTGACTGTGAAAGATTGTGTGATTCATTTGATATATTTTTGCTACTGCCAAATGGCTGCAGTTGTTCATAGGTTCATAGGTTCATAGGTAGGTACTAGGCTATTGGCCCTAGGGCCTATATAAGCCTAGCCAAACGGTACCCTGGCTTTTGCCACCCAAGTAAATTATTTTCCTGTGACCCTGTCAAGCAGAGCCACAGAAGTGATCCCCGGGGTGAATTTCCTATCTCCCATCCAATCATCAAAATTTTTCTTGAAGAGTGCTAATGAGGAGCTTTGCTTGATATAGATAGGTAGTTTGCTCCAGAGTATGGGAAGCCTCTGGGACAGGAATCTATCCCTCCAACATGTACTGTTTATTGTGGTGACAAGGTTTTGGTCCCTAGAGCGTGTAGCTCAGAGGGATTGGGATTTTTTTAAGTGGAGCATGTCCAACAGCTCTGGGTTTGACATAGCTTTGTATGTTAGGCAGAGATCGCCTCTGAGTAGGTGATATGAGACAGAGTAAAGCTGGAGTTATTTGAGACTGTCTGCGTAGGGCATCTGTTTGAGGCTGGTAATCCTCTTTGCAAGGTAATTCTGCAGCCTTTCCAGTTGTTGTAGATGTCTTGTGAGGTACATACTAAAAGGGGCATAGTACTCTATGTTGTTGTTTTCGGCTTTTCCCGGTTAGGGGTCACCACAGCGGAACTCTAGTCTGCTAATGATTGGCAGTAGATTTTTATGGTGCTGAGTTGCCAGCCCAACACCCAACCCTGAGCGAAGGCACGCCCATTCACGCATGTCTTTCAGAGACCACTTGACCGCGGGGATTGCATGCAGACTCCACACAGAAGGCACAATGGGTCTAATGAGTGATGAGTAGAGGGGAACAATAACCTCTTTTTTCCTGGATGAGAAACCTTTTGTGATGAGGTGTGCCATGTAGAAGGATTTCCTGACTACTATGGCAATGTGATTATCAAAGGAGAGACTACAGTCAACCTGTGTCCCAAGGTCTCTTATCAAACTTTGAGTGTTAAGTAGACTATCGCCTATGTGGTAGTTCATGGGTGCAGAGTTTTTACCAAAAGGGATGACAATACACTTTTTGGCATTGAGCTTGAGGCCCTTTGACACCAGGCATCTGTCTCAGTGAGGCCCTTTTGTAGGATGTCCACATCGTTAGGAGTTTTGATTATGGCTCCTAGTTTGCAGTCATCTGTGAACTTTGTTAGCCAAAGACCTTCTGTGTTAGCCTGTACTTCAGAGAAGTAGATACCAAACAGTAGAGGACCCAGGACTGAACCCTGTGGTACTCCACTTGTCCCTGGTCTGAAGTTGGATTTAGAGTCTGCTACTTTCACAGTGTGGGTTCTGTCAGTGAGCCAGTTGGCAACCCATCTTGTGACATAGGGATTTATACCTAGTTTAGTGAGTTAATCTATAATTCCAGAGTGGGGGACGGTGTTGAAAGCCTTGGTGAGATCTAGATAGGCTGTGTGAACCACCTTACCCTCATCTACGGCTTTGGTGACCACTTCAAAGAAGTCTATCAGGTTTAGAAGACATGATCTGCCTTTTACAAACCCGAACTGGGTAGGGTCCTGAGTTTGGAGATTACCAATGTCATTGTTTATAAGTTCTATGATGATATATTCGATAGCCTTGTAGACCACAGTCCAGGCTTGTCAGGATGATGGGATGGTAGTTACCAGGGTCTGTGGTGGCTCCACCTTTGTGGAGTGGGATGACCGTTGCTGTGCACCATTCAGTGGGCACAAAGCCTGAGGTGAAGCTATGATTGAACATGGTACTTAGGTGGGGTACCAGTTCGTTCTGTAGTTCATGTAGAACGTAGCCTGGGATGTTGTCAGGTCCCATGGATGCTGTGTTCTTTGCTTTGGAGAGTGTGTTTTTTACCTGTGCAGCCATGATTACAGGAACTTTGCATTCTTCCGGCATAGAGATGGGCCCTTTAGGGGGTGAGAGAGGGGTAAAGTTAGCACTGAACCTATCTGCCAAGATGTTGGTAATATCAGTTGGTTCTGTATATTTAGTGCCATTGTGCTGTAACTCAGAGCAGATCTGAGTGTTGCCACTGAGATTCTTGACATAGCTATGGAATGCTTTGTGGTTGTCTTTAGAATCAGTAGCAATTTTGTTTTTGTAACTAGCTTTGGAGAATTTTATGAAGGATCTCAGCTTCTTACTGAGGTGACCACAGACTTTCTCCAATTATGGGATTTTACTCTTTTTTGCAAAAGTTTCTTTCTTCTGTTGTAGAGTTTGTTTATGGCAGGGGACCACCAGCTTGGCTTCCTTTTTTTGGAGGATAGCATTTTGGTTCTCTTAGGGATTGCACGATCCATGCACTCATGTAAGTGCTTTTAAAGTGCATTTGTATAGGATTCAGTCTTACCTCTATTGTCCATCAGCATGGGTGTCATGAAGTTTGCCACTTCTGTCTTAAGAAGCTTGAAGTTGGCTTTGGAGAAAATTTTTATGGTGGTTTCCCTAATGGGGAAGTGGGGGTGGGATGTGGATGTCTAGGGTGATTAGCTTGTGGTTGGATCTGACCAACGAGGAACTGACCTCTGGTGTGGAACACCGGTTGCCCGTGTTGGTAATGACCAGGTCTAGGATATTGCTGCCTCTGGTGGGAGTGTGGATAAGTTGATCCATGGCGTTGGAATTTATGAATTCCAGAAAATGTTGAGCACAAGAGTTGTTACATAAGTAGTTTATCCAGTTAATGGTGGGGTAGTTGAAATTGCCCATTATTAGGGTGTTAGGTTGTACCCTACTATTTTCCAGTGTATCAAGAAATGAGAAGTGGGAATCCTGGGGCATGGTGGGGGATCTGTAGCAAGCTACAATTTGGATTGCGGTCTTGCCCGGAGTTAGTTGCACTTGGATAATTTCAGATGCATTATGCTGAGCAACTAGCCTTGAGGTGTGGATATCCTTAATGAATATGGACACACCTCCGCCTTTAGTGTTTCAGTCCAGGTTAGGTGGCCAAAAGGTGTGGTATGAATTACAGTCTGGTAATGCAGGGGTGCTCTCTGGAGCCTTGAACCAGGTCTCTGTCACTGCACAGATGTCGATGTTCTCCATTTTAAGAAGTGCCTCGAGTGAGTGCATTTTGAGGTTTAGACTTCTAGCATTAAGTAGCATTACCCTCAGATTTTGCTTGCTTGTATCTGTAACAGCGGTGAACTTGTCATTTGAACCTTGCCTAAAAAAGGCACTATAGGGGTGGCAAGAGCCTTATCCAGTATCTGAAATCCCAAGGGCAACAGGTGCAGGCCATCTCTGGCAAAGCATTGTGGTTTGTCGATCATGTCATCCCAGGCAGACAGATACAGGATCCACTTAGAATGACACCAGAAGCTCAGCCAATTGTTGAAGTCAAGCATTTTGTCCTTGTACTGCGGTATCATTCTGGGTGATGGCAGGATGCTATTCAGGGCTAGGGTCATACCTGGCTGGGCTACAAGATCGGACAGCTCCTCCGTGTCTCTTTTCATGTAGTCCAGGGAGGTACGTCTCAGGTCATTCACACCAACATTGACAATGACAGAGTCATATTTGTGCTCGTTGCGGAGTGACCTGAGTGCGTGCATTATGTTGCAGATCCTGGCACCTGACAGGCAGCTGACAGTAACTTTCTCTTTGTTTAACCTGGTGAGTGGAACATCAGTGTACCTGACTATAGAGTCACCTATGACTAGTCTGTTGGGTACGTTGTTATGCCTTATGGTCTGTGGTTGAGTGGCACACTGCATTTGTGGGCTATGTGTCATTTGGGTTGTGTTGGGGTGGTGGAGGTTACTTGCGTTTCTGCTTTGGAGGTCCCTGTTGCTTGAGTAGATTTTTAATGAGAGCCTCCGCGAATGTAGGTGTGTGTTTTGTGTTTCTATGTGTGCGTTTTGGTGGTGTAGGTTTTGAGGGACTATGTGATGAGTGTGGTGTGGTACAAGTGTTTACCTTCTCCTCTTGACTGTCTAGTCCAGTCTTGAGCGAAGAGAGCTTTGCTTCCAGTTTGGCTATATAAGTGCATCTCTCACAGGTTGTAGTGTTGGGTGGTAGGAGGAGAGGGTTGTCTGTGTACATGAGGCAATTGCTGTATTGCCCCAAGATGCCTAGATTCATCAGGTAGACAAGAAAAAACACTGGGAGCTGACCCTTAGACATGCCTCGATAGGTGCTTATTTATTAAGTACTAAAAACTGTTTTCCTCTAGACGAGTGAGGAAAGTTGAGTGCTGTAGTAATTTGTAGCTTATTTAGTGCCTACAATAAGGTCTGAACAAGTGCTGAGCTCAAAGAAACAGATTTGAGTGCTGAAACTAAAAAACTGGCTATTTCTAATAAACAAAATTAAGCTAGAAGGCTTCCCTCCAACACAGAAAGGCTTGGGGGATCAGAAGCTTACAAACAGTCCTGGATACAGCAAATCTGTATCTGGACTAGATGACTTACAGGAAAGGCAGGAAACAAGCTTAGAATTTTTTTTTTTTTGTAAAGTGGAAAGTGGAAAGGAGGAGCAGAAACTAAGTGGGTTAGCCTTCTCAAATGTTCTCCCTGGATTAGGTAGAATGAAGTAATGACATTAGACTGGGAGGAGTGCCCCAGATCAGATTTAGAGTAGGGGCGGGCAACTGCAAAGCCACCAAGTATAAAAACAGGATACTAACAGGTCGGGAAGGTGAGAAACAACAAACAAACCCAACCAGACGCTTAACAATTGTAGCAAATTTCTAGTTAATACCTCACACACAGTGAAACTAGCTAGAAATGTATATGCAGGCAATAAAAGTGCTATAAATAACTTGTACAAATAAGCAAGAAAACAGGATACTTAATGTTATATATCACAGATCAGCTTCCTTCTCCGAGTAGCTCAGTGTGAAATGGCAGAAACACTCACAAGTTAACTTCTTAAGTAACAAAGTTGAAGCCTGAAACAACTTTAAAAAAAAGCTTGAAAGAACCAATGAGGTGCTTACACCTAGTAGCAGTAGTTCAGGCAACCCCAATCAGCCAATGACCATAAACAATTCACTCTCACTGAAATGCTATACTGGCTTTGGCTAAACTATGATGGCCTGCAACATGTGCTCAGATACACAGCCTCTACTAACAAACAACTAAGCCCAAAACACAAGCCTGAATATGGACAATGCTACACTACTCACACTACTTAGGTAGAAAAAAAACTGCAGAAATGAGAATGTTTTTAACTGAAAACAAGTTATATGATACACTCCTTAGCAGGAAATCAGAACAAACAAACCTAACCAGATGCTTAACAATTGTAGAAAATTTCTAGTTAATACCTCACACACAGTGAAACTAGTTGTGCATGGACATGGTCATTAAACCAGTTCACTTCCATGGTTAGCAAATAAACAAATGAAATTATAATTTATGATTCAAAAGTGCCTCTTACAGGGTTGGACTGATCTTTCATGTATATTGTATAATCTCTAAGTTATTAGTATTTGAAAAATGAAATAATGCATACAAATTTAGTGCGACATTATGGACTTAGAAGTCAATATCATTAAGTTAGGAATTTGGCATCACTTCTATATTAATACCTTACCACTGCAATCAGAAGAACTTGCATTGCCGGCAAACTTTTTCTTAAAAACATGTCTGAATCCTTTTTGACACGTACAGTAGTAACTTCCAATTGTATTGTTGCAGATAGCATAATCACCACAGATTCTTGTATTTGCTTGGCACTCATCTAGATCTGCATTTCAAGGAATAAAACGTAATTGTTAAAGCAGCAAGAAAACCCAAAGGCAGTGAGTGTATTCCAGCAGCAGACCCAAAGAATTCCAAACAAAACCACATCTAGTAACAGGCAGAAAGGCAAGGCTCAGCAATTCTAAAGGCAAAGAAAAATAGATAAATGTATTATTCTGCATTTTTGTGTTTTTACTTGCTGCTTTCTTATGTGCTGTTTTTAAGATGCTGTTGCTTTAAAAGTAAATGCCTTGTGGATCAATTAGGATTCAGCATCGTTATGTTAATTGATACCAAAATTTTGTATAAAAGAAGTTCATTTGCTTTACTTTTTTGTCTGATGAAGTGGTGGTGAACACTGCAAAAGTGCTAACTTTTAATAAAATGTTTGGATTTTACAACTGCTGAGCCTTGCCTTTCTGCCTGTTACTAAATGTGCTTGTAATAAAATATAATGTTTAACATACTACAAGTAAGCAAAGAAGTTGAGAAATATGGTTCGGTATCCAGTACATTATTTCAGCTACATATTATCAAATAAATTTACAAAAGTAATGCTGGATTTACAATAGGCATGTTGCTTGGCTTGTCCAATAATAATGAGCTTTTGCTGTATATTTAAGCTGAAACGGGATTGCCAATTTTGGGACTGCAGTCCACAGCCAGAAAGACGATTCCAGAAAAGACAGTTTCATCTTGAGAGCTTTGTCGTTTCTGTAAAAAGGGGAACTTTAATGAATGTCAGAAGAATAATATCCCTCTCATTAAAATGAGAATTCAATATTTAACAGCACCTGTCTTCAGAATGGGTCGGAATGAGTCAAAGTATGCTACTTATGTAACATTCTGACAGTTGCTTGAAAGCACTGACGCTGTCCAGTGTGCTTCATTAGTGTCCAGATGTTGTCACAAAATCCTAGGAGGTGACTCTATGAGAATGACTTCAGCAAAAGAACAAGCAGTGAGCATCCTTCCTTTCTTCAGTGTGTGTGTGTGTGTGTGTGTGTGTGTGTGTGTGTGTGTGTGTGTGTGTGTGTGTGTGTCTGTGTGTGTACATCTTGAAATGGGTCAGTGTTGCATCTTACTTATGTCCAATGAGTAACATGATAGGCTTTCAGTCTGTATAATTATGGTCAGTTATTGCACAGTCTATATGATCCAGTCTACCTATTTGTTTAAGTTTCTGCAGCCATCTTAGAGAATTTAACAGAGTTATTTATGTTGGATGTCTGATCTTCCCTTAGTGTCAATTCTTGCTACACTACAGCTTTTCCTGGAGGAACACCATGGGAATTCTTTGACTGATACTGATAACACAGGGAGTCTTCTGGTATGGTACTGAACTGAGAAGCCATGGAGTTGTGCTCTCTCATTGAAGCATACAATATACTTGTTACAAGCTGTTCATTTATATAATAAAAAGGAGTCCAGCAGCCAAAAATTGACTATAAAAGGGTGACTTTAATTCATCAGCAATCCAGTACATGGCAGAATCTGATTTCACTGAACTGAAAAAGTGCCAGACTGAGGTAATGCAATGGAGAAAATATTCAAAATGTACACTGAAATAATACAAACAAATGACTTATGGGAAAATGCAAGAAACAATGACAAAAAATGGAAGTTGTAGTGATTATTCACTCCAGTCATTCAGGTGACAGTTTGGGTCTGCATAAATCAGAGACCAGGCAATCCATGAGACTGACAGAATTGGAAGCTGTATAAGAAGTGGTTGGGGAGAAATGACTAGAAATTCAAAATAGGGATAGAACAGACAACCTCCATTTTATTAATGTTTCTAATGCTATAGATGGCAGAGACTGTCTTAGTTTTATTACCCAGCAGCTGAGTTTATGGACTGACATTCCAAGAAAAAATATTACTAGACAGAACCCTCAGTATTTTTATACCTCTCAGGTTAGTTCAACGATTTCCCAGTTCCACTGAGATAAAGGTTCAAAACTTCCAGCTAAAGGAACCACTATTAAATTTGTTGTTGACAAAAGAGAAATCTTTAATGATCTTTAAAAAATATCTCTGTAGATCATAATTATTATTCATGGACTACGATGACAAGAAGTAAATTTGTACAGCATTTATGGCTTTGCAAAAGATTATGCTCATGATTTCAACTACTTTATATTGCAATATTACTTTTTCCTTGAGGCATCACCTCAGCTACCAAGAGGTCCACTGAGCAAGCAGGAAACACTCAATACTCTGTTTCATACAGACTCCTCAGACGTGACCTCTGTCTTTCATACAAGGTGATCTTGGACCCCGCCTTAATGGGACTCCTGCATATTTGCAAGTCAAGCACCACTTGAGTAACCCGCACACACAGCCTCAGTCTGGTCTGTGACATCAACAGGACTTGCTGGCGGGACATATTTGTGTCCCAGAGACTCCTCCATCTATGGAATAAACTCCCTCTCCACATCAAGCAGAGTACTTCTTTACCCCTTTTTAAACGCAATCTGGATAACTGAATGGGAAATAGAAAATACATTCCTGGGAATCTACCCATGTCCCTGCTGAACAGGGGCATTGGGTGCTCATTTGTCTATGCATGGGCTAAACTCTTTCTACGCTTATAAGGGTCTTAGGGCCAATAACCTTGTAACTTCCTATGATCCTCTGATAAGATAGCAGGTAGTCCTGCAGGAGGTGGCCAGTAAAATCGAACTTTTCACCAAAAGACTTAAAAATTGTCAGAAGGTCACTTGAGACTTTGATGCAATAATCAGTAATCTAACAAAGGAACAATCCTAGATATTGTGTCTCAGAAATTCACTTAGTTTTATACTGGGGGAGTTTCAAGGGAGTGGTCTTAGACAATAATCATATTACTTTTCATTTTTACTTCAACAGCATTAGCATTTTCTCTGCCCTTTATATTTTTATTTTTTATTAACTTCAAACAGTTATTTGGCCCTAGCTTTATTAGTAATTAAACTTATTATGACTTTATTTCTATGTTATGAGGATCATGTTATGACCATTCCTTCACTAATGACTACCATTTTGACCATAAGTATTTAGACAGCAAAAGTAGGCATGCATTAAAATGTTAAAAAGTAATGTGGAATAAAGCTTGTTTTGGACTAGTTGAATAAGGAATCTCTTTTCCTGACTGACTAGTGCTATCTTCAGCAAACATATTGTAGGCAGTTACATGAAAACAGTCTGTCCCAGTGATTTTCATGGAAAGCTGGTGTTTTATGCATTTCAGAGGGGCGTATCTACATCATGTGTTTATTTATATTATAAACTTAAATATGTATTTTATACATAAGACGTGTGGCTCATGACCTTGTGTAGAAATGGCAGCAGTTGAAATGGCTTCACTTTAAAACTTATCTGTTGATTTTTTTTTTATTTCTAGCATGACATTTTAGTAGGATATGGTTGTTATCAGGGAAATGTTTGTTAGAATGCAATCTTGGGGAGAGGGGAGAACAGTTATTATACCCATAATTTTGCAATACTAAACAGATGCCAATCAAATGCATTAAATTGCAGTCTTCAAGAAGAAGATAGCATTTCAAATTTACTTGTGTTTACTATGTACATAGTTCTTGTTACCTGCATTATTTAATCAAATTTTTATGTATATAGCTTGAATAGTAAGTTTATAGCCTTCATATGTTTTTTTTTTTTAATTCTGTGCAGTCACAGTTTTAAATTCTGGAAATGAACTGTTAACAAATTAGGTAGGATGAAATAATTACAGAAGTGAAAACTATCACTACTAGAAAAACATTTACTGGTATCTTATGGCATTGACATTGATGACACGGAATGCAAATCAGTTAAAAATGACCAAATTACTAGCCTACACAAAACAATTTAACATTCATATTGTTACATTCCAAGAAACACACTTAGAAATCTGAACATAAGCTAACAAAGAGGGGATTTTCCAATGACTACTATGCTGACTGTGTAGGATCCTGATGCAGAAGATAATAACCAAAATTGCAAAAGAATCGCCTATAGCCATAGAGGAACCATTAATTCATGACCACTGTAGGTTTGATACTGGTTAGGAACAGAATCACCTTGATCAATATCTGTGTACCTCTCAGGATAAAAAAAGAGTATACTCATAAAAAAGAGTATAAAAGAGAATACTTTAAGTGAAATTACACAATTGCATTAAAGAATTTTGCTTGCTGAAATAGACTGAACTCTAGTAACAAACAGGAGGCATGGGAGCAGGGGCACTAGCAGAATGACAGAAAAATAGATGACAATAGGATACCTGAGCAAGAGCACTAACACTATGACAAAAAATAGATGACAATAGGAGACATGGGAGCAGGGGCACTAACAGAATGACAGAAAAACAGATGACAATAGGAGACATGGGATCATGGGCACTAGCAGAATGACAGAAAAAAACAGATGACAATAGGAGGCATGGGATCAGGGACACTAGCAGAATGACAATAGATTGATGACAATAGGAGGCATGAGAGCAGGGCCACTAGCAGAATGACAACAAATTGATGACAATATAAGGCATGGGAGCAGGGGCATTAACAGAATGATAGAAAAATAGATGACAATAGGAGGTATGAGAGCAGGGGCACTAACGCTATGACCAAAATAGATGACAATAGGTGACATGGTAGCAGGGGCACTAGCAAAATGACAGAAAAATAGATGACAATAGGAGGTATGAGAGCAGGGGCACTAACACTATGACAAAAAATAGATGACAATAGCTGACATGGTAGCAGGGGCACTAGCAGAATGACAACAAATGATGACAATAGGAGGCATGGGAGCAGGGGCACTAACAGAATGACAACAAATTGATGACAATAGGAGGCATGGGAGCAGGGGCACTAGCAGAATGACAGAAACATAGATGTAAGTAGGAGGCATGGGATCAGGGACACTAGTAGAATGACAAAAGAATAGCAGGAAATATATGGTCTTGCTGATATAGCAGAAAGATAGAAACCCTTGGTAGACTTTGTCAATTGGCTTAGATTAGAAACAATGTATATAATCTAGGAACACAAATATTTAGTCAAGGTTGTTCAGACCCATCCATGAACACTATTACATTATTCAGCACTAAGTCTACAATTCAGTCCTATCCAGTCAACACAAATACTCATTCACTGGTGATTCCCATCACTCTGGCTAAAGCACAACATGAATGAGAGATAAGGCATTGACTGAATACTCCCTTAGATAACCTATCAAACCATGATAAGGATCTAGCAGAAAGCACTGGATGAAATTAAAGCTGCTCTAAAGAAAAGGAAACGGTTTACATAGAGAGAACCAGACAGAGGAATAAAGAGGAACAAAAGGATCAGACTATTGAGAATTACAGAATTGCAGTTTATAGGCAAAGATTTAACAGGAGCAGAAACTGAAAATTTAACAGAAATAAAGCTAGTGTTGAGTAAACATTTTTTAATTCCCTCTAAGTCTTGCAGACATCTAGTTCAGAAACAAAGGCAGCAGAAGGTAGAGATCGGCACAACAAAACTAAAGGACTCTAAGACTGGTAGTCCAAGTTTCGATCCAGAGTCATTGCTTCATATTTTCACAGATATCTGTAAGGACTTCCATGCAACACAAAAGAAGGAGGGAATTCAGTCTAGAGTACTGGACTGTTTTTATACCATTTGCAAACATCACAGGTCAATAAATATGATAGTAAACAAGTGGTAAAACACTTTAGTACAGAATAACTAGAGGAGCAATTAAAAGCTCAAATAGCAGGGAAAAAAATCAAGGATTGATGGGTTACCAATGGAATTATTGAGGAAAAGCAAATCAAAATCATACAAATATTGTGTAAGTTATTTAATAGAAAATTTAAGAAAAGAAAAATTCCAGAATTTTGAGAAAAGAAAACTATGGTTTTGATAATATTAATATAAGGTAAAGACATGCTTAAGCCTGGATGAGATCACTTTAGCTCTGTGGTAAACCACAACTAAAAAGTCTTTGCTTCCATTCTTCCAAAGAGGTTGGCTAAATTTATACTAAAAGTAATTAATTCAGATGATGTGGGTTAAACTGTGGTAGATAGATTGTTGACAGCATAATGAAAACCCATGTGATACACTAAGAAGAAAACATTAGGGGCAGACCCCGATTAATAACCAGTCTTGATGAAGAAAAGGCTTCTGAGTGAGTCTAGTGGGACTACCAAGGGATTATACTGAAAATAATGGAATTTTCAAGGGATTTTATCTCATTATTACAATATATATACAAGGATTTCACAGTGGTAATTAAAATTAATTGTATGTTATCATAAGAATGTACAACAAAAAAGGGGCACTAGATAGGGATGACCACTTTCCACTTTACTGTTTCTAATTTATTAAGAACCACTTGTTCCAATCTATAAGGCAAGGAGTATTCATAGTGGGGATTGATTCATAACCAGGAAAATAAAGTTAATTTGCAGATTAACTGATTATTTATTGGAGTAACCCAAGTCAGGCAAGCTTACATGGACTAAAACTTGCTTGTTCTTGTTAAAACGCGTGCACACCAGCGCAAACGCGCTTACAACTTAATTTATTTAATATGTTGAGAACGCTTACAGAATTATTGGGTTACAAAGTAAATGAAGGTAAGACAAAAGCTATAAGTGTAAATTTCTCTCCAACATTTGAATTAGTGAAAATGTTTGGGTCTATATCATATGAGCGAATCTCAGATTGTGAACCCTCATAATATCGAATGTACCGGACCTCGAAGTGCTTTTTCTGAGATCGCGGTACAGTGAAGAATGGGATATTTGCCCTTTCCTCACTGTAGTGCGATCTCGGAGTTGGAATATATATTTGGGAGGGGTGTGGGGGTGCAGCCCCCAACAATAGGAAGTTCAAGGTCTGGTACATTTGATATTATGAGCGTTTGTAATTTGTGCAATTCACTCATATGATATAAACCCAAACTTTTCCAGTATTTGTGGTGTTAATATAAAATTAAACACTTAGGGGTTTGGGTTATAAAAGAATGCTTTTGACTCCCAAAATACATATGAGACTAGATGAAAAATAAAATATTTACTCTTTTCTGTAAAACGGTGATGATCTGTTTGGTTCTGGACCAGAAAATTCAGGTTATCAAGATGTTTATAGTTCCTCTAGTATTATATGTAGGGCAAAAGTTAGTTTATGACCCAGATATTGCTTTTTGAAAATCACTACAAAGAGAAATGTATATAGGAGGGGAATGGTCAGAGAGTAAATAAGCAGAAACTGACTTTGCCTGAGGAACAGGGTGGGCTACCATTGCCACATTTGCAAAAGTATCACAATGTAACTTAATTAAGACTGTTCCATTTTCCTATTTGGAAGGATATGATGTTTGCACATGGTGGCCATAATGCAATTGTCTAAATGTTTAGTTGCAGGGGTTGAACCCAGATAACACTAAATAATATGCTTTAATGACTGCAATAGTATTAATTTAAATAATATTGCAATATTGTGCTTTGTTGCTGTGGTACTTTTGCTTAGATATGATAACATCTAATATAATATTGCAGTGCTGCCTGTTACTGATACTAGGTATATAAAATGCAAATTAACTTATTATCTCAGCTACTGATTGCATGTTTTGATCAATGCTGTTGTTGCATTTTTGCTTGTTACTGATTACAGTAGTATTACAACATTTAAAACTACTGCTCTGGAGTATAGCACTAGAGAGTACAAGTTTACCTCTGTTGAATATGTTTATTAACAGCAAACTGAAAGACTGAAAAACTAAAAAAAAAACTTAACCAAAAGTTAAACCAAAACAGAAGTGGACCCAGCATGCGGCATGTATTTTTATTTTTAAGCACTTTGTACAACAGTATGCCATGAACTTCATCAGAAAAACACCACAGGCTGGATTCACGAAGGCTTGCACAGAGTCTAAGAGTAGAGTAAGACTCCATGCAGCCAACATGTCCGCCAAGCGATCCAGGGACAGCCAGTAGGGGCGTGCAACAGAGCTCTCAAAATGAGCCCTACATGGACAGGGCTTGGATATACAAATTACCTCAATTGCAGGTGAAAGCTATACAAATGAGGTAAATTTGCAATCCAGGAAACCCGAACTTGTCCGAGTAGGAGTAGTGTTATTTGGAGAAATGTAATCAGTTGACAACTGAGTACGGTTCTGCAAATAGCAAAACAGAGCCGTGACAGCTCCAAAAAAAGGATGCATTGACATGAGGAAGCATGCCAATGGCCAAAAATTTGGCCATTGGCAATGTTCAGTGATGGAAAATAAAAATAAAATAACCTTTTTTTATCTTGATCTCCGGGGTTTAAGCGCAGCGCCGTGCAAACGCTCTGCACCTTAAAAAACAGAAAATCAATTATTAAGATCCAAAAATGTGGATGTTATTGCTAATATGAATTTACAATGCAAGGGAATGGCAGGCTGAAGACAACATGGCCACTGAGTAGAGGTTGCTAAGGGGGGAAGCTCAGTCTAAGAGATGTAACCAAGCATTAGTAGGCAATCCTATGCAAATGAGGGTTAGGATAGTGAATTGCAAGTTTATATAGCAAATGAGCACAGTCAGTGGAGTGTAGGAGTAGGAAAAGGGGAGTAACAGAGTAGATGATAGGTGACATCATGAGGGGGCATGTATGAAAGAAGTGAAGCTCATTGGAGCAGAGTGGCATATGTCAGTTGTCATTTACACATCATTGAAAGAGGTGTGTCAACAGATAGGCTAGGTAAAGGCAAGAAATCGAAGGTGTATGCCATGGATAACACTAAAGTTTCTTGCTGAGCATGTATGCGTGCGGGTGCACACCTGTGAACCCAAGTAAGACTGTGTGCATGCGTGTAAGTGTGTGTGTGCATGTTTAAGCCGGAGTAAGCATGTATAAGGATGTTGAAATAGTTGTAAGCGCGTTTGCGCTGGTGTGCACGCGTTTTAACAAGAACAAGCAAGTTTTAGTCCATGTAAGCATGTGTGCGTGTGTGTGAGTTGCTATGCGCGTGTTTGCGCTTGTGTGCATGGCGCTGCCCCCCACCCCAAGGAAACAGAAAGGAAAAAGGAAGCACAACAAATAGTAGGAAGTTACCAGGGAGTACTAGCAGAGCTAGCAGGTGAAAACAATCAGAATCAGGCAATTACACAGGCAATCACTAGCCCAGCCCAGCACTTAAAACTCTGCAAACAACAGTCCATTATGTTTCTCTCAAGAGACACTGCAACACTGCAGTAAGCTAATAGAACTGAAAACTGAAAAAGCTTTACTGAGACAAAGAAATGTTAGGGGCTGCCATTGCTGTTATAAGGTGACATATGCAACATGCTGAGGGTGGTGACAATGCAAATGCTGCTGGACAACCCACAGTGAGGAGACGGAGAAGAGTGTACAGGCCCAGGGTAACCTACCAGGGGCTACATGAGCTGGAGATAGTGGAGTGCTATAGAGTAGACAGAGACCTCTTGCAGCAAATTGTTGAGCTTTGCAGGCCACGCCTCATGCACAGAATCAACAGAGGGGAACCCATCCCAGTGGAAACCAAGGTATGTGTTGGCCTAAGAATATTAGCAACGGGTACCTTGCAGAGACCAACTGGTGATATGATGGGGATATCACAGGCATCAGCATCCAGGGTACTGCACCAGTTCCTGGATGCCATGTCAGCACATGTCGGTAATCATGTATATTTCCCCAATTCCCGTGAGCAAGCAATATGCATCTCTTCCAGCAAATAGCAGAATAACCTGAGGTAGTGGGTGCAATAGACTGCATGCACATACACATCAAAGCACCAGCCCGTGAGTGGGGTAGGGTCTACTTCAACCACAAGGGCTTCCCCTCCATCAACTGCCAGTTTGTGTGTGATGCCCAGGGCATAATACTGAATGTCTGTGCTGGCTGCCCTGGAAGCTACCATGATTCCCATATCTGGCATCTGACGCAGCTGTACCAGACATTTGCCAATGGGGACATCCCATATGGTCACCTAGTGGGGGATGCTGGCTATGCACTGGAGCCGTGACTGATGACACCCATCAGAAACGCACACACACACACCTGAACAGGAACGCCATAATGAGGCACATGCACAAACACTAAATGTAATTGATCATGTGTTTGGCCTGCTCAAGTCACGGTTCCAGTGCCTGGACATATCTGGTGGAGCCTTGCAGTACTCACCAACTACATGTACCCAAATTGTCATGGTATGTGCTATGCTACATAATATGATCCTGCGAAAACAGCTGCAGCAGGACCAGCATAGGCTCGGGCCAAACAGCCCCCCACCATTGCCAAGGCCATCACAGGCAGAGCGTGACTCGGAGGATGAACAACCTGAGCCTGCCCCAGTAGGCAGAAGGAGGTGTGCCCAGTATGCTTTGACCTTGGCAAAGAGGCAACGCATAGCACATACACTGGCTCAGTAGGAACTCTGGAAATTATACCTCTCTCTGACTCACACACATAGTAAAAGAGATGCCTAACTTGACACTACATGTTTTCAAACGTGTAGGGAGTGTAGTATATGCATCCGACATAGGCAGCCCTGCAGCACCACCTGAGGCATGATTGCCATGTGTTAAGCAATATAAAGCAGTGCTAAACAGCATTTACCACCATGTAGTATATGTAAACAAAATCGCACACACCAACTAGCACAACTGTGGTCAATGTTGAGTAATATTGGGCAACGTCCAGCAATGTTGGTTAATATTGAGCAATGTCGGACAAGCTTGGTCTAAGTAGGGCATAGCTGAACAAAAGCCAACATGCTCATATTTGCTCTACTGGCCCTTAAGCAGTCTGGTCTGCTCAGTATGAAAATATAAAGCAGTGATGGGCCTCGAACCCAGGATACTGTGCACTATAATCATAGTACTGAACCACTAAACCATGACAGCATTGCTGTGGTCAGCCTGTATGAAGAAATGTTGATACGTCTATGCAGAGTATCTCATGGAAACCCTGCAGGCACAGCATACTCCCTGTTGAGTTATGACACAAAGGTGAGTTCTGCAGTAAGAATAGAACCTGACTTTCAACACACACAGTATAAATGTTAATATTGGTCATGTTCACACACATCAACAAATGTAGAGGACCTCAGACAGCAACATACTGAAAGGTCACACTGGGCATGCTCACACACTTGAATAAATGAGACAAATGTCAGGCAACAAAACACTGAAAGTCCGAACTGGGCATGCTCACACACTTAGGCCATGTCTGAGTACAGCAGTGGGCCACACATATCCGGCAGTTGCATGTGTTAACCCAGGAACCTCTCACTATTCAGCAATCCACCCTGTGCACACAGTTATATGACAACAGACACATATATAATATAGTGGAACCCTGTCATAATCAAATATGTTCTGCAGATACCTAAGTTGTTCATAGAAAGTGGGAAAGCAAAGACGATAAAAACCTGCAATCAGTATCATCAATAAACATTGTACATCCCAAACATTATCAGAGGTTGATACTAGGGTATCTGCCCTAGGGCATGTACAAGCCTAGCCAGAGTGTGTTTGGCTTTTGCAGCACTGTCAGATTAGTACACTGTGCCTGTGAATAGTAGGTCACACAAGATAGCCCATTTACGTTTAGTCTATTGTGCCTCTGTCTAGCAGGGACACAGAAGATATCCCAGGGGTAAACATATGATCACCCATCCATTTGTCAAGATGTCTCCTGTAGGTGGTCAGTGGATGGCTCTGCCTATGCAAAACCGGGATTACATTCCAGAGTGAGTGGAGCCTCTGGGGATAAGAATCTGTCCCTCCAGCATGTCCTATTAACATCTGTGCTGAGGTTTATGTCCCTGGAATGTGTAGCTCCAAGGGATTCGGATATCCTCAGGTGGAGCATGTCCATTAATTCTGGGCTGGACATTTCCTTAAACAACAGGCACACATCACATCCAAGTAGGTGGTAAGCGACTGAGTAGAGCTGGAGTTCCTGTATCCGAATTGTGCAGGGCATCTGTGTGAGTCCCTAGATCTGCTTGTTGAGGAACTTTTGTGGCCATTACAATTGCTGCAGGTGTCAGGTAAGGTACATCCCAAATGGGGCATTGTAACCATGATGAGTATAGGGGCACAATGTCCTCACTTGATCTAGATGTGAAACCATATGGGATAAGGTGGGCTATATAGAAGGTCTGTCTAACCACTTTGGCAATGTGATTGTCAAAGGCGAGAGTATGAGCAAGTCGTGTCCCCAAACCCCTAACAACTCCTACTGTACGTAATGGATTACCACCTATGTGGTAATGTGTGGTCATGTTGTTATTCCCAAAGGGGATGACTATGCATCTAATGGCATTTAGCTATAGGCCATGGCTCTGGCACCAGTCATCCATCTCTGTGAGACCCTGTTTGAGTATGCATGTGCCAGCTGGAGAGTTGATTATGGCACCCAGTTTGCAGTCATCTGCGAACATGGTTAGCCATATTCCTCCTGTGTTAGCCTGTACATCAGAGAAATATATACTGAACAAGAGAGGTCCCAGCACTGAGCCTTGTGGGATGCCACGTGTAACTGGTATATAGTCAGACATGGCACCTGCAATACTGACCATGTGGGTGCTATCCCTGATCCAGTTAACAATCCATCCTGTGAGATATGTGTCGATAGTGACGCTGGTGAGCCTATGTATAATGGCCGAGTCGGGTATTGTGTTGAAGGGTTTTGCAAGGTCCAGGTAGGCTGCATGGACAACCTTCCCTGCGTCTATGGACCTGGTAACTGTTTAAAGAATACAAACAGGTTCAAGAGGCAAAATCTGCCCACAACAAAGCAGAAATGTGTAGGACCCAGTGTCTGTAGGTTCCCGATGTCTGTATATGAGTTCCATGACAATACGCTTTGCAGAACAGGCTAATTAGGCTTATAAGGCAATATTGTCTGGGGTCCGTTGTGGCACCACCTCTGTGAAGCAGGACCACTGTCGCTGTACACCATTCCTTGGGTACATATCCTGTAGTAACTCTGATATTGAACAGTGACTTAATGTGAGGGTTACGTTCGTCATGAAGCTTGTGTAAGATGCAGGCCAGGACACCGTCTGGTCCCATTGATGCTGTGTTGTCTGCTTTCGGGAGGGCAGCCCACACCTGTTCATTTGTGATGTCAGGGAGGTTACACTCTGTTGTGATGGACAATTGCTTCTTAGGGGGGATGGGGGGGGAGACATCTGCACTGAACCTGTTTGCCAGGATGTTGGCAATGTCTGTGGGTTCAGGGTATGTTTAGTCAGTATGCAGTAACTCACAATATATCAGTGAGTGTCCACCCAGGTTCCTGACATAACTAAAGAAGGCCTTGTGATTGTCCTAAGTGTCTGGTGCAATTGTCTGTTAGAAGCGGGCCTAAGATGAATACATAAGTGATCGTAGCTTTCTGCTAGTACAGATCACAGATGCCTTCCCTGTCTGGGATTGTATCATGTAGTAGCCTCCTCCTTTCATTGTATAGCTTATTAATGGCCGGGATCCACCAGACAGGTCCCCTGCCATTGGAGGAGTGAGTCTTGTTGTTATTTGGGATAGCATGATCCATGCAGTCCACTAGATGTCCATAGAATGCATTTGTAAAGGATTCAGTGGTCTGAACCGTATTTACCACTGTCCCAGGGTCCTTGAATGATGCCACTTTCGTTTGGAGAAGTGTGACATTTGCTTTTGAGAAGTTCACCAAGATTACCTACGATGGGTATGGGGACAGGATATGGATGTCCAGTGAAATAAATGTATGGTCTGACCTTACCAATGAGGGGTATACCTCTGGTGTGGAACACAGAGTCCCCATGTTGGTGATGATCAGGTCCAATATGTTTTCCCCTCTTGTGGGTGTGGTGACCGTTCGTGCCATAGCATTTGAGTTTACAAATAGTAGCAACTGTTGGGTGAGGGTGTCGGGGCTTGAGTAGCATCCCCAGTCAATATTTGGGTATTTGAAGTCACCCAATATAATGGTGTTTGGGGAGACCATCATATTCTCCAGTGTTCCCAGGAAAGCTGAGTGTGGTTCCTGAGTTTGGGAGGGTGGTCTGTAGTAGGCTACAAAATTTAAGTCAGTTTTGCACACTGTTAGTTGCACATGTATGGTCTGCGATGCTTCGTGCAGTGCTACTAACCCGGAGGTGTGTGTATCTGTGATGTATATGGATACTCCCCCTATTTGTGTTGGCCGTTCTGAGTCTTGTGGTCAGAAAGCATGGTATGAAGTATAACCTGGTACTGCTGATGTGCATTTTGGAGCCTGATCCAGGTGTTTGTTACTGCACAGATATCGATATTCTCCATACTGAGTCCTGAGTGGGCGCATTTTGAGGGTAACACATCTGGTGTTGAGCAGCATTACCCTTAGTTTCTTCTACCCTGTAATGTCTATGGAGGTGGGTTTGTCTTTTGAGCCTCGCTTAAAAAAGGCACTATGGGGGTGGCAAAAGCCTTAGCCAGTATTCGAAAGTCCAAGGGTGACAGCTGAAAGCTGTCCATAGCGAAGCTACGTGGCATGTCGAGCATGTCACCCCAGGCTGACAGACACTGGATCCCCTTTGAATGACACCAATATGTTTGCCAACTGTTAAAAGTGATCATTTTGTCTGTATACTGTGACATCATTCTTGGTAAGTGTAAGATGCTACACAAGGTCAGGGTCATGCTTGCCTGGGCTACATGATCAGAGAGTTCCTCTATGTATCATGTCATGTGGTCCAGGGAGGAACATCTGAGGTTATTCGCACCAGCATGGACAATGATGGAGCCATTTCTGTACTTGCTTTGGATTGACCAGAGTGCATGTGTTATGTGGTGGATCCTGGCACCTGACAGACAGCTCAAAGTGACCATCCCCTTCTTTGGCCTGGTGAGTGGGACGTCAGTGTGTCTGACAATAAGTGTCACCTATTACAAGTGTATTAGGTATGTTGTTCAGCCCTAAGGGCAGTGACTGTGTGGCAAACTGACCTTGTGATATGTGGGTATTGTAGTGGGGTAGCAGTTGGTTGTGTGTCTGCTTTGGAGGTCTCTGCTGCTTAGGCAGAGTTTATTTAGAGCCTCTGAGTATGTTTATATGAGATAATGTAGTTTGATTGCTATCGCTATAGGTCTATGTGAGACTGGATTTGTGGTGTGTGTGGTTACCTTCACCACCTGATAGACTGTGCCAGTCATGGGTCGAGAGAGCTCAGCCTCCTGTATGTCTATATAGTTGCATCTCTCACATATATCTGAGTTTGTTGGGAGGTGGAGAGGGTTGTCGTTGTACATAAGGCAGTTGTGCCATTGTGTCAAAATTCCAATATTCACCAGCTGGACTGGAGAGTACACACGAAACCGACCCCTGAACATGCCAGGATATTATGATGACATACTCTGTTGACTGATCACAAAGGATCAGTAGGGTGTTAAGTGTGTAAAAAAGTATAACAGGGGTTTAGTGCTCAGGTTTTTCTGTGTTTTGTAAAGAGTAGCTGTGAAGGAGTCCAGACTGAAACATGACACCTCCTTCAGCTATGTCATAAATAGCAATGTATACTCATATATGTCCTGAGCCAGGGCCAACTGTACCTGACTGATAATGCCGACATCCTGTCAGGCAGGCCCATATATAGATACCAACCTCCCACTGACAAAAGGCCCCATCATCATACCAGGAGATATCACAAGTAGAATGGGTAAACAGCTCTCCCAAAGCCAAAAGCATGGCAGCAGTTGGATTACATTGCTTCCCTATATGTATCATGAGTGAACTACAGAACAAACAGACCCTGCACCTGTCCCCATGTTTGTGATGATCAGGTCCAGTATATTATCTCCCCTTGTGGGAGAGGTAACCAGATGTTCCATCGCATTTAAGTTTATGAATTCCAGGAACCTTTGGGCTAGGGTGTTAGGGCTTGAATAATGCACCCAGTCTATGCTTGGGTAGTTGAAGTCTCCCAATATGATGGTATTCGGTGAGACATTTATATCCTACAGTGTCTTCAGGAAGGCTGAATGGGGTTTCTGAGTTTGAGAGGGTGGTCTGTAGCATGCTACAAATTGTAGAGCAGTTTTGCCTATGGTTAGTTGCACATGGATGGTCTCTGATGCTTCATGCGTTGCCACTAACCTGGAGGTGTGGGTGTCTTTGATGAATATGGACACTCCCCCTCCCTTTGTGGTTCGACCCAAGTTTTGGGGCCAAAATGCATGATACGAGGTATAACCTGGTAGAGCAGGGGTGCTCTTGGGAGCCTTGAACCAGGTTTCAGTTACTGCACAGACATCGATGCTCTCCATACTGAGGAGGGCTTCGAGAGCCTGCATCTTGAGATTTAGACTTCTGGCGTTGAGCAGCATTACCCTTAGTTTTTTTTCCATTTTTGTTTTCTAAGGAGGTGGGTTTGTCTTTTGAGCCTTGCCTAAAAAAGGCACTATGGGGGCGGCAAGAGCCTTAGCCAATATCCAGAAGCCCAGGGGTGACAGGTGCAAGCTATCCCTTGCGAAGCAGCGTGGCTTGTCCAGCATGTCATCCCAAGCAGACAGACATTGGATCCCCCTAGAATGACACCAGTAATTGAGCCAATTATTAAAGCTGATCATCTTTTCTTTGTATTTTGGCATCATTCTTGGTGAGGGCAAGATGCTGCTCAGGGTCAGGGTCATACCGGCCTGGGCTACATAATCAGAGAGCTCCTCTGTGTCTCTTTTCATGTAGTCCAGGGAGGTACATCTCAGGTCATTCACGCCGGCATGGACAATGACTGAGTCATATTTGTACTTGCTTTGGAGTGACCTGAGTGCATGTGTTATGTGGCGAATCCTAGCACCCGACAGACAGCTCACCGTTACCCTCTCCTTGTTCAGCCTGGTAAGTGGAACGTCAGTGTGTCTGACTATAGAGTCACCTATTACTAGTGTATCAGGCATGGTGTTTGGCCTTAAGGGCTGTGATTGTTTGGCACACTGACTTTGTGAAATATGTGTTGCATGTGCTGTGTTTTGAGGTGGTGGTTTCTTGGATGTCTGCTTTGGGAGCCTCTGTTGTTTTGGTAAGTTCTTTATTAGAGCCTCCAAGTATGTCTTTGTGTGTTTATGTGTTTGTTTTGCAGTTGTGGTAGGTCTATGTGAGACTGGGTTAGTTGTGTGTGTGGTTACCTTCTCCTCCTGCCTGGTCTTGCCAGTCCTGAGTTGAGAGAGCTCAGCCTCCAGTTTAGCTATATAGTTGCATCTCTCACATGTATTTGTGTTTGTTGGGAGGAGGAGAGGGCTGTCTGTGTACATGAGGCAATTGTAACATTGCCTCAAGATTCCCAGATTAACCAGCTGAACTGGAGAGGATGCCAGTAATCTACCACTCGACATGCTAGAATAGTATAAGGATGTGCTGTGAAACTGTGGCAGAGAGGACTTTAAGGGAAGTGGGTATTCACGGGGATTGTAGGTGGATGTAGTGCTTACTTTAGTTTAAGAGTGCTTTACTTTCGAAGAAAGGTTTTAGGAGCAAGTGCTGGGCTTATAATGTAAAGAATAGACTGATTTTATTGCAAGTAGAGCTTTTTTAAGGGAAAAACTGAAGACCAGACTTGGTGGAGCCAGAAATAGTTTTCTACTGTATAATTTTAGTTCACTAAGTATATTGGTAAAATTAGTTTGTTTTAACAAGAATGTTAAATGCTCATTTTAAAAAAAATAACAAGATGGTGCCACAAATGGCAGCCTCACTTCAGTGCTCTGTTATATTTTGTTTGTTTTTGTTTATTTGTCCTGTCATTTGTTATTCCACTGTAATCAGGCATACCAGCAAAGAATTGTTAAATATTCGGCAGTTTACCTCATGCGATTTGACACCAGATTTTTCACAATGAAGAACTTTTCTGGATATCCTAGCTGGTGGAGCACCAGCTGTCAGCCGCAGATGTAAACACAGGTACCATAAAAGAGGGAAATGCTCTGGTGAACATGTAAGGCTGAGAAAGTGGGATTTTCAAACGGAGCTCCCAAGTTTACATCTGGTGAACCACCTCTCTTTAGATAATAAAATGGATGAACTGTTATTCCTCAATAGTACTTATGATGACCATGCCTAGACCAGCAATCAAGGAGCCTCAATCCTCACTACTAACACCAGGGAAGTCATCTCCTAGAAGAGAAGAAAGGATAACTAATACACACAGTAAAGTACAATTTCCCTTAAGTGCACACAGAGATTACAATCAGTCTGGAGCTGGTTGCTCCTTTGCTCACCAGGTCCCCAATAAGACTCCCCACTGGCAAAGTTTTAGGGTCCAGGTCTCAGCTTAGTTGGCAAGCTAGAACCTCCAGTACCCTCTCTATCCAACCAGTGCTTCGTGTCACTGCCAACTAGCTGACACAACACACACACACTTTGAGATAAGTATTTATACAACTTCACAGACACTCCTGGGAAAGGCTGACACAGATTCTCCAGATGTGCCCCTTTACCCAGACTATATGGTAGTAATTACTGCCACCATCCAACTAATAATATCAGCTACTAAAAGTCCCTTAAAAGGGTGTCCAATTACTACTGTGCAATATTATAATCCAATGGTAGTATGACTAACAGTCAAGGATTACTTTAGAGTGGCCTATTACAATAACCTCTATAAATATGCAATGTTCTCTAGAGCTTATCTCTACACAAACCTGGCACACGTAGAAGGTTTTAAAAATATTTAATAATAAATAATTAAAACACAAGACAAAACTACTACACCACAGACATATCTAAGAGTTCAGAGATCAGACAGAAACTTAAAATAATACAGTAGAACAGGTCTGATTTCAAAGAAAAATACCTAATTAATCTTTACTAACTTTAACTATTCCTACAAGAAATCACAGTGCTAGAAACTTACATGTGAGCTTAGGCAGAGTGCTGAGTTAGATATCCAAGATCAAAATGCTTTCAGTCTCTTGTGAGAAATAGTATTTAAACATTACTAACAAACATGTCTTCAAGGCCCTCCCAAATTACATAATTTGTGACACTTAGGTTTTCCTAGTATTCATATTGCATCATCTTAACACCTGGTCTGAGTTCTCAGGCCACAAACTGCATTATTTAGCAATCTAACACCTGCTCAGAAACTTACAACAATACAAGGCATTTCACATATATATTCTAGTATAAACCAGAACAATAAAGCACATTCCACATCTAAATTCTGGTCATAAACTTTAGCCTTAAAACAATGAGTATGAAACCTTCATCCAGACACACTGGAGCCGGTTTCTAACATAAAAGGGTCACAACATGCTTCACTGGGCCAGTAGAGTGCAATGGCGTCACATATTTTGCAGTTTCACACTTCACAGTGTTCTTTTGCAGTCAAGAAAACATGCCTGTATTTTACATTTATTTACAAATGCCAGAATTATATATCAAATTCTATTTGACTAGGCTGGCAGCCTTTGCCCATCTCTCCCCAATCGTCACAGTACTTGCAAGGATTTTTCATTTTCTTCTGCTCTGTGTTTTACAGAAACCTGGGTAAATGAATCCATTCTGGATTCTGCATTACTCCTGCCCGACTTTCAACTTTATAGAGTGGACCATGCATCATAGACATCAGGGAAAAGTTAAGGAGGTGGAATCTGCTTTTATATCAATAAAGACTGATGTACTGATGTCACGGTGTTAAGTAAAATGTGTTGCCCCTGACTTAGAAACATTCTTTATTAACTACAGGCCTTTTATTCACTGCAGTAGTTTTCCTTATTTATTTTGACTATTGTATACATTCCACCACCAGCCTGTGTAAACGCAGCACTTCAAAAACTGGATGATCAGATAACAAGCACGGAGCAAAATTATCTGAATTACCTTTTGATTATTCTAGGGGATTTTAATAAGGCAAATCTCAGCCACTAACTTCCTAAATTTATACAGCATATAAAGTGTCCTACCAGAGACAGTAATACACTGGATCATTGCTATACAGTGTTAAAACATGCCCCCTGTGCAGCTTGGGGTCCCTCTGATCACTGTTTGATTCATTTGCTTCCAACTTATAGGATCAATTTAAAATCTGCTAAAGCTGTTAGTAAGAAATGGATTAGCGAGCAAAGCTAAAGCTGCAAGCCTACTTTGATTGCATGGACTGGGGTGTCTTTGATGATACTGCTGCTAACTTACATGAACTGGCAGACACAGTGACATCTTATGTTCACTTTTTGTGAAGATATGTGTAAATCCACCATGACCTGGTTAAAATTTAACAACAGCAAACCATGGTTTACTGCAAAACTCAAACAGCTTCATCAAGCCGAGGATGCTGCCTATAGAAGTAGGGATAGAATACTGTTTAGACAGGCAGGGAACACATTGACAAAACAAATCAGACTGGCTAAAACAACTACTCTGAAAAGCTGAAAAATCAGTTTTTTGCTAATGACTCTGCATCACTGTGGAAAGGGCTATAAAACATTACAAATTACAGGAAAGCATTGACCTATATTGCAGTAAATCACCAGCTGACTGAGGATTTGAATGCTTTTTACTGCAGCATTGATAAGCCTCAGAACACAAATGATACTGTCTCCAGCCCTCTCAGTGTACAAACCTATATGACTTCCTCCCCCACTCATTTTCCCACTCAACTTTCATTAAATATCTCTGAGGAGGATGTGTGTCAGCTTCTTAAAGGACAGCATATTAAGAGAGAAACAGGTACAGATGGGGTTTCACCCTCCTGTTTAAAAATCTGTGCTGTTCAACTGGCACTTGTTTTTACTCTAATTTTCAGCAAGTCACCAGCACAATTATTCCAGTCCCTAAAAAATCCAGTATAACAGGATTGAATTTTTATAGGCCTGTGGCTCTCACATCTGTGGTTATGATGACATTTTGACAGACTGGTTTTAGTTCACCTGAAGAACATCAATCCTCTTCAGTTTGCTTAACAAGAGGACCGATCAGTGGATGAGGCAGTTAATATGGGTCTGAACTATATCCTGCAACATCTTGAGAACTCAGGGACCTATACAGGGATTTTGTCTGCTCATAGGTTCATAGGTGTGTACTAGGCTAATAGCCCTGGAGCCTTTACAAGCCTAGCCCATAGGGTTACCCTGGCATTGTGCCACCCAACCTTAGTTCCCAGACCCTCTATCAAGTAAAGCCACTGGAGTGATCTCTGGGGTGAAGTTTCTATTTCCCATCCACTCATCAAGATTTCTCTTGATGAAGGCCAGTGAGGTGCTCTGCTTGATATGTATGGGAAGTCTATTACATAGCATGGGCAGTCTCTGGGTTATGAACCTGTCCCTCCAGCGTGTTCTGTTGATTTTGGTAATGAGGTTGAGGTCTCTGGATCATGTGGTGCGGAGGGACTGGGATTTCTTCAGATGTAGTATTTCTGACAGAGTTGAGTCAGACATGGCTTTGTATGTCAAGCAGAAATCGCCTCTAAGTAGGTGATACGAGACAGAGACTATTTGGAGTTTTTTTAGTCTGCCCATATAGGACAAATGTTTAAGGCCTAGGATCCTCTTTGTGAGGTACATTTGCGGCCTCTCCAGTTGTTGCAGATGTTTAGTGAGGTATACGCCAAATGGGGCATTGTACTCAATGATTGGCCTAATGAGGGAAGAGTAAAGGGAGACAATGACCTCTTTCTTCCTGGATGCAAAACCCTTAGTAATGAGATGTGCCTCATAGAAGGACTTTCTGACCACAGTGGCAATGTGGTGGTCAAAAGAGTGGTTGCTGCCAACCTGTGTTCTCAGATCTCTTATAATGCCTTCTGTGTTCAGTGGACTACCATCAATGTGGTAATTCATGGGAACCGGGTTTTTCCCAAAGGGGATGATGACACATTTTTTGGCATTGAGTTTAAGGCCATGGTTCTGACACCAGTCGTTGGTCTCAGTGAGGCCTTTCTGTAGGATGTCAACATCACTTGGGGAGTTAATAGTAGCTCCCAACTTGCAATCGTCTGTGAACTTTGTCAGCCAGAGTCCCTTCGTGTTGGCCTGGACTTCAGAGAAGTAGATACCAAACAGAAGAGGACCCAGGACTGAACCCTGTGGGATTCCACTCATGACTAGTCAGCAGTCTGTCTTGGAGTCAGCTACTTTCACACTGTGGGTTCTTCCTGTGGGCCAGCTTACAGCCCATCTAGTGATATAGGGGTTGATGCCTAGCTTAGTGAGTTTTTCTATGATTCCTGAGTGGGGAATGGTATCAAAGGCCTTGGCCAGATCAAGGCAGGCTGAATGAATCACCTTGCCTTCATCCACAGCTCTGGTGACTGACTCAAAGAGGTTGACCAAGTTGAGCAGGAATGTTCTACCCTTCACAAAACCAACCTGTGTGGAATCCAGAGTTTGGAGATGCCCTATATCCTTGTTTATTAGGTCCATGATGATGCATTCCATAGCTTTGCATATCAGACTCGTCAAGCTAATGGGGCAATAGTTCCCAGGGTTTGTAGTCACTCCTCCTTTGTGGAGAGGGATGACTGTAGCAGTGCACTATTCAGTAGGGACAAAGCCTGAGGTGAGGCTGTGATTGAACAGGGCACACAGGTGAGGTGCCAGTTCACTCTGTAGTTCATGTAGGACACAGCCAGGGATATTGTCAGGTCCCATAGAAGCTGTATTCTTGGCCTTAGACAGTGCTGCAGTAATAGTGGGTGCCTAACAATCTACTGGTATTGTGACTGGTCCCTTAGGAGGGAGAGAGGGGTAAAGTTGGCAATATCTGTTGGCTCAGTATAGGTGGTACCATTGTGCAATAGCTCAGAACAAATCTGGATATTGCCATGGAGATTCTTTACATAACTATAGAAGGCCTTGTAGTTGTCTTTACTATCTGGTGCAATTCTGTTTTCATAGCTAGCTTTAGAGGATTTGATGAGGGATTTCAACTTTTTATTGAAGCTGATAAGGGAGTTTTTCCAGTCTTGGGACTTCACCTTATTCCGCATCAGTTTCCTTCTTCTGTTGTAGAGTTTGCTCATGGACTTCAGCTCTGCATTCAGTATAATAATTCTGAAACTCCTCAACTTTAAACTCAGACAGCCTGGCATCTCTGCCTCCACCTGTCAATGGATCTCCAATTTCCTGACCAATAGGAAACAGCATGTGGAACTGGGGAAATTTACATCTAGCTATTGCATGATCAACATTGGTGCTCCCCATGGATGTGTAGTGTCCCCACTGCTCTTCTCCCTTTACACAAATGACTGCTCCTCTAAGGATCCCTCTGACAAACGTATTAAATATGCAGATGACACAACCATCATTGGGCTCATCAGGTATGGTAATGAGTCAGCATACAGATGGGAGGTTGAGTGGCTAGCCCTGTTGTGTAGTCAGAACAATCTGGAGCTAAACACTCTTAATGGTGATGATGACAGTGGACTTTAGGAGAGGTCCCACAATATTATCTCCTTTCTACATACTTAATACTGCTATGTCGGTAATGGAAACCTTTGCATATATGGAATCCATAATCTCCCAAGATTTGAAATGGGAGTCCAATGTTGGGTCCATCATAAAAAGGCATAACAGTGGATGTATTTCCTGAAACTGCTGAGGAAATTGAACCTCCCACAGGAAATGCTGATTCAGTTTTACACAACAGTTATTGAGTCTGTTCTCAGTTCATCCATAACAGTGCTGTTTTGATCAGTTACTAAACATGACAAAAACAGGCTACAACAAACAGTCAGGTCTGCTGAAAATATTATTGGTGCTAATCTGTCCTCCAACAGGACCTTTATTATTCCAGAGTCATGAAACAGGCAGGGAAAATTATCACAGACCCCTCACATCCAGACCATTAGCTTTTTGAACTTTTTTACATTGACAAGGCATTATAGATTAATATACACCAAAACAAGCAGATATAAGAGCAGTTTTTTCCCACAGGCTATTAAGCTCATAAATGTTAATTCATCTTAATTTAGGCTGGGTATCCCTCCCCTCAGGTCCTTCAGGGACTTGCAATTTTGTTTACATATTGTTAATATTTTTTTCAGCATTTATTTCAACATCCCTTGCACTCAGTTGTACTCTGCACTTTGCATACATATGTATATGCATATTTTTTGTTTTTTTCTTTATCTCTTGTGTGTGATTAATAGGTATGTGTATGTCGATTATGTAACTTATACTTGGAGAGTCATCAAAACCAGAGCCAAATTCCTTGTATGCGTACATACTTGACCAATAAATGTGATTCTGGTTCTGATTTTGCTGATACAAACAAAACACCTTTGCAAAGTAGCTCAGCATATGCCTCATTTTTATCATAAGAACTAAAATTATATACTCTAAAATCACCAAATTCATTAGATGTAATGTTGCACAGTTTATTGTTACTAATGCAGTCATATCCTTGACCATAGTTTAAAAAGTCTCCTCATTCTTGTTTGGTACAGTTGGTTCTATCTCTTTGGTGTCGCACTCACCTGAGGGGATATAAGGGTGTTGTTGCTCCTGCTTTTGGCCAATAATTGTTCCTCTTATTTTTCAATCAGTTCAAGCATCAAAGAGGGGGCTAAATCAAAAGGAAATGATTCATGCAATTATCACCTTCCATCTGGGTATTGTTAAGTAACTGTCCATTCAAACCGTTGGTCAAATCTAAATCAAACCTATTCTGTGAGTTTGGAAGGTGCAGGATATGCCTTTTCTTTAATATAATCCACATAATCTCATTCAAATTTCTTCATTTTTCTCTCCTTGATGTAATCACATTCCTGATCAAATTTCTTAAAAATATTTAAGTGTTGTTTTTTTATATTCACTATACAATAAATCTTGTATGACTGACTTAGCCATTGCTGAAATTTTGGCACTGAGCAGGTCCATGTGATTTTGGTTATGTTTAATAGGAAGTTCCATTAAATCACACCCATGTTGATTGAACGATTGTAATAAGTTATGGTATAAAGCAGAATGCTATTGCAGTCCAGTGGGGACTTCCAGGACTGAAGACTCTTTGGCATTCATTTCACTTTGATAGACGCAACCAAATAAGTGTTTTCCAGTTGTAATGTTATAAGTTTTAACAATTTGTTCTTGAGCTCAGATAGTTGTTTGTTAAGGGTACTGGAAAGGTGAAATTCATTTGTTTCGGAAACCATTCATTAAGGTTTTGAATGTGGAGCAAAATCCACTTCTGTTGGTTTATGGTTCCATGATGAATCAGGGCCGCCCCTCTCCATTACAGATATTAATTGTGGCCATTGCCCTTGTGGTATATCCTCATTATCTCAAGCATTGTGATTATAGGACAACCCAGTATTTATACTTTGCACATTCCTGTCAATAGGAGGACAAAAACACTTGAAAACAAAAATACATACCATATGCTGGGACAGCTTCTTTCTTGGTTTAACTTTTGGTTATGTTTATTAGCTGGCCAAATGCTATATTGATACTACACTGAAACTATTTCCTTTACAGGTACTGAACTTTGAACTACTAATTTAGATTATATGTAGCTGTTACATTTACTGTACCCAGATCCATTGGATTAGACAACCAGTTGTTCATTGT
Source organism: Protopterus annectens (assembly GCF_019279795.1). Classification (NCBI taxonomy): domain Eukaryota; kingdom Metazoa; phylum Chordata; order Ceratodontiformes; family Protopteridae; genus Protopterus; species Protopterus annectens. The sequence goes on along the minus strand of NC_056743.1, from coordinate 1,865,261,857 downwards.
TTTTACTAGTTTGGTAGAGACCACAGTAGTCTACTGGGTAAAGCTCTATGACTTAACATTTTTACTTGTTTCTCATTACCTTATTGATGCTGTGTACCTCTAAAACTTTTGAATTGTTTCTCTTGACCATATTACCAGAATCACAATTCATATTATTGTGACCCTTACCCATAACCCATTACAAGCTAGCTGGTGGGGTACATAGGACATCTGGAAAAAGAAGTTTTGACTGTATGTATGGTTCCAATTTATCCAAAATCCATTGAATAACCATTCCCTAATTTCCCTACGAGAAAATAAATCCCACAGTCTAATAACATATTTACATATCCTAACGCTATGCACAACATAGAGAATAACTCAGTTTCTCCTATTAAATGATAGGTTGAGAGGGTGGCTTAATGGTTAAGGTGTTTGCCTTGTAAACACAAAGTGCAGGGTTTGAGTCTCACAAGGGATAATTGGCTAGGCTTAAAATGGCTCGCAAGGGCAGTTAGCTTAGTACTAAACTGTGAACTGTAAACCTGTGATAAGTTTGGATGAAATGTTAGTATACTACAGTGTAATAAATCAAGTTAATAGCTAAAAATAAAACAGAAGTGAGAAAGTGGCATAAAGGCATTTGTGACTCATTGAAAAAGAAACAGAATCTTATAAGAACAGTCAAGCTGTGCCAATTTTGCATTTCTGAGAGTTGCATTTAATTTAGAACATATTTCAAATTTTACAGCCAAAAACAATGACAACCATTTGCTAAACAAAACCAAATATTCCCACAATGAAAGAAAATAAGACTTATCAAGAGCAGTAAGTTTCTCTTCCTTTGAAATGCATATTTATTGAAAATCCATCTAGCAACCCATTAAGCTAAAATATATGCTCTGGGAGTCATAGTTAAATAGAATATAGTGAGGCACTAATTAGAAGCTTTGTGAAGGGTGCAAGAATTCAAAATACAAATATTTAATACATTTGCTAAAATCCTGGGACAGCCCACTGGACACAAGTACCCCTTTTCAGAAGCAGCCCGGAAGAACTACCAGGTGAAGTAACTGGGTCACAATCACATAGAAGAAAAATTAAAGCTGAGGAAAAAACTTTGTACTGCAGGAAAAAAATTCTTTTTGGCTTGGAGGGTGTGGAGGAACTCCACTGAAAGGATATTTTTGGTGCAAATTTTACTCCTCTTGAACCTTTAACACCTATGACTCTGACAACTTGTCAAAGCGGCAAGTACAGATCCAGTTGTGGCACATTTTTGAGAGATTCGGGGTAGGGGAGATAGGAAGAAGAAAACTGGTATAGTCATTCTGGAAAGGTAGACTGTCCCTTACAAGTGAAAATTCTTGTTTTGATTGAGCCCCTCCTGCCCTCTCTTACTGATTCCCTGTTTGACTTGAGATGGTGGAACTTGTTTATTCTTATTCTTAGACATGAAAGAGGATCCAGGAGATTTTTAAATTTTTATATACATATTTGTTTACTAGTGTAGTGCACTTAGCGATACAAATTTCAGGCTCAGCTTGGGTGAAACACAAAACATTTCAAAAACAAAATATACAAAAATGTAAGCTATAGCAGAGTAGTTCAGACTAGTCACTTAGACAAAGTGTATATATTAATTCTAGTGAACAAGCAGAGTGTTATGGACAGTTAAGTGGCGTGTAATATGCAATATATATATTCGTTTCTAAAAATGGATGAAGGGCAGCCACAGTGGTGCAGCGGTTAGCATTGTTGCCTCACAGCATGAGGTTCTCCGGTTCAATCCTTGACTGGGATGCCTTCTGTGCAGAGTCTGCATGTCCTCCCTGTGGTCACATGGATTTTGTCCTGGTGATAAGGTTTCCTCCCCCATCCCAAAGACATGCTTTAGGTGGATTGGACACTCTAAACTGGCCCTAGGTGTGAGTACGTGTGTGTGCCTTCTGTGGAAGGTTGGGTGCCGGGCTGGCAACTCAACACCATAAAAACTCCACTGCCAATCATGAGCAGACAGGTGATCCGCTGTGGTGACCCCCTAACCGGGAAAGAAGAAGTTTCTAAAATGGATGAACCTTCTGTAAATCTGAGGGAGGAGTCCAGACATTGAAAGGAGATAGGGATAGTAGGTTCATAGGTTCATAGCTATTTACTAGCCTAACAACCACAAGGGCCTTTTTAAGCCTAGTCATGCATTCGAAATGTCTGACAAGTTTTGATACCCTTGATAAGTGTAAGCATGGGCCTGGGAGATGAACCATTTACAGGTTACTTGTTTGCATCAGAGACATAGGTGCCAAACCAGGAATGAATTTCTGGTTTCCCATCCAATTGTCCAAGTTGCACTTGAATTGGGTTAGGGAGGAACTCTGCTTCACAAGGATGGGGATCCTGTTCCATAGACATGGTAGTCTCTGGAATACATACCTATCTATCCAGCAGGTCCTATTTATATCATAGGCAAGGTTTAATTCTTTGGAATGGGTAATTCTGCTGCTGTTTGTTTTGTGGATATGCAGGAGGACCATCAGAGTGGGGTCTGACAATGCCATGTATGCCAGGCATAGATATCCCCTCAAAAGCCTGTAGAAGACAGACTACAGGGATAGGGCCTTGAGGCAGTCTGCATAGGACATTTTACTTATGCCCTGTATTCTTATAGTGAGGAACCTTTGTGGACATTCCAGTTGTTGGGTGTGCCTGGTTAGGTACATACCAAAGGGGGCATTGTACTCAATGATAGGTCTGATGAATGCCGAATACAGTGGAACAATGACTTTCTTGGACTTAAATGCCATACATTTATTTCTAAGTTGCGCAACATAGAATGATTTCTGTAGACACATGATGGTCAAAGGCTAGATTACTATGCGTGCCCCTAAGTCCCTAACTACTGGGATGACTCTAAGTGGTGTGTTGTCAATATGATAGTTACCAGGGATGGATGACTTCCCAAAGGATGCTATTATGCATTTCTTGGCATATAGTTTTAGTCCATGGCTCTGACACCAGTTGTTTGTCTGTGTTATCCCCTCCTGGAGAACATTTGTGTCAGTGTGAGATTCAATGACAGCTGCTAAATTGCGGTCATCTGCAGATTTAGTCAGCTAGAGACAACTGACATTGGCCTTGACTTATGAGAAGTAAATGACAAAAAGGAGCGGATTTTGAGTCTTTTAAACAACCCTGGACAACTATTTCAAAGAAAAATCAAGTTTTATGTTATTTTCTTTGATTTCTTCCTATCAGAAGTTTTATTGACTGTTGTAACAGAATGAGGCATTCAAAAGTGAACTCTCGAGACAGCTTGGTGAAAAAGGAACTAGATTCTATAATGGGCAGTATTTCTGTTAATTCTGAGAAACTTGAGATCAAAATGGACGATATAAAAGAAGATTCCAAGAAACAAACAGAAATGTTGAAACAGATCATAAAACAACAATTTGTTCATATCCCAGCAATAGAAGACACATTAAATGACCTGGATAGCAGAATGGCAGAGAGGGAGAATCACACAGAATTCATCTTAAAACAAAATACTTTGCTTACGGAAAAACTAGAGGACCTAGAAAGTAGACCTAAATGAAATAATATTAGGATATATGGAATGCCAGAAAAGAAAGGAGACAATATGTTACCATTTTTAACTAACTTGGCACCTAAAATTCTAAATCTACCAGACGTTGTCTCTTTTGGTATTGAGAGAGCCCATAGATCTATTAGGTGATATGTCCTTTATTAAAGCAAGAGTTGAATTCTGAATTTGGAGCAAGTAGTTGATGTCTTTTAAGTAGGTGGGGAGAGCTTGTAAAGAGTAGGTGCCTGAGAGGAGAATGCATGTGTAGTGCTGTGGAGTTTGGTTTCAGTGACAGTTGATGTAGCTTACGAGTATTGACTCAGGTTATATGACAAGGGTTTTTTTTTTCTTGAAGTCTAGCTGCAAGGGAGAGTTGTAAGTGGGATCATGTAATAAATTAGAAACTCCTTAAATTATTTTCCCCTCTGAAGACCTGAGTAGCAAATGAGCTCAATAAAATCTCTTTACCCATGATGTATAATGTTTGCAACTACAATTAAGTCAACATGTTGCTTTCATTTATTTAAATGCATGATTGTGTATGTCATACGCAATAATTTAATAATGATATTTCTTTTTTAAATTAAAAAATAAATAAAATCTCTTTACCCAAAGCCAAGTTGAAACTTTCAGACTTTACATCATCCAAAAAGTGTTGGTAACTTATGCAATATACCTCTTCAAAACAGAAGCAGAAGCCCAAAATAAAGCGTCTTCACAACCATACTTATTGCTTAAAGCATGTTTAGATAAATCAAACCAGTTGGAAATAATGAAGTTGAGATATGCCCTACTTTTGGGGGGAAGAGTGATAGATTTCTCAAACTGTTTGTACAAAAAGGCAGAAGCTTCCACAAAAAATCTATACATCGAAGCTGAAGAAGAAAATTTTCTCTTAGCAAATCCATCTCAAATCTTCCCCTCTGTGTCTGGGGAGGTAAGGGTTGCATGATCGCAAAGGCTGTTACCCGCTGGCTTAGGTGTCAAGGTAACTGCACTGCCAGACCTAGAAGACAAGTGTCGATTATTGGTTTGAAAAACCTTGTAAGGCCTTCTTATTTATAAGGAACTGAAATGTGAATACAAGATGTTACAAGTAACCATATCTACCACTTCCAAGGCTTGCCCTAGAGGAGGAATAAGCATAGAATGAGACAACATATCATAATAGCACCTCAATTCAAGGAAAGCATCTATTTGTTCCCCTAAAAACAACTCATTCATCCTGGCAATAATCAGAGAAACAGAATATTTCTCTAAAGGAGGATGTGAAGACCTAGTTTCTATATTAACATAGTTTTGAGCATAGAATCTGCATAAACAGAATCTGTATCTCTGTCTGTGTCTGAATCATTTTACATATCTTCCTTAGGAACATTTTGACTGACATGATTTACAGGTAATGTATGCAGTGTACTAGGATTGACTGTTTGTAGTAAATTTTTGGCTAAGGTAAAAATATTATCTTGTTTTATACATAGCATGTCTTGTGATAATGTTTAACTTTTTGTTTTTGTCTTTACCAGTGTCTGTAATGACAGACTTGGTAAAAAAAAGAGCTTCCCATCAAGAGGTCTCTTCTCCTGGACACATTTTACAGCAGTCCCTGGAAAATCTCCACGGTTAAGTAAAGACGGTTCTCCAATGCCCAGCTCAGACATTCGAAGTGGATGTGGCTGACCCCAAGTTTGCAGTGGCTGAAATGACTACTCCAAAGGTTGCCAGAAAGTATATGAGTGGTCTGAGTAAAAACTGCTGGCCAATACAGAGTCACACACCAACAGCTGAGTCAAAGGATGAGCCTGTAAGTCAGTAAGGGCTTTCTGGTAAGTTGTTCTTTTTCTTCTAGGAAACACAAAATTCGGACCAGCAGGAGTGGGGTTTCCCATCCCCAATAAAACACTTCCCCACAGAAAACTTTTCAGAAAACACAAAATGGTTTACTCCTGCACATTTCATCTTGACTTAAGCTCCCACATTTGTTGATGCTAAAAATAGCGATCACTTACATGAGGCATAAGAGGCAAAAATTAAAGTGGGACAGTTCCTCTCTGATAATTTGTATATGAACAGAGAAACCAGGCAGAGGTGTTCTCTTTTCCCTTTGTTATTTGCATTATATTTAGAGCCATTGGAAAAGAAAATAAGGGACTCAGAAATTCAAGGATATAATTGGTATGGCAATCAAGAAAAGCTGACTTTATATAAAGATGATATTATTTTGTACCTGATAAAACCAGAAAAGGGCATCTCAGGGTTGTGGAACATTTTGAGATAGTTTCAGATCTATTCAGGATATGAAATTAATGAAGACAAAATAAAGGCTATAGCTGTAACCACACATGAATTGGTTCAGCAATAACCATATTTATGGGGGACATGATAAAATGAAGTACTTAGGAGTATGGGTTAAAAAAAAAAGATTATGTTATGGCAGCTAAGGATATGTGGGAAGAGAATAAACACAAGATAATCCAAAACCTGAGAAACTGGAAGCTCTTTTGTATGTATGTGGATAGCAAGATAGAAGCAGTGAAAATGTTTTTAGCCCATTTAGTTTTATATACAGACATATTTTTATCAACCAGAAGAGAAGTTGTGTATAGTAATTAATAAGGCATGAAGGATTTTATCTGGGAGTAAAGAAGGCAAGGGTCAAGTGGAATAAGTTGATCCTACCAAAATAAAAGGTGGTTTAGGATTACCTGATTTGAAGGGATATTATAGAGCGATACAGGTAAGGTTCATATACATAAAACATGCAGAAAGCTATAATTCAAAGTGGAAGGAGGTGATGATGAAGCAGGATGAATATTCAAGAAATAAGCAGACAATGGAATTTTGGATGCAGATCCTTAAGAAGAAGAATATACATACAGAATATTATATTTATAAAGTAGCAGAAAGTATTCTAACTTTTAAGCCAACACGAGAATGGCAAGAGGAGATTCTGCCAATAGGGCTGACTACAATTAGGAGTACAGAAAAAAGGAAAGAGGGGGGCTGCAATTTAGTGGTGGAACCTGGCAAAAGCAAGGTATTGGGGAGAAAATAATTAGAAAGAGAGAAAGGTAATAGAGTGGGCAAAAGCCAAGAATATATTTCTATCACAGGCTAGTGACTGCCTTCCCTATAAGGAATTGATATTATGGTACAGACAAAGAGAAAGGGATAGGGGACTCTTAAGTGGAAGACCTGCTCTGGTAGAGGTTTTAGTTGAATCTAGAACAGAAGCTGCTGTTTAAAATGGAATAATTAATGGGACATATCAAATATTGCACAATAACTATAGGAATCAATGAGAGGAGGTCATAAAAGATTGGGAAGAGAGAGTGGATAAGCAATTTACAAGGAAATGATATGAAGACATATGTGACTCCAAAATATGCAACAAAATCTAGAAGATTCCATTTTTTTTTCCATGGAATGGTTTATATAGGTATTTTTATACTCCAAGCAGACTCTAAAGAGTTTTTCCTCAGGCAGCTGGCAAATGGAGGTGTGATGGGAAGGAAAGAGGTAGCTGGGAACATATGTTTTAGGAGTATAATGAGTTGGCAGAATTTAAAATTTCCCTACAGAGCACTCTGTCATAAATATTGGTTAAGCAAATGGGTGTAAGTAAGGAAATGATTTTGAGCTGGGATAGAGGATCTATATTGTTTATACATAGTAAGGCCTTTTCACGTTTAATTCTGGTGGCTGCCAAAAAAGCAATTACTAGAAGATGGAAACCAAAGTATAAACCAACTGTATATGAAATACTGAATTTTGTAAAATAGATAAAAAATACTGGAACTGGGATCTTTAGAAAAGGGTAGGAACAAATTACATAGAAGAAAATGGATATGATAGGAAAAACACATGCAGGATAATGTTTTAGAGAAGAGGTGAGGTTTAAGAGAAGGCAGGAAATGAGCAACTGTAATGCTGGATTGTTGATAATTGTATAAATATGAAAATTAACATTGTTTGTTTTCTTTTATATACACATATGTTTGCTTATGTCTTGTGATAATTCAATAAAGGTGTTAAAAAATAGCAGTCCCTTGTAGGAAACTTCTGCCATTTAGGAAATACTATGTTTCTTAAAGGACCAGAATTGTAAAGTAAAATAAAAATAAAAAACACTTCTTTTAACATGCACACACACACACACACACACACACACACACACACACACACACACACACACACACACACACACACACACACACACACACACAGCCAAACACACACATACATATCTATCTAGATGTGTGTGTGTGTGTGTGTGTGTGTGTGTGTGTGTGTGTGTGTGTGTGTGTGTTTGTGTGTATGATTGCTTGTATGAGCAAATGCTTTTTTGGTCCATAAAGAAGAGTGAATGCTCATTCTTCTATTCTATTCTATTTTATTCTATATTCTATTCTATTCTCAAACATTCTGCTCTATGGAGTTTTTGACAATAGACTTTTCAATGAGGTTGTGGTGCAGCAGGGTAAGGGAATTTGATCTTAACCTGCTGTCATGTGATCTCAGAGTTGGTATAAAGAATTAGCAGATGTTATGGGCGGTACAGGGGTTCTTTTCCACCAATAATTTTTACACTCTATTTATGAGCGAAGGCAGTTTGATGAGACACTCATATATATATCTTTCTATATCTATCCATATTCACTTTTATAGACTCAACAAGCATTTCTATTTCATGGCTTACTCAACAACATGCCTATTCTCTCAGTCACACTTATTTTTCCATGTAATGATTTTTAGAATCCATAGGCTTTAGAAAGATTCTTTTTGTCCATGCAACTTGGCTGACGTAAGCTGGACAACCAGCAGTACTGAAGGGAATCTGTGATTCAGAAACATTATAAAGCTGCACAGAAACATCTCATTAGCAGCAAATTATCATGTTTCTGAATTAAACACTAAACTGACAGACTTGACCATTCAAGTGTTCACCTTATCAGTCTACACATCACAGTAACACAGAAACCCCCTACTCATGTATGTGCACACACAGAAACACATATATGCATATAAACACCCATAAACAAAATCCCACACAATCACACACATTCAAGGAGACACTTGTCTATGCACTCACATACATGCTTCAATGGGTGTACATACACACACACACACACACACACACACACACACACACACACACACACACACACACACACACACACAGCATCAGCATCCACTAACTTTTATATTGCAACCATCCACACACACACACACACACGCACACACACACACACACACACACACACACACACACACACACACACACACACACACAAACACACAAAGATCCATTTCAGCTATGCCCATGCTCTTACAGCAAAGCATACAGTATGTATAATAGTTAAACCATTTTGGAATGATGTCAACTCTTTCCTGCAAGCACTATTTAAAGATAATTTCAGTTTAAATAATTCATTAATTTTGTTTAATACCCCAATTCCTACATGCATTAAGAGAACTGACTACTCTCTTCTTTGGACTCTTCTAATAATTACAAGGAAAGTGATCACAAAGAACAGGGAAAGGGTTTCTACTCTATCAGTGAAAGAATTCATGACTATTGCAACCAAAACTTGTCAGCTGGATATATTATCAATTAAAGAAAGAAACACTAGAATGACTTCCTCTTTAAATTCATGGATGAAGCTCAAGGATTTGTTAAATAAAAGGACATTAAATCCGTCATGAAGTATACATTTTTTAAGTATTTGAATTAGTTATCATCTTTATATGTAGACACCTTATACATAGTTGATCATTTTTTTTACTTTTTTTAGTGTTTGAGAGATTTTATGTATTAATGTAATTTCTGTATATATTATTGTGATACTTTCTGTTATTTGCTTGAAAAACATAATAAAAATATTTAGAAAAAAAAAGAAAAGCACATACATGTCCATTAACAAACACACACACATATACACACACACACACACACACACACACACACACACACACACACACACACACACACACACACACACACACATACAGACACATACACAAACTTTCATATACATACATGTGTAAACACACGCACACACAAACATATGGTTCCACCAGACCTGAAATGTGAATCCTCCAACAGGAATGAATGTGTGAAGGCTGTCAAAAGATGGGGTAGAATGAACTCAGCAGAATAATTCTCTGAATCTCTCTGCTGAGTTAGTCTAGAGCCACAGAGATTTATAGGGACAGAACATGGCTTATTGGCATTAGTCACTCTCCTGGACCATCACTTTAACAAGTAGCTTCCCCAGCAACACCACTATCTATGTTTCAGCTAACACAAGAGGAAAACTGTGGTAGGAGAGTGGTCTCTGAATCAGAAAGACTTACAATGATGTAGAAACATTCTGGATTAAGGCATCCAGCTTGTGAGAAGTCTTTCTGAATCCCAGAGAATATCTTTTTTCTATCACAGATTCTATAGAATGTATTACTAGCAGGAAAACACATCATGATATTTGAATTTCAACCCATGTTCTTTTCTCTGGACCTCAGCGCTACCTTCCTTAATTCTCACATATCTCTTTCTCTTCAATATTCATTGTATTTACAATATACTCTGCCTTTATTTTTCATTTTGACTTTTTATATGAGCCACATTTTTCATTCGGGCATATATTAACTCGGTTATTTTTTTAGTATTTCACTTTTATTTTCACTTGAACAAATATACACATTCTGATGACAAAATCTCAAGTGAATATATAACAAATAAAATGAAAAAGGACACATTTTGAAATTTCAACAATATAAAATGAATAAAACAATTTTTTCATATTAAAAATGGCTTTACAAGACAAGAAAAAAAATAACATGTTTAAAACACTGGCTGTACACAATGCCAGCAAGAAAAAGTGCATAATAATACCATCAAGAAAGTGTTTAAATCCCATAGAGCTTAAGTAATAATACAGAAAGTTTGTTATGTATAAAATGTACCATAACAGTAGATGCTCAAGTACATTACTGCTGCAGTACTCTAAGGTATATGAGACATATACTACCAGGATCCATCCAGCTTTAGGGCACATTTGCATCCCATCCACTGCACAGCTTGAGAAGAGCAGGATAAAATCATTGGCTTTGGCACCATAACGTTAGAGCTTTTTTGCCTCAGAACAGGAAAGCTAGAGGTATGACAGAGATGTGCTAGGATAAAAGGAAAGCACATAAATCCATTCCTGGTAAGAACCAAAAAAAAAAAAAACAAAAGAAGGAGGGTGGACAGAATATGTGGTTACTGCAAAAAGTGTTCTGTTTGAACATTTACTGTTATGGTAAGTTTACTTACACAATTATACTATGCTCATCATTAAATCATTGTTACAGTAGCCTACGCTATATGGGATGAATAACATTACTTAAAAAACAAGGAAGAATCCCCCGTATAACAGTACAAGAAAAGCCTATTCTTGATCTAGAAACGGACTCTAATTTGTAGTTCTTGGTAAAGGTGTGTACAGGTGATTAAGTTGCAGCCTCTAGTATATTTCTTGAGTTTACCCCCTTCCAGAAAGCTACAGAAGTAGTGAGGCCCCTGGAGGAGTAGGCCTTGACTTTACCTGGAAGTGCCTTGTTATTGTGACAATAACAAAAAGCAATAGCATGAGAGAACCATTTAGAAATGGTCTTCTTGTCCCTTTTTCTTACCCACATACGAAATAAACAGCTGATCTGCAATACTGGAATGTTTTTGTCCTGTGAATGCCGTATATGAGTTGCCTGTGCATATTCACAGTTCTTACTCCCTATTTTTAGGTTCTGGATTAAGATATTGAGAACAATGGAGTGGCTTAATGTAAACCCTGAGAAAACCTTAGGCATAAAGGAAAGCTTTGTTCTCAAAAATTGTCATATCTTTGAGTAAAAGGAAATAGGGATGACTCACCATAAGAGCTAGTAACTCTAGTAATCTGCAGAAGTCAGAGCAATGTCCAGTGTTTTCAAGATACAAAGTTCAAAATAGCCTCGTCAGTAGGTTCAAAAGGGAACAAAGCATGTTTTTCCATATCAAGTTAAAATTCCAAGAAGGAGCAAGCTGCTCTCTGGGTGGACAGATATGTAAATCATCTCTCAAAAACTGGATCAATTGAGGTGGGGGTAAAAAGGGGAGGAGTATCTAAGGGCAGAGAAACTGAGGTGGGCCAGAAATTAAATTTGATAAAAGAGTACGAAATGCCAGAAGATTATAACTCATACAACTACTGCAGAACCAGGGATTCTGAACATCAAAAAGGTCCTGACTCTTGATAGGCACCAACTAGAAAATCGTTTCCATCTACCCATATATTATTTTCTAGTAGTAGTTTCCTTGCCTCCTTTAATAGCTATTGCACAAACAGGCATGTCCAAGGGTCAGCTTCTGGTGATTTCTCCTATCCACCTGGTGAATCTGGGCATACTGGGACAATGCAGCAACTGCCTCATGTATACAGACATCCCTCTCCTCCTACCAGCTAACACTACAACCTGTGAGAGATGCACTTACATAGCCAAACTGGAAGCAAAGCTCTCTCCAACCAAGATTGTGCTAGACAGTCAAGAGGAGTAGGTTAACACCTGCACTACACATCAAGCAACACATAGCCCTTCAAAACCCACACCATTAACATCCACACATAGCAACACTAAACCCACATATGTAGAGGCCCTTAACATTAACCTGCCCAAGCAACAAGGACCTCCAAAGTTGAAATGCAAACAAACACCAGTCACAACCAAAGTGACACATAGCTCACAACACCAGTGTGCCATCCAACAACAGCCCCTAAGGCAAGGCAATGTACCCAACACTTTAGTCATAGGTGACTCTATAGTCAGGAGGTGACTCTATAGTCAGGCACACTGATGTCCCACTCACCAGGCTGAGCAAGGAAAAAATTACAGTCAGCTGCCTGTCGGGTGCCAGGATCTGCCACATAATGCATGCACTCAAGTCACTCCCCAACAAGTTCAAATATGACTCCGTCATTGTCCATGCTGGATTGAATGACTTCAGACGTACCTCCCTGAACTACATGAAAACAGACATGGAAGAGCTTTTGGATCATGTGGCCCAGGCAGGTATGACCTTAGCCCTGAGTAGCATCCTGCCTTTGCCCAGAATGATACCAGAGTATAAGGAGAAAATTATTGACTTCAACAATCGGCTAAGCTTCTGGTGTCATTCAAAGGGGATCCAGTATCTGTCTGCCTGGGACAACATAATCAACAAACCATGATGCTTTGCCAAATATGGTCTGCACCTGTCACCCCTGGGATTCAAGTTACTAGCTAAAGTCCTTGCCACTCCTATAATGCCTTTTTTAGGCAAGGTTCAAATGACAAAACCACCACTGTAACAGATACAAACTTGCAAAATCTGAAGGTAACGCTACTCAATGCTAGAAGTCTAAACCTCAAAATGCACTCTCTCGAAGCACTCCTAAAAATGGAGAACATTGATATCTGTGCAGTAACTGAGATCTGGTTCAAGACACCAGAGAGCACCCCTGCAATACCAGGCTACAACTTTTACCACACTTTTCTGCCACCAAACCAAGACTGAACCACTAAAGCTGGAGGAGTGTCCATATTCACCAAGGATATTCACACCTCCAGGCTAGTCGCCCAACACAATGCATCTAAAATTCTCCTGGTGCAACTAACACTAGGTAAGACTCCAATCCAAACTGTAGCTTGCTACAGATCCCCCACCATGCCCCAAGATTCTCACTACACCTTTCTAAACATACTAAAAAATATTAAGATACAACCAAACACCTGAATACTGGGTGATTTCAACTACCCTGCCATTAACTGGGAAAACTACTCAGGTACCAACACCTTTTTCCAGCGGTTCTTGGAATTCATAAATTCCAACACCCTGGATCAACTAATCCATTGTCCCACCAGGGGCTCCAATATCCTAGACCTGGTCATTACCAACATGGGAGATAGATGCTCCACACCAGTGGTCACCCTCTCATTGGTCAGGTATGACCATAAGCAAATCACCTTTGACATCCACATCCCACCCCCACCCCCCAGTAAGGAAACCTCCATAAAAAAACTTCTCCAAAGCCAACTTCATGCTACTTAAGTCAGAAGTGACAAACTTCATGTCACCCATGCAGATGGGAGCTGAAAGTTCGGCTGCTGAATACTACACTAGGGCACTGTATGAGCAAATCCACTTGTGCATGAATTGTGCCATCCCAAATAGAACCAAGATGCTCTCCTCCAAAAAAAAGGAAGCCAATCTGGTGGTCCCCTGCCATAAACAAACTATACAACAGAAGGAAGAAACTGTTCCAGAAAAGAAGAAAATCCCAGGATGCAAAAAACTCCTTTACCAACCTCAGTAAGAAGCTGAAATCCCTCATAAAATCCTCCAAAGCTAGTTACGAAAATAAAATTGCCAAAGATTCCAAAGACAATCCCAAGGCATTCTATAGTTATATCAAGAATCTAAATGGCAATGCTCAGATCTGCTCTGAGCTACAACAGAATGGCATTAAATATACTGATCCCAAGGATATTGCCAATATCCTGGCAAATCAATTTAGTGCCAACTTCACCCCCCTTTCACCCCCTAAAGGGGCCATCTCAATACCAAAAGATTGCCAAATTCTGGTAATTATGGCCACACAGGTAGAAACTCCAAAGCTAAGAATACAGCATCCATGGGACCAGATGACATCCTGGGCTGTGTACTACATGAATTACAAAATTAATCGACACCTCACATAAATGTCATGTTTAATCATAGCCTCACCTCAGGCTTCATGTCCACTGACTGGCACACAGCTACAGTTATCCCACTCCACAAGGGGGGATCCACCTTGGGTCCCAGGAACTACTGTCCCATCAGTCTGATAAGCCTGATCTGCAAGGGCATGGAACGCATTATCATAGAACTTATAAACAAAGACGTTGGCAACCTTCAAACACTGGACCCCACCCAATTTGGGTTTGTAAAGAGCCGATCTTGTCTCCTGAACCTGATTGACTTCTTTGAAGCAGTCTCCAGAGCTGTGGACGAGGGTAAGGTGGTCCACACAGCCTATCTGGATTTCACCAAGGCCTTCGACACCATCTCCCTCTCTGGAATCATAGATAAACTTACTAAGCTGGGCATAAATCCCTTCATCACTCGATGGGTTGCTAACTGGCTTACTGACTGGACCCAGACTGTAAAAGTAGCCGACTCCAAATCCAGCTCCAGACAAGTGACAAGTGGAGTACCTCAGGGTTCAGTCCTGGGACCGCTTTTGTTTGGCATTTACTTCTCTGAAATACAGGCCAACAATAAGGGACTCTGGCTAACAAAGTTTGCAGATGACTGCAAACTAGGAGCCATTATCGAATCCCCAAATGATGTGGAAATTCTACAAAAGGGCCTTACAGAAACAGATGCTTGGTGCCAGAGCCATGGGCTCAAGCTTAATGCCAAGAAATGTGTAGTTATCCACTTTGGGAAAAAACATGTACCCATGAATTACCACATAGGTGGCACTACACTAAACAATAAAAGTGTGATGAGAGACTTAGGGACGCAGGTGGACAGTGGTCTCTCCTTCGATAACCACATCACCATAACAGTCAGGAAATCCTTCTATGTGGTGCACCTCATCACTAAGGCCTTTTCATCCAGAAAAAAGGAGGTCATTGTCCCACTGTACTCATCCCTCATTAGACCCATTATAGAGTACAACGCCCTGTTTGGTATGTACCTCACAAGACATCTACAACAGCTGGAAAGGCCACAGAAATACATCACTAAACGAATCACAGGCCTAAAGCAGATGCCCTATGCTGACCATCTAAAAAAACTCCAGCTATACTCTGTGGCATATCATCTACTCAAAGGTGATCTCTGCTTAACATAGATTCATAGGTTCATAGGCAGGTACTAGGCTATCGGCCCAGGGGCCTATACAAGCCCAGCCAAAAAGGTACCCTGGCTTTTGCCACCCAAGAAAATTATTTTCCTGTGCCACTGTTGAGCAGAGCGACAGAGGTGATAACCGGGGTGAATTTCCTATTTCCCATCCAATCATCAAGATTTTTTTTGAAGAGTGCTAATGAGGAGCTTTGTTTGATATAGATAGGTAGATTATTCCAGAGTATGGGAAGTCTCTGGGACAGGAATCTATCCCTCCGGCATGTTCTGTTTATTGCGGTGACAAGGTTTAGGTCCCTAGAACGTGTAGCTAGGAGGGATTGGGATTTCTTTAAGTGGAGCATGTCCAACAGCTCTGGGTTTGACATAGCTTTGTATGTTAGGCAGAGATCACCTCTGAGTAGGCGATATGCGACGGAGTAAAGCTGGAGTTTTTTCAGACAGTCTGCGTAGGGCATCTGTTTGAGGCTGGTAATCCTCTTTGTGAGGTATTTCTGTGGCATTTCCAGTTGTTGTAGATGTCTTGTGAGGTACATACCAAAAGGGACGTTGTACTCTATAATGGGTCTAATGAGTGATGAGTATAGGGGAACAATAACCTCTTTTTTTCTGGCTGAGAAACCTTTTGTGATGAGGTGTGCCACGTAGAAGGATTTCCTGACTACAGTGGCGATGTGATTATCAAAGGAGAGACTACTGTCCACCTGTGTCCCAAGGTCTCTTATCACACTTTCAGTGTTAAGTATACTACCACCTATGTTGTAGTTCATGGGTACAGAGTTTTTACCAAAGGGATAACAATGCACTTTTTAGCATTGAGCTTGAGGCCATGCAAGGCCATGTCAAACCCTGAGCTGTTGGACATGCTCCACTTAAAGAAATCCCAATCCCCTCAGAGCCACATGCTCCAGGCATCTAAACCTTGTCATCACAATCAACAAAACATGCTGGAGGGATAGGTTCCTAACCCAGAGACTCCCCATACTCTGGAATATACTGCCCATACATGTCAAGCAGAGCACCTCCTTGGCCGACTTCAAAAGGAATCTTGACAACTGGATGGGAGATAGGAAATTCACCCTGGGGATCATGTCAGTTGCCTGCTAGACAGGGGTCCAGGGAAGTAAATATTGTGGGAATAAATATCCTGGGGAATTGTTTGGCTAGGCTTGTATAGGCCCTAGGGCCGATAGCCTAGTACCAACCTATGAACCTATGAACATCCTCAGTAAAAAAGTTGCATAAGGGGTACTAAAATTCTATCATCCAGGCAGTCAATTAAATAAGAAAAACAAAAGTCCAAGGCACTCAAAATGTGAAGAGATAAACTCGAAAACGAGTGCCCAGAGCCAAGACAAGAAACCCAGTTGCAGCTCCACTCAGTTTATTGACAAAAATCTCAATACACCATTAATGCTTTTCTATTCCACATGCAAAATCGCATTTTCATCCTGATAACATAGGACTTCATCAGATGAATGCTTCCTACCCAATTGATGCTTAAATAATTTAATTAAAACCTAAAAACCAATAAAAACACACTCATCAATTTAAATTTAACGAACCACATAACTGATAAATTCATTAATATTCATATATACTAATGAGTTTTGTTAATCATTGATATTTTATAAAAACTAGTTACAGCTCATTCTGATATGATATTTTACTTATATTCATAAAACTGTTGTTAAAATTATTTACTAAACCATTATTATTTTGCATTAATGTTTATAACCAGCAGTAATAGGTAAAAATAATTATCCAACACCCTCTAGTGTACAAAGTTGTTACTACATCAAATTTTGTTAGCTCTGAGTTTTAGTAGTGATATTATGGAAAGAAAATCATTCATGCCTGGTTTCCTTCCTGCTTCTAAACTGACTTGCCACCACAACTCCCTACTTTCTAAAACATCCTCCCATGGACCCCCTCTAACATCTAATTTAATTTGTATTAAAACAAAAAATTGGAAACTATATTCATTACAATTCTTGGTGTGCTTGTAGAGTGCATTAGTTTCCTTTGCTTTTGCCACATCATGCATATGCTCATAAATTCGCTTTTTCAAGCCCCTCTCAGTCTTTCCTACATAAAAAGACTGACATTTCTGACAGATTACCAGGTAAACCACTCTATTGGAATTACAATTACAAAAGTCTTTACTTTTTATTGTTCTTTTTCTACTTTCCACATACACTTCACTTGTTAATAATGTGAGGGCATTGCTGGCACCTACCACATTTGAAAGTCCCCAACCTTCTATTGCTCACTGTGTTATTCTCCTTTCTTGTTCTCTCCACCATATTTTTTATACTTTGAGCATTTTTGTATATTACAATGACAAGCAGTGAACTAGAGTTTGGGAATGAGTGTAACATCTTAGAAAAAATGTTTACTGAAAGGGGTTATCCTAAGGAATTTGTAAGGAATATTAGAAGTGAGGTTGAAGAGGGTAGATCAGGTAGATTTAAGCCTATAATAGGAACAGGGCATAGCCCTGGTATGAATGAAGTGAGTAAGGAAGGTATTAATAATGAAGAGGGGTTTCAAAAAAGTTTAGTGGTAGAATTCAACTCCACAAATTATAAGATGAAGGAAATATTGTCCAGGGAATGGGGCAAATTTTCAGCACTTACCGACATGGAGGAAGTCTTAAAAATTAGACCAAAGGTAATATACAAAAATGCTCAAAGTATAAAAAATATGGTGGAGAGAACAAGAAAGGAGAATAACATAGTGAGCAATAGAAGGTTGGGGACTTTCAAATGTGGTAGGTGCCAGCAATGCCCTCACATTATTAACAAAGGTGAAGTGTATGTGGAAAGTAGAAAAAGAACAATAAAAAGTAAAGACTTTTATAATTGTAATTCCAATAGAGTGGTTTACCTGGTAATCTGTCAGAAATGTCAGTCTTTTTATGTAGGAAAGACTGAGAGGGGCTTGAAAAAGCGAATTTATGAGCATATGTATGATGTGGCAAAAGCAAAGGAAACTAATGCACTCTACAAGCACACCAAGAATTGTAATGAATATAGTTTCCAATTTTTTGTTTTAGAACAAATTAAATTAGATGTTACAGGGGGTCCATGGGAGGATGTTTTAGAAAGTAGGGAGTTGTGGTGGCAAGTCAGTTTAGAAGCAGGAAGGAAACCAGGCATGAATGATTTTCTTTCCATAATATCACCACTAAAACTCAGCTAACAAAATTTGATGTAGTAACAACTTTGTACACTAGAGGGTGTTGGATAATTATTTTTACCTATTACTGCTGGTTATAAACATTAATGCAAAATAATAATGGTTTAGTAAATAATTTTAACAACAGTTTTATGAATATAAGTAAAATATCATATCAGAATGAGCTGTAACTAGTTTTTATAAAATATCAATGATTAACAAAACTCATTAGTATATATGAATATTAATGAATTTATCAGTTATGTGGTTCGTTAAATTTAAATTGATGAGTGTGTTTTTATTGGTTTTTAGGTTTTAATTAAATTATTTAAGCATCAATTGGGTAGGAAGCATTCATCTGATGAAGTCCTATGTTATCAGGACAAAAACATGATTTTGCATGTGGAATAGAAAAGCGTTAATGGTGTATTGAGATTTTTGTCAATAAACTGAGTGGAGCTGCAACTGGGTTTCTTGTCTTGGCTCTGGGCAGTCAATTAAATAAGTTGATGGTTGGGTTGTCTCAACAACTCCTGTCCCTTCTGAGTGAGTTCATTCTTTGAGGAAGATTGCAGTAATTTCCCTTCCCATTTTCAAAATAAGGCAGAATCACTGTTCCCTGGACCAAAAGAGAGTCACCACAATTATAGTTGAGAAGGCATTCTGTATGTTTAGAAGAACCCTGGTTATCAGAGGAAAGGATGGAAAAATGTGGGGTCATTCACGATCATGGGAATAAAAAATACATCTAACTGTTGTGGCTGGAGGGAAACATCCCTGCTTAATGAGTTCCCAATAGATGGATCAATTCAGGGGAAACTGCCATGTGTATCCTCTATTTGAAGGGGTCTGTCCTGTTTTGCTCAGCTTGCATGCAATAATATAATGCTCTGACTGTATATATGTATCCTAAAGAAACAGAAGGTATTGATTCACTATATCCCAGGCTACCATAACTATTCTGCAAGGGGAGAGTTGGACCTGACCCCCCCCTTCGCTAATAATGTGCCACATCATTGAGATATTCTCTGCTATTACTAGCAGAGGGCCTGGCGTGAAAAGATGGATCAGAAATCAGAGAGAATTTATAAGAGCCACCCATTGCTATATATACATGTACTTTTATTTCATCTTGCTAAATCCACAGGCCCTGGGCATTTATCTCATAAGACACAGCTCCACAAATAAAGCGTAATACAAAGTACAGTTGCAGAAGTCCTACGTACTTGTAACAGTAAATGTTTGAAATCTCATACTGCCTCAGTGGTGTATGGGTTTTGTGCCTGCAAAAACACAAACTGGCACCTTTACAGAGCTCAGAATTCCCTCTCCTAACACCCTGTGATAGGGTGTCAGCTAAGCCCCTCCCATCCGGGAAAGCCTAAGCCCTGTCACAGGAAGTCATTTGTTTAGGCTTTTAGTGCTAAGTAGGAAGAACCAAGAAGGACCAGAAGCAAGAATTGCCTAAAACCAACCAACCTTAACCTTATTTGTAAAATAACTGTAGTCACCTAGGCATGAGTTGTGTACCCTTTATTTCTAAAATGACTGGATAAACCTAGCCATGTGTTGTGTACTCTTTATTTGTAAAATGACTGGATAAACCTAGCCAAGTGGTGTGTACCCTTTATTTCTAGAATAACTGGAGACAACTAGGCATGTGGTGCATATGCCTTATTTGTAGAACGAGTGGAGAAACCTAGGCATGTGGTCCATACCCTTTATTTGTAGAATAGATAGATGTGCCAAGGTATGTGATGCATACCCCTTATTTGTAGAATGAGTGGAGTCACCTAGGCATGAGGTGTGCACCCTTTATTTGTAGAGTAACTGGATATACCTAGGCATATGTGCATGCCCAATATTTGTAGAATAACTGGATACTTCTAGGCATGGGGTGTGCACCCCTTAAATGTAGAATGACTGGATATGCCTCAGCAAGTTACTAACTGACAAATTTTATAATAAGCACAGGTAAAGCAGGTGCAGTAAGCTCTGCTTCTTTTGCTTCTTGCCTTCAGCTGAAACATCTGTTATAACATACGTACTACATACTCTTCTTATGTATCTCACTTCTTTCTATTCTTCACATTTTCTGACATTCCTTTCCAGCTTTTTCTTCTAGAACTTCAGCATGTGGTACCTACCCCTTATTGTAGAATGAGTGTATCCACCTAGGCATGTGGTGCATAAACTTTTTATGTAGAATGACTGGATGCACCTAGGCAGGTAGTGCATATCCTTTATTTGTAGAATAACCTGATGCTCCTAGGAATGTGATGAGTCCCCTTTATTTGTTGAATGACTGTGTATACTTAGACATGTGTGCAACCTTTATTTGTAGAATGACTGGAGATATCTAGGCCTGTAGTGCATACCCCTTATTTGTAGAATGATTGGAGATACCCAGGCATGTAGTGCATACCCCTTATTTGTAGAATGACTGGAGATACCCAAGCATGTAGTGCATACCCCTTATTTGTAGAATGACTGGAGATACCTAAGCTTGTAGTGCATATCCCTTATTTGTAGACTAACTGGAGATTCCTAGACTTGTAGTGCATACCCCTTATTTGTAGAATGACTGGAGATACCTAGTCATGTAATGCATACCCCTTATTTGTAGAATGACTGGAGATACCTAGTCATGTAGTGAGTGCTGGTAAACTCCCCTACCAGAGACCACAACATATTGGACCTGGTCATCACCAACATGGGCGACAGGTGTTCCGTACTGGAGGTCAACCCATCACTGGTTAGATCAGACCATAGACTAATCACTCTGGATGTCCACACCCCACCACCACCCCCAACCAAGAAAACTACAGTGAAAGACTTTTCTAAAGCAAACTTCACCTTACTTAAGGCAGAGGTGGTAAGTTTCACAGCCCCCACGCTAAAGGATAACACTGCCCAAGATGCAGAATCCATTACAATTGCACTCTATGAGCACCTACAAGGATGCATGGATCGTGCCATCCCTAGCAAGACCAAGACTCACTCCCCTAAGAGAAGGAAACCAGTCTGGTGGGCCCCTGTCATAAACAGGTTATACAACAGAAGGAGGAAACTAGTTCTGAAAAAAAGCAAATCCCAAGAAAGAAAGACATCCCTGATCAGTATCAGTAAGAAACTAAGATCCCTCATAAAATCATCCAAGGCTAACTTCGAAAGAAAAATAGCCAAGGATTTGAAAGATAACCACAAAGCCTTCTTTAGCTATGCCAAGAATCTAAGTGGCAACTCACAGATATGCTCTCAACTAGTGTAAAATAGCACAAAATATACTGAACCTACTGATATTGCCAACATCCTGGCAGATAGATTCAGTGCAAACTTCACCTCCCTTTCACCTTCAAAAGGGCCCACAACAATACTGGAAGAGTGTAGTATCCTGGAACTCACAGAAGCACATGTGAAAACAGCCCTTTCAAAAGCCAAAAACACAGCATCAATGGGGCCAGATGGTGTCCCAGGCTGCGTCTTGCATGAACTACTGAAAAAACTAACCCCCCGCCTAAACACGCTGTTCAACCGTAGCCTCTCAACAGGCTATGTGCCCATAGAATGGCGCACAGCAATGGTTATTCCGCTCCACAAAGGATGGCCACAATTGACCCTGGTAACTATTGCTCCATAAGCCTGACTAGCCTGGTCTGCAAGGCTATGGAGTGCATCATCATGGAACTCATTAACAAAGACATTGGAAACCTCCAAACATTTTACCCTACCTGGTTCGGCTTTGTTAAGGGCAGATCATGCCCACTAAACCTGGTTGACTTCTTCGAGACAGTCACCAATGCCATAGATGAGGGAAAGGTGGTTCACACAGCCTACCTTGATCTCGCCAAGGTGTTCAACACCTCACTCAGGTATTATAGAAAAACTCACCAGCCTGAATATAAACCCCTACGTCACAAGATGGGTTTCCAACTGGCTTACAGACAGAACTCACACGGTAAGAATAGCGGGCTCCAGGTCCGACTCTAAACCAGTCACAAGTGGTGTCCCACAAGGATCGGTTCTGGGACCCCTGCTGTTCGGCATATATTTCTCAGAAGTACAGGCAAACACAGGAGGACTATGGCTAACCAAGTACGCCGATGACTGCAAACTGGGAGCCATAATTGACTCTCCTGCTGACATGGACATCCTTCAAAAAAGCCTTACTGAGATAGACACCGGTGTCAAAGTCATGGCCTCAAGCTAAATGCCAAAAAATGCATAGTCATCCCGTTTGGGAAAAACAAACCCCCCACAAATTACCACATAGGCGGCAGCCCCGTTAATACAGAAGAGGTAATAAGAGATCTGGGGACCCAGGTAGATAGTAATCTCTCCTTTGACAATCATATTGCCAAAGTAGTTAGGAAATCCTTCTATGCGGCCCTTCTAATTACTAAGGGGTTCACATCTAGAAATAAAGAGGTTATAGTGCCCCTCTACTCATCACTCATCAGACCCATCATAGAGTACAATGCCCCATTTGGGATGTACCTCAAAAGACACTTCCAACAGCTGGAAAGACCACAAAAGCACCTCACCAAGAGGATTACTGGCCTCTCAGTGGCATATCGCTTACTCAGAGGTGATCTCTGCCTGACTTACAAAGCCATGTCAAACTCAGAACTGATGGACATGCTCCACCTAAAGAAATCCAAGTCACTGCGAGACATGCTCTCTAGTGAGCTAAACCTCACCACAACAATAAATAGAACATGCTTGAGGGATAGATTCCTGTCACAGAGACTCCCCATGCTTCGGAACAAAATTCCTAACTACATTAGGCAGAGCCCCTCACTAACACTCTTCAAGAGAAGCTTTGACGAGTGGATAGGTAACAGAAAATACATCCTTGGGATCACTTCATTGGCTCTGCTTGACAGAGGCTCAGTTAATTAATCAATGGGGGCGGCGAAAGCCAACACACTCTGGCTAGGCTTAAAAATGCCCTTGGGCAGATAGCCTAGTACCAACCTATGAACCTCTGAAACTATACCTCTTATTTGTAGAATGACTGGAGATACCTAGGCTTGTAGTGCATACCCCTTATTTGTAGAATGACTGGAGATACCTAGTCATGTAGTCCATACCCCTTATTTGTAGAATGACAGGAGATACCTAGGCTTGTAGTGCATACCCCTTATTTGTAGAATGACTGGAGATACCTAGGCCTGTAGTGCATACCCCTTATTTGTAGAATGACTGGAGATACCTAAGCCTGTAGTGCATATCCCTTATTTGTAGAATGGCTGGAGATACCTAGGCCTGTAGTGCATATCCCTTATTTGTAGAATAGCTGGAAATACCTAGGCCCGTAGTGCATATCCCTTATTTGTAGAATGACTGGAGATACCTAGGTTTGTAGTGCATACCCCTTATTTGTAGAATGACTGGAGATACCTAGTCATGTAGTGCATACCCCTTATTTGTAGAATGACTGGAGATACCTAAGCCTGTAGTGCATACCCCTTATTTGTAGAATGGCTGGAGATACCTAGGCCTGTAGTGCATATCCCTTATTTGTAGAATGGCTGGAGATACCTAGGCCTGTAGTGCATACCCCTTATTTGTAGAATGATTGGAGATACCTAGGCTTGTAGTGCATACCGCTTATTGCAGAATGACTGGAGATACCTAGTCATGTAGTGCATACCCCTTATTTGTAGAATGACTGGAGATACCTAAGCCTGTAGTGCATACCCCTTATTTGTAGAATGGCTGGAGATACCTAGGCCTGTAGTGCATATCCCTTATTTGTAGAATGACTGGAGATACCTAGTCATGTAGTGCATACCACTTATTTGTAGAATAACGTTGGACACCTAGGCATGTAGTACATTTCCTTTATTTGTAGAATAACTGGATGCACCTAGGAATGCGATGAGTAGCCTTTATTTGTTGAATGACTAGGTACACCTAGACGTGTGTGCACCTTTTATTTGTAGAATGACTGGAAACACCTAGGCATGTGGTGCATACCCATAATTTTAGTATGACTGGAGATACCTAGGCATGTGGTGCATACCCATAATTATTTAGTATGACTGGAGATAACTAGTTATGTGGTTCATACTACTTACTTGTAGAATGACTGGGCTCAACTAGCAGCATGGTAATAGCGGTACTATACATCACTCCATGTTTACCTCACAGATGCAAGCTACAGGGTTTGATTCTCACCTTTGAAGGAGAAATTGACTGAGCTAAAATGGCCCTCCAGGGCAATTAGCCTAGTACTTACGTATGAACATACAAATTTCTCCTGTTGCACTGTGGTTATTACTCTGTACTCTAGATTGTACAACTAGATAGAATGGTGGTTTGTATGCAGCATTGATTAAATAATATGGGTGTGTGTCTGTACTGTCATGTAGAACTGGCTTCAACAAAAGATCCATTGTGTGTACTTCCACATAGGAAACATCTTTACACTGGAAGATAGTCCCTCAAAAATTTCTCTCATTTTCAGGTAAAACATATTTTGTGCAACACAATGATAACATAATCCTTTTAAAAGTGCCCTATCTCAGTATTATAATTGGACATTCCCTGTGATGCTTGCTGTTAATACTGTGTTTTCTATATTGTTTAACTAGATTGTTAGGTGGTTCAAATCTAACACTGTTGAATTTGTGCATGCATGTTGCTCTAATGTCAAGTAGGTATGGCTTCAACAAGAAATTTGATGTGCACACTTTCAGTCAAAAAAACATTTTCACTGATAGAGGACTCCACCATCAAATGTATCCACTGTTATCACAAATATCTTCTCTGCAACACAGTGACAAAGTCATCTTTTCAAAAATGCTCTATCTTAGTATTTTAATGAGACTTCTCATGTGGCACTTGTTATTGATACTGCATTCTCTAGATTGTGTAACTAGATAGATAGGTGGTTCAAATCCAACAGTGTTCATCTAGTGTGTGTGTCTACTGTCAATTTAGTATGGCTTTAACAAAAGATCTGATGTACACACTTCCACTCAAGAGAAACACATTGGGAGGAAGTGCATCTTCAGTTTATTACACTCTTATCAGAAACATTTGTTCTGCTATACAGTGATGAGGTCATCCTTTCAAATGAGCTCTGTTTCATACATCAAACCTTCTCCTGTGGTGACTTGTGCTTGATACTATCTACTCTAGATTGTTTAACAAGATACGTAGGTGGTTTGAATGCAGCACTGCTTAAATTATATGAGTGTGTGTCTATACTGTCATGTTGAGTTGTCTCTGTGAAAAGATCCAGTGTATACACTTCTACTTAGGAGACATATTTACACTGGGAGAGGGCTCCACATAAATCTTTTATTTTTAGGCAAAATACTCTTATCATAAACATTTGTTGTGCAACACAATGATAAGGTGTTCCTTTCAGAATTGCATTGCCTCAGTGCTGTAATCAGGCTTCTCCCATGGCACTTGTTGTTGACACTGTGTTCTCCAGATTATGTAACTAAATAGGTAGGTGGTTTGAATCCATTAATGAGCGACAGCTGTGATAATGTGCGTCTCTCTCATGTGAGGTCGAAATGGCTTCACCTACTGATATGATATGTAACTTTAAGATGATAGATGGCTCTCCACCACTTTCAGTCCCTTTTACTACACACATCACCATATGAAAACAATGATTTTGTCTTCCATTTAAATGTACACTGTCACAACTGTAAACAAACAGCTCTTGTGTGGTCCTTGTGATTTGTGGAATGATTTCTAGCTCGTGGACTTAGTGAGGTAGTCAGTTCAAACCCAGTTATTACTCCATAGTATCAGTATGTGTGAATGTACATGTAGACAATGTGTAGATATATAGCTGGAGGGGTCTCTTTCACTAATGTATGTCCATTTTAGCACTAACAACTGCATTTTTAAACACTGATGAGGGCATTTTTTGAAATGGCTTTATACTGGCACAGTAGTAACCTTCTACTTTGGCATGAGGAAATGATACAGTTTTCTGCAGCTCGTTGCCTTAGTAAACCATAAGTTTGAATCAGGTATAATGTAGGGATTGTGCATGATTGTGCTTCTACAGTTACAGGGATGAGTGCATTATGCAACAAATGTGTTTGGGTATAACTGCTGTCATACAACATTTTATGACTAAGAGACAGATCATACAGCTCTTTGATTCAATTTAAAGGCACACATATGCCCTGCAGTAATAAGATGATGGAATGCCTTCAAAGAAACACTATCTCACATTTGTAGCAAGACTGGTCCTGTGGTATGCACAGTGTAGATAATGCCATGTAGCTTCTATGGTCACATAGGTATGTGTTTAAAACTCACAATGGCTGAATAGTATCAGTATGTGTCAGGGTACTATATGAATTACATCCACCATAGTTTTATCTTGTACAATAACAGAAGGACAGGGTGGCTCCATTCCTTCTAACTCAAACAACAGCTCAGTAATGATGTCATGCCTTCAGACATGTTCTTCGTCATATTTATGGTGAGGCTTTAAATATGGTGTATGGGGTTTAAGCACAGGTCTGTAGATTGCGGACCTAGGTGGCTGTTCAAATCGAGCAAAGACCAGTATAACATGAATGTATTGATGTGGCACATACAACATTACATCAATTTATTTCTATCACCATTTATTTTAAAAAAGACCTTTGGACACATTGGGTATGTCATGCTAGTTCAATATGTATTTTGTGATTTGTGTTGTTAGGGTGCCCCTGTGATGCATGCAGTTAATACTGACTTGTATAGCATATCTACCCATGCAGGCAGTGGCTCAAATCTGGAAATGTATGTGTGCAAAACAATGTGAATAGGCAAGAGTAGCTTAGCAAAGCAGCAGTGATACTGGACAGTTCATACTTGGGTGAACAGTAACATTACTACACTCTTTTGATTCTTCTGAATAGTATGCATCGGTTGCATTAACATCAAAAGTTTTCCTTACTTTACAACTTGAAGTGTGTTTTTTTGGGACAACTGCCATTTCTATCTGGTGTGATAGACACTGTTACTACACAGCTCTGTAGAGGTGCATCATGATGTTCATGGGTTTGAGTCTGGTAAGGTCTGTCTATCAGACAATTGTGACAGACAGGAGTGGCTTAACCAAAGAATATATATATGCCAGAGTAAGAGGGTCACTTTTTAAATCTCATATTCCATGTTTTGGGAGCCTTTCCTATTACAATAGGATAGTAAAGTTGATCCCTTCAAATCTTTTCTCCATGTCATATTAGATATGTTCCCTTCTGTGGTGTCAGTGACTGATTCAGCTCTCTCTGAAATCTGACTTTGGCATGTGTTCAAGTCCGGTATGATGTAAATGATGAGTAGGTCAGTTATTGCTCACAGGTGCCATTTATTTCCACAGAAATAATTATCAGTATTGCATAACTTCATGCAAACATTTACTTGTACATTAATATGTGATGCCCATGCCCTGGCCCAGCAATCAAGGATCCTCAATCCTCACCACTAACACCAGAGACGGAGTCTCATATAGGGGAAAGGATAACAAATACACACAGTAAAGTGCAATTTCCCTTAAGAGCACAAAGAGATCACAGTCAGTCTGGGGCTAATTGCTCCCTTGCTCTCCAGGTCCCAAATAAGACTCCCCACTGACACAGCTATAGGGTCCAGATCTCAGCCTAGCTGGCAAGCTAACCTCCAGTACCCTCTCTGTCCAACCAGTGCTTCATTTCCCTGCCCAAGTAGCTGACACACACACACACACACACACACACACACACACACACACACACACACACACACACACACACACACTTTCAGATAAATATTTATACAACTTCACAGACACTCATGGGAAAGGCTGACACAGATTCTCCAGCTGTGCCCCTATGCCCAGACTATATGGTAGTTATTCCTGCCACCACTAGCTAATAATTATCAGCTACCCAAAGGCCCTTAAAAGGGTTCCAATTATTACTGTGCAATGTTATTATCCAATAGTAAGTGTGACTAAATAGTCTTAAGGCTTATTAGAGTGGCTTTGTACAATAAACTCTATAAATACGCAATGTACTCTAGAGCTTAACGTATATCTACATAAACCAGCCACAGTTGAAAAGGGTTTAAAAATATTTAATAATAAATACTAAAAATACAAGACAATACTACTACACCACAGTGTTACTTAAGAGTTCAGAGATCACACAGAAACTTAAAATAATTTAGTAGTACAGTTCTGACATAACAGAAAAACACTTAGTCTAATCTTTATAATTCCTGACTATGTCTAGGAGAAAACACAGTTCTAACATACTACTTACATAGAGCATAAGGCAGGGCTGAGTTAGATAGTCCAAGATCAAAATGCTTACAGTGTCTCTCTGAGCAATAGTTTTTAAAATCACTAACAAACATTTCTGCTGGGCCTTCCCACATTACATCATTCTCATTTAGTTCCCGTTACATAATTTCTTTGACACTTAGCCTGGAGTTCCCAGGCCAACAGGCTACATTATTTAACAATCTAACACCTGCTCAGGAAGCTACAACAATAAAAGACATTTCGCATGTACACTCTAGTAATTATTCCTTAAGTTAAAACAGACTGACTCTGAGCTCTACAGATCAAAGGATAGATTTGAAATAATTTTAACTTCAAAAGAAAGATTTGAAATGCTTGACTTAGTTTGCCTTACAGCAGATGGCAATGTTGCTACAATCGTGAAGTTCAACATTTTATTATTTTCTTCCATTAAGAAACAGCCTGAATTTTACATTTATATTTACAAATGCCAGTATTATGTATCAAATTCTATTTGACTAGCTTGGCAGCCTTTACCCTTCCCTACCAGTCTTCACAAGCACACTAGGGCTTTACAGGAGAAGATGCTTTATTCATCCTTTCTTAATGTGTGCCATGTTGCAAGATCTTCACAAAGTGTGAATGGGCCTGTGTTATAATACGTTCTTCTGGTTTTGTGTTGAGTATTTGCTCTTATAGTAGTGTTTGCTGTACTTCCCTATGAGCATGCCCAGGATAATAATGTATTAGATGCACACTATTCATCAAAAAACATATTAATTCATCAATGTCCTGAGATAGCTCTTGTCATGTATTGTTCGTTTTCAAAAATATATGTTCGATCAGCTGATTTTAATGATGGAATTTTTTAGTGTATATTAATGGATATTAAAGAGGTTTAATTTGTCGGATGAAGTTTCTCAAGGTAGAAACGAAAGTGCTTACTACTACTACTGCTGTATTTTTAGCTGTTTAATAAAGTGCATTCTTTTTTTAACTTGGTATTTCATATACAGACTTATTTATTTTGTTACCAGCTTGACCTGAAGCCCATTTTAACTTTTAGGTTGTGGAGTTTGTTGCTGTGTCTTTTTCAAAAAGAAATAGACTTGGTCTCTGAAATGCCGGCTTTGCCAGTGTCCACACAATGCAGTTAATAATCTATGCATGGAGAATGACGTTTGTCACAGGCCAGTGTACAGTTCATGTTTGAAGATGTAATTTGTCACTTAGAAATAATTAATGTTTTCACCTGGGTGTGATGTAAGTTACTTTATATTGTCATTGAGGCTTTACTTATATTTTTAACAATGCTCACTTTGGGGCTAAATATCATCTTCCAGCATCAATCATGTAGACTTAAATGAAAAGTACCACACGTTCAGTGTATATATTACAAAGGCAGAGTACTGCCATACACCTGCCACATGTGAGTTATTTTCAATATAATCCTGTAAGTACCAGAATTTACTATGCATGCCTCAGAAAATGTATAATGGAAGCATTTATTTCATGTTATCGATAGATGAAAATAGCGAATGCTATTTCATTGGCCCCAAAACATCTAAACATGAAATTATCGAACATTCAGAGCAGCAAACTTTTTTCCATGGAAAAAATTTGCTGCTCTGAAACACATACACACAACACAAGCACATCAAATAAACAGCAACCACACACATACACTTAAATTCCTACATCTAACCCTACACTAAATTAAACATACACTACTATCTACCCACTTACCTTAACCCAAACCCTAACCCTAAGGTCCGTCGCTATCACACACTCACCTAACCCGCGCCCTAACCCTAACTTACTTACACCGCCCCTAACCCTAAATTCTGTCACTATCGCATGTACGCCTAACCAGCGCCCTAACCCTAACTCACTTAACCCGCCCCTAACCCTAACGTACAAACAATCGCACACTTACCTGAACCCGACACGTAACTTTCCACCACAGCACTAAGAATAGCGAAGCCACAGAAACGGCCAACCAAATTCTTTCCCAAGGAAAGAATTCACTGTTCTGCAGCTTTGTAATTCTTAGCGTTCGCTGAACAGTGTTCGATATCAGAACATTCAAAGTTTTAATACTTCGATGTTCTGATATAGACCGTAATGGAAACCATGCCTTCAGGTAGGTTTTATAACTGTATAAAATAATGTATACTTTACATTAATATATAACACATGCTTGACTAATAACATTTTACCCATATAATACCCTTTCTATTGTGACAAGTGACAAAAATGACAATAAAAAGTCCTTTCTGATGTGCACAAGGCAACAGCTGTAGAGTTTTTTTACTGTTTTCTATGACAGCTGGCGACTACAGCATGCTGTTGGTTAAAACAGATAACGTTCTGGATATACATTTGATATGCAGTAACTGCAGAATATGCAGTATTCCTTAATGTATCAATTTCCTTGTTTACTTTTATCTCAACTCAGCACATTCAGTACATTTTACATGTATTGCATGTGTTCCTCTCACATCTTTTGACTGCATTTCCTTTTTATGTGCATGTGTTCCTAAGTGGATGGGATTACTTAAAGAGATACAAATATATATTTAATTGATGTTGTTCTTATACTAATCTAATTATATCGAACTACACTCTCCTCATTAAACTTTCCCTTTTTATTGCATCATTCATGTTGCTTTTGCCGTGCTTTGTGCTGTCTGCATGTGCTCAGTTACTGAAGATGTGTGTAGATGTAACTAACCTCTTATTTATATTCTTCAATTGAACCTCCATGCATCTGCTCATGGCCACTAGCAGGTGTTCTGGCAATGAACAGGTGTTACTGAACATGTAGCCTTGTTAAGCAGCTTGCATATTTAATTAGCACCACTTCTTGTCACACTAATATGAATGGAGCATGTAGGCTTAGTGTGAAGTGTACACACAGGTTAATGAATCTACAAGAAAGTCTTTTTTTCACATAGGTGTTCATTGATTTAGAATATCTGACATGTCTCCCCCTCTGTTTTACCTATGATTTGAGTTGGGGTCATATGGTAATTTTATATCCTACCAGACCATGGCACTTGTGTACTGGAGCAGAATGGAGCAGAGAGCAGTCACTGCTGCTCACAATGGTTTGGCTTATTAGGTTATGGTGCTTGCCCTTCCCCTTGCAATGTTAAGCACTCTTATATCCCTGACAAAGGCTGGCACAAGAAGGGACTGGGGGGGCTGGAGGGGATATAACAGTGCTTCTCTATCACCATTGAAATCCTCCTCCCACCAAGATAGGCATACCTCTCTTCCCTTGCTTATGCCATAAAGAGTCTGACCTACTAATCTAACTCTATCTATCTATCTATCTATCTATCTATCTATCTATCTATCTATCTATCTATCTGTCTGTCTATCTATCTATCTATCTATCTATCTATCTATCTATCATCTATCTATCTATCTATCTATCTACCTTTCTATCTATCTGTCTGTCTATCTATCTATCTATCTATCTATCTATCTATCTATCTATCTGTCTGTCTGTCTGTCTATCTATCTATCTATCTATCTATTTAAAACTATATCTCTCTATATCTCTCTGTCTCTCTCTCTCTCTCTCTCTCTCTCTCTCTATATATATATATATATATATATATATATTTGTATTTTATATATGTTCAGTGGTATGAATTCAAACTCAGACCCTTAAAAGTAGTTTTATAATTTCCTAATTCAACTAAATAATTATTCCTAGTGTCTTTCAACTAGACAATTATTTGTAGTTTCTAAGTGCTTCAATTTTGAAATACCAACACTAGCTCCATAGCTTTCTGGATGAATACATGCATGTACTGCAATTAAGTCTTCCTAAATAATATATATTTCATGGAAAATAAAGATAATGCTTTCAAATGTCTCCTGAGTTTATACCCCTCAATCCTCTTATTTGTCAAGTGAAAAACATTTGTAACCTTTCAAGTATTTCAGTCAGTACTATATTATAAATGCATACAGATCCACCATATTCAGTCACAGATCTTATATATTGTTATAAGAAAAAAAGTGGTTCCAAGTCACCAAGGAATATAAAAAATTCTTTATTCCAACAACAGATAGTAAGCGCTTTCGTCTACCAGTGTAGACTTATAGTGTGTCTTATATATTATTATCTTATAAACATAGTCTTATATAATGTTCTTACTTTCAGCTAGCATCTTCTAGTTGTGTTTGTTAAATGAGACTCAAAATGTAATCCCATGTCAAAGTGTATTCCTAAAGCATTAATGTCATTCACCTTCTCAATGATGCAGCTATTCATTGCATAAGAATAATATAGATTATTCTTCACAAAATGGATAGCACATGCATTTTTCAAGTTTGCCTCCATATTATTAATAGAGAGCCATACAAATAGCTCATCCAAATATCTCTGTAGTCTGCTCTGGTCTTCCAAACTAGTAATGACTGAATGACTTTGGAATCATCAGCATATTTACATATCCATATCCCATTATGAATGGGAAAAGATGCTATAAATATCCCAAACAAAACAGGCCCCAAAATAGATCCTTGAGGAACATGAGAGTAAATTGTTTCCATTTGTGGCAGAGTGCTTTTAATTCTCCAGCTACAAGTTACTTGATACACACAGTTCATTACCCAACTTATAACATATTGATTCATGTTATGCTTTAACTCTATAGAAATTATTTGATGATGAGGAATGATATCAAAATTCTTCACCATATCCAAATAAACATCAACTGCTAACCTCTCACTGAATGCCCCCCACAATGGTTGACAGAAAGACAGCAGACTAGTGTGACATGGCATGCCTGAGTGAATCCATGTTGAATGATATCCTTATTAAAACCTATAGCCTATAACATATATTTACAAATGACTTTCTAAAACCATTTCCCAATTAACACAGCAAACTAATTGGTCTAAAATTATTAATTTCAGACAAATCCCCACTCTTTGGAAATTGAACTACAATGCCTCTTTCCATAAATTTGAGGCATACCCTGTTACTAACAGCCTTTGAAATAAATATAATAGACTTGGAGTAATTGAACCTATTATTGCTTACAAGATGTTATCCATTCCAAAGACAGATCTTTTATTGATCTTAAAGAATGCTTCACTACTATTAAAAATAAACTAAGGTAGAGATCATTATTAATAAAAAATGATCTTCAAATGAATAATCAGCCTGTGATATTACTACAGTATCTAAAAGATCTTAGCCACAGCCGCTAAATCAGTTATTACATTGTCATTCTGCATTTTATTATAAAGCAAGTGATTTTCCTTGTATTAATTCAAATGTTAATAAAAAGTTTCTTATTATCAAATGACTGACTAGTAAGTTTCCTCTCATACTCCTGTCTAACCTGCTCAAATGCCTCCTACCACTAATACTGAGCTCTTTGTATATTTCCTTATTACATTCATTATGATGACGTCTTGATGTCCTCTTGAAATATCAGCTTTTTTTATTAGCTTTTTCTCGTTCCCTATTCCACCATTGAGATTTATATTTTATTGACCTTAATGGAACTAATGGAATATATTTTTCAATAAATTGATTCAAAAATACATAAAATATTTCCTAACCAGAACCAGTATCGGCAAAACAAAAATAGCCCTCCTCATTCCATTTATTTATTTCTTCATTTACATTTTGAAAGTCTATTCTGTAAAATGCCCTTCTATTTTTTAACCTCTTTTGGGAATGAAAGGAAGTTGGTGAATATTTTCATTCAATACTATTATGATTTGATCTAAGCTATTCAAGTTCAATCATACATTCTAATGCATTCTTATCCAAACTGCCCGGGATGGGCAAACTGATAGTGGCTGCTCTCTCCCATCCTCTCTGTCCAACTCTGTCATGCACCTCACATACTAATGAAACTTTAGTTACCTGGGCCATAGTCAAGGTTTCATGCCTCTGCATCACTGGAGTGCTTGCTACCTGTGTGTTCCTTTAGAAGAAAAACATCAGAAGTGATTTGGCCCTCTACAGATTCATAGGTTCATAGACTAGTACTAGGTTAACTGCCCTTATGCGTCATTTCAAGCCTAGCCAATGATCCCAAGTGAGAATCAAACCCTGCACCTTTTGGCTGCAAGGTAAACATCTTAACCATTATACCAACCTCCCACCCAGATTGTTGACAGTCAAGTTTCTCTGTCCACTTCATTGGTTAGGATTGCCTGATCTGCCTCTACCTCACAAGTGACACTTATAGGAGTTACATTTTATGGAATATTACTGACATACTTGAGCCAAAAATGTTTTTTATAATTAAACATATTATAAAGTTAAATGAATAAGAACAATAAACTGAAATATAAATAAATAAATAGCATTTAGGTAAATTAGAATAAAACAGATGAATAAAACATACAAATAGTAACTTTTTCACTTCTCTAAAAGATGTCTTGGAGTAATACATGTTCTCTTTCTAGGACTGACATATATAATCCTGAGCTGATTATAACCTCATAAACATACCTCAAAATGATTCAGCCAATTCTATGATGGTAGAGAGTTCCAAAGGATGACAGACAAGCATGTAAAACAGGAGGCATTCTAGAAATGTTAGCAGGCACTTCTTGGAAGTACATAGCTGGTGTACAAAAGAATAAGTTGACAGTAGGTCAGCAAAAGTATGTTAACAGCAGGTCCTTGTGATAGGCAGGACCTAGATCATGAGGAACCAGATAAAAGGCACTTAAAACATTGAAGACTGATGTTGCTGCAATGGGAAGTCATTGTAACTCATATAAGTCTGGGATAAACAGCTCAAAGCATGATGCTGCATTGTATAGTTTGGCTGTCAAGGTTTGGATCTACTTTACAGGACCAAAGTATGTGACCATTAAAGAAAGTGCGTTATATTAATCAAGAAAAGAGAATGCTAGAACATGAACAATTACATTATGATCACTTCAAGAGATAAGATACTCAGTCCAAGAGATTTGTTAGGATTTATTTCCAAATGGCTAGGTTTGATATTAAAAGGAAAACTGTAGGATCAAACATTCATGGCAGGTGGGCATAAATAAAAAGCAGAACTCTCACCTAGGCAAGCCATTATTGTTATAGTATGCAAATTAATTATGATATATGGGTTTTATCTTTGTTTCTGAGTTGTGTCATGCAGTTCTGTGCTGCCTGGCAAATGCATGACTGGTGCAGCCTTTGTCAGACTGTTAATAAAGGATGAACTCTCATTACCACAGATGTCACAAAGTCCTAGGTGGATCATTTTACTCATTCTGTTCTTACAGATCCTCATTCTCCACTAAGTTCTTCCCTGCAATTATTGGAGGTGTAGGAAAGATACATTTCAGAACTAAGGAATTCTTGTCAAGATAATATCAGTACTGTCTGAAGACACCTAGAATAAGGCAAATCTTTCCTCCTCATTTTTAGGTTCTTGAAATAAAACAGGGAGATAGAAATCTTGGCTCAAAGCAAACTTGGATAACACTTTAGGTAAAAAGGAATTATTTGTTCTCAAGAAAACCCTATCTTTGTGAAAACTGAGCTAAGGATGACACTTCATAAGAGTTTGCAAGTCAGATGCTTGTGTTGCAGAAGTCAAAGAAATAAATAAAACTGTTTTCTATGTTAAGATCTTCTAATCAGCATAATGAGCTGGTTTGATAAAGTAAGAGTTATTTTTAATGAACCTTAAGAGGAGTAAGAAAGGCCAGAAGATAATAGCTCACACAAATGTTGCAGAACCAGAGAAATACTAGTTTTGTAAAGGTCCCAGTTCTTGTCTTGGTACCAACGAGAAAATATTTCCATCTGCTCCTCAGAAAATAGATGGCTAAAGGGTATTGCAATTCTATCATCCAATCAGTTAACTGAAGTTATTTTGAGATGGGATGTATCAAACACCCTCTGTTCTGTGTGAGTAGGTCAAAACTGTGAGGAAGCTTGTGGTAATTGCTACTGGCCATTATCAGGAGAAGGACAATTACTGTTGCCTGGGTCAGAAGGGGATCACAATGAACTTTGAAGAGCTGTTTTGAATCTTCAGAATGACCCTTGATATCAGTAAAAAGTAAAGAAAAGCATACAGGATCATTCTTGTCCAACAAAACAAGAAATCATCTGTTTTCTAAGCCATCTTGCATTGAGTCCTGGAGTAGAATTTTGGCAGTTGATTGTTGTGAATGGACACATATCGATCTGAGATGTTACCCACAGCTGGAAGATTCCCTTGTTCAGTTTCTATTCATTAGGATCCATCATGGTCTGGCTCAGCTTGTAATAGGTTTTGAGGGGATAACATTTTGAACTTTCCCAAACTGGTTTAGAAAGGAAAGATTTAAGACTGGTCTCCAAACTGTTTCTTTCTTTCTTTGATATTAGAAACTTTCCTGAATAAAAACTTTCACCTTTCCAAGTGGGGGGGGGGGGGGGGCAGCTTCTAACACCCTCTGAGTGATGAAAGAAGTTTGATCTGGTGAATGAGGAGGAATTCCCTGAAAAAGAAGGAAAGATTCCTAATGCTATCTTGTATTCCTGATAAATTACTCTCAGAACCCATTTCTCTGAGACTAGTTGTTGCCAAAGAGAGAAACGAAGGCCCAGATTTTTGGGAAGAATTAGAGGGTTTCCAGTGTGGGAAGGGGTAGTTGTTTAGAAGGTTATTCTGACTTAGTAGGCCATTCTTGTTTCTAAGGGGCTCCTTCTTTCATTTTGGAGCTCCCTTGCTATTAGTTTTAAAAATGTCTGTTACTAACAGCTTACTTTGTCTGCTTATTTTGATTTTTGTAAAATATTGCAGAGGTAGCTGCAAAACCCTTGAGAAAATTGGAGAAGGATCGCTGAAAAATCTGAGAAACTCTGAATCAGCTTCCTTCTCTCAACACACTTCTTAAGGACCTCTACAACAGACAGTCCAAATATAGTCTCTGTGTCAAAGGAAGAATTTAAAATGTCAGCTTTTACATCCTCAGGAGGGTTCTGTGTACTCAAACCAAACATTTTCATAACCGTGCCGGTAGTAGTAGCTCTGAAAGAGGCATCAGCTGAATCATAAACACACATCAAAGAGTGTTTAGTTACTTGAGACACAGAAAAAATACAGTTATATAAAGATGAGGGAAAAGAAGCAGAGTCAGGCAAAAGGTTTTAACATGTGGGCTTGGTAATTAAGAATTCTAAAAATAAGTGTTGCAGAAGAATATACCTCCTTCCAAAATCATTTAGAAGCCTTTCCCATCCTTGTTAAAGGAAAGGGGGTGGGATTAGCTTTTAGCAGATGATTATAAACAGCTGAAATTACTAAGAATATCCCTTCTGAGTCTGATCTGGGATTAGAAAGTAAAAACTGGTTATCAGGCACCCCATTGCTGGAAGAACAGGAGGGACTGGTGTAAGTCCAGGAAATTCCAGTTGTAATAAATCATAATAATTCTTTAATGATAATGGAAAACCATCATATTCCCCCTGAAACAACTAATTCATTCTTGATATGGTTTAACAATAAAAACAAAATCCTTCCAATGGAGTGTCAGAATAGAAACTCTCCTCAGAATCAAAATATGGTACCTGAGAAGACAAAACAGAACTTTTCCCCTCACAACCATTTTCCTGTTCAATGTCCTGAACATACTGAAACAGTGAAGAATTACTTTCCGTCTTATCAATAACATGAGAACCAGCATGGTCAAGAGACTGAACTAAGCTCTGAGTTAAGCCCAGTAAATCAGTCCTGTCGAAAGTAACTGAGACAAGTGAAGATGAATGTCTATCCTTTTGCTTTTTTTTTTACAAGAATTTCTAAAGATGCAGACCTACTCTTGACAGGAAAAACCTCCCAAAGGACAGATATCCCAGTCTGGTTAGGCAGAGAAGAATTCTCTGCTCCTGCTTTCAAGATCAACAAGGGTGTCTCTCTCTTGCCCACCAGCAGACGATGTATCTAGCCCTTGATTCATTGTGGCTGTAGTGACTACACCAGAGGGCGCCAGGAAAAAAGATGAATGGTCTATGGAACCAGATCTGGCCACAGCAGAATCACCCATCTGTGGCTGAGGCAATTTAATAGCCTGTTGAAGTGGAAAAGGCTGCTTGGAAATTATTTTCATTGTGTGGATGCAAGAAGGAAGAACCAATGAACCAGTAGGTGGCTCCATAAGGAAGATGAAAAAGATGCCTGAATCCCAGGGAAGGCAGCAGTAGTCGGTGAAACAGGTAAGTATTAAAAGTTGATTTTCTCCATCAAACAACACAGTGAAAACCACTTTAAACACTTACCCTCTGCCATCAAAAGTAATTTAACAAAATTTTAAGTCAAGAAAGATTAGTTTTAACTTTGTTTTAACAGTTATTTATTTTCTCAAATGTAAATGCTAAGGCCCCTAGTAAAAAGTGACTAAAAGTCATGTAACAGTCTATAAAACAGCCTTTCCTAATTTAAATGTAATACCTTTACAAAAAATCTTAATTTTCTGACAGAAAAATATAAGATGAGAAAGTCCTTTTTTCCCCCTGAAGTAAATTTATCTGCCTAACAATGAAGAAATGTTAGCCGACCATCAATCCTCAAGAGTTTAAAGATGAGCACTCTTCGATGGCAGGAAGAGCTTGATAACCAAACCATTCTTTTTCTTCAGCTCTGCTAGATCTGGTTAATGGCTTAGGAGAAAGGAAGATGACGTTATGCTTTGGGAGCTATCCAGGTGATATATCCTAAATAGGAAATAGCCTGTAGAGCGAATACGACTCCAGCAGTGTTTGAATGATGAACATTGATAGTTATCAGAAAATGGTATCAGATGACATGTCCAGCATACAGCAATCAGTGCCGGACAAGCAGTATAATTGTGCATTTAACAATCCATTTCTGTATCACAGTCTGGAGCTGATATATCGTAGTGACACCCTAAGGTAACAATCCAGTCTTTGCTTATGGTCTGCTCACATTAAGGTAAACTGGAGATGTTGATATTTACCCATCCATCCACAACCTCTTTTTCTCATTTTTCACATAGGATCAGGGTGTCACTTCAAGAGTGGCAATTATCTAGAGCCAAGGTATACACTGTCAGGTGGTTAGCACTGCTGCTGTTGTTCTTCACACCACACACTCACCTATGGCCAATTTAGAGTGTCCAGTCCACAAAATACATGTCTTTGGAATGTGGGAGAAAACTGCAACACCCGGAGGAAACCTACACAAACACAGGGAGGAAATGTAGACCTCCACACAGAAGACACCCCACCTGAGAATCAAACCAGGGAGCCTCTTGCTGTGAGACAACAATGCTACCCACTGCACCACTAGATTCATGTCGATTGATTGACACCTCTTTCATAGA
Source organism: Protopterus annectens (assembly GCF_019279795.1). Classification (NCBI taxonomy): domain Eukaryota; kingdom Metazoa; phylum Chordata; order Ceratodontiformes; family Protopteridae; genus Protopterus; species Protopterus annectens. The sequence goes on along the minus strand of NC_056743.1, from coordinate 1,865,221,624 downwards.
ATGCCACTCAGTCAAGAGAAAAAAAAACTACCTTTGGCAAACCACAGTAGTAATATTTTTCAAGGGGCCTTCCAAGAGAAGGGTACTCCTCACACCTTCTAAAATAAATATAGTTACCCTGAGCTTGCACAACACTGGAGAAAAAAGAAAACTCTACTGTCAGTGAAAGTTGTTTTGCCCACATTTCTTTGACTACTGAACACTTACTGAAAGACCTGTCGAAGATGGTCTTGACACATGAATTCATGAGACACTTTGTATAGTAAGTATGTAAGTACTGAACACTGTAGGAAGTATGCATTGAATACCACTGCCATAAAACATTACAGCTGCATACTGTATGTACTGCACTGCACATGCATACCTCTCTAGATTCAAACTTCTGCCAAGAGGCCAGTTTCCTGTCTGATAATATCAGTGTCAGCAGAGGAGTTAAATGTAACACATTCTTTAGTACACAAACAAATATATCAACATGATATAACTTGTTGATATTATAGATAAGCATCCAAAACATGCTGCTAATACTTACCTGGATGAGTATAGGGAAAAGATGCTCCGTACTCCACCATCATAGATGGTTTCAACTTGGTATTTCTACTATGGCAAAAGTAGAACTCCCCTTCTAGTGTGAAAAGTGGGAACTGAATAGGTTAGGCATTAGTCTCATTTTCATCTATGACCAGAGCTCTGTACCTTTCCTATTGTGGTCACACATCTTCTTTAGATGCTTTTGGAAATCTTGTACTGACTGGTGTCTCCTCACTGTACTGATACAAGATGGACCCATATGATCTGCTGTCTATCTGCTTGGTCAGTGTTTTTTTTCTATATGGCAGATAGACACTTACATTTTCTAGACTGCACATTTCACATTTTTTTTCATTGCTTTATTTGTTTCTTGAGTTATACTTAAATACACAGAGAATTTCTGGGTCATACTCCTCAACTGTCCAGATTTTCTCAGAATGTGCAGATTTTTCCATCATATTTTTGGTCTGTTCCTTGTAACATTTGTAGTTTTCTGGCAAATTATTGAAGTTTTTAAGTCACTAAATAATAATAAATATTGACAGATATTTGAGTTTCAAACTTGATATACCTCAGAAAATATATAATTCTAAACCTGTTATTCTAGCAACTTTCTGAGTTTATAGGTTACAATTAATTGCCTGTCAGGTGCCAGGTTTTGCCAGATCATGCAAGCATTTACTCCTAAGTACCATTATGACTCAGTCATAGCCCATGTGGGTGTGAATGACCTGAGACTTACTTCCTTGGACTATATGATGAGAAACATGATTGAGCTATCAGAATATGTGTCACAGGCAGGTATGAACCTAGCACTGAGCAGCATTCTACAGTTTCCAAGGATGATGCCATAATACTAGCAGAAAATGATTGACTTTAACAATTGGCTTAGCTACTGATGTCATTCCAAAGGGGTCCAATACTTGTCAGCCTGGGAGTACATGGCTGATAGGCTACATGGCTTTGCCAAAGATGGCTTTTGGATATTGGCTAAAACATTTTCCACCCCTATAGTGCCTTTTTTAGGCATTGCCAAACAGACAAACCTTCCAACATAACAAAAGCTACTCAGGTAAAGCCAAAGATGTTACTGATCAATGCTAGGGGTCTCAACAAGAATCTGCACTCTCTGGAAGCTCTCTTCACCCTGCAGAATGCTGACTTCTGTGCAGTTACTGAAACATGGTTCAAAACCATGGAAAGCACTTTGGCAGTACATGGCTGTAATGCCTTTCATACATTCTGACCACCCACTGAGCATGAAAGAGCAAAAGGAGGAGGTGTATCTATCCACATAAAGGATAAGCATACCTCAAGGCTGGTCAAGCAATATGACATACTTGAGCTACTCCATGTCCAACTAACAATGGGAAAAATCCATTACCATATTCTTGCTAGATACAGGTCCTCCAGCTTGAACCAGGAAACCCATACATCATACCAGAAGTTACTAAAATCACTCATCATCAAGCCCAGTACCATACTCATGGGTGATTTTAACTACCCCTCCATTAATTTGGAGGCATACATGACCACTAATATGCAGACCCAAAGATTTCTTGATTTTGTAAATTCAAATACCTTGGAGCAGCGAGTCTGCACTCTCACTCAGGGAACAAATATCCTAGAGCTAATACTCATAAATACAGGAGAGTGCTGCACCCCCTAGTATGATGTTCTCACCGGTAAGATCTGATCCCAAAGCAGTCTCCTGTGAAATAAAGGTAAAACCAGTCCCCCACCTAACCCCAAAAACTTTAAGAACTTTAAGAACTTCTATAAGGTAAATTGTCCTCTATTACGGGATGGCATAGCTAGTTTCCAAGCACCCCCAAGTCCAGAAAACACAGAAACCTATGTAGAGGCATAAACAAATGCCCTGTATGACCATATAAACAACTGCATATAAATGGCAGTATCAGACCGAAATAAGCCTAGGTCAAACCATAAAAACAAGCCAACCTGGTGGACCTCTGGTATTAATAATTTGCACAACAAAAGAAAGAAAATCTGGTCGAGAAGTAAGAGGGAATGTGCACAGCAGAGTTATAAGTCCCTCATTAGTCTAAACAAGTAATTTAGGGAGCTAGTCAAGTTTATGAAAGCAGACTTTGAAGAAAAAATAACCTCCAAATCTAATGATAACCATAAGGCATTTTTCAGTTATGTTCACAATCTTAAGGGCAACACCTAACAATGTGCAGAATTAGTTGTAGATGGTATCACCTATACTCAGCAGGAAGATATAGCAAATCTGCTGGCCAACAAATTCAGCTCAAATTTTACCTCCCCATCACCTCCAGTTCTCCACCAATTAATACCTTCCACCACTCCACAGCCAATATTCACCAAAGAACAGTTTCCCACGGCGCTCTCTAAAGCTAAAAACATGATTTTAATGGGGCCTGACAATATACCAGCTTCCCTCCTAAACAGTGTAAATCAGGACTTATCAGCGCTTTAGAATCTGTTTAACCACAGCCTCTGGACTGGCTTTGTCCCAGTAGTGTGGAGGACAGCAGCAGTCATCCCTCTGCATAAACAGGGAACACCTACTGACACAGGAAATTACAGACCCATACATTTGACTAGTCTTATATGTAAGCCCATGGAAAGAATAATTATTGACCTGATAAATAATGACATAGGAGATCTCCAAACATTGATCCCAACCCAATTTGAGTTTTTCAGGAACGAATCATGTGTACTGTATCTGGTGGATTTCTTTGAGGAAAGTCACTAAGCCAGGGATGAGGGTAAAACAGTACATAACACCTAACTTGACCTGGCCAAGGCATTTGACACAATTCCACACTCAGGTATTATAGATAAACTCACAAAACTGGGCATAAATCTTTATGTTACCAGAGAGATAGCAAGTAACCTGATGGCCAGGATGTATGTGGTTAAAGTATGTGAATCCATATCCATTAAGAGGACAGTTAATACTGGTGTATCACAGGTCTCAATACTGGGGCCACTCCTGTTCAGAATATGCTTCTCAGAAGTCAAGGCTAACGTGGAAGGCCTCTGGATGACAATGTTTGCCAATGACCACAAGCTGCAGGTAATCACTGAATTCCTCAACAATATCGATATCCCTCAGGAGTGCCTAGATCAGACAAATGATTGGTGTCAGAACCATGGCCTAAACCTAAATACAAAAAAATGCATTCCTTTGGGAAATCAAATACCCCTGCAAATTACAACATCAATAGCAGACCCCTTTAAGTGTGCCCAGAGGTGAGAGATCTAGGTACACAGATAGATAGTAACCTGAACTTTGACTTCCATGTGTCCACAGCGATGAGGAAATCATTTTATGTGGCACAACTTATAAGTAAAAGTATGACATCCAGCCAAGGAAATTAGCATTCCATTGTACTCATCCCTCATTACACCAGTAATTGAGTACAATGTGCCATTTGGCATGACCTTGACTAGGCACTTACAGCAGCTGCAGTGACCTCAGAGGTTTCTCACACAGAAAATACAGGGTGTAAACAACACAAACTATGCAGATAGACTAAAAGTCCTATCTCTTTACTCTGTCTTTCACCCATTGTTAAAGGATGACCCACACCTGACCTACAAGGCACTCAGAAATCCAGCCTCAGTGGGGCTGCTGCACATCCACAAGTCAAACAGCACAAACATCATCCTATTTAGGGATCTAAATTCAGTCAGCGACTGATGCAAAACATGCTGGAGAGACAGATAATGTGTCTCAGAGATTGCTCCTTCTTTTGAACACGCTTCCTGTTCACATTAAGCACAGCCCTTCTCTGGCTCTTTTCAAATGAAAATTAGACCAGTTGATGGGGAATCACAAATTCACACCTGAGGTAGTGCCTATGTAAGATACTCAATGCACAGGCACAAATCCATGCCATCATCTTTCCCTTAGGGGCCATATATTGGGTACAATTGGGTTATATTGACTACTGGTAAGGGCCCTTAAGCTATTAGCCTAGTAATCTCATATGAGCATATGACCCTATGAACGATTCAGAGAGGAATCCTCAGTGCTCCATCACTGCATTTGCAAGGTATGCCCCTTGTTAGAAGCTCTCCATGTATTGCCCTTATGAAAGCAGACATTAAATGAATGCTGTTACACTGAATTACACAGTTTAATCAGTGTCATACATTACATACTATCATTCTCAGCACAAATCATGTTTTAGAGTCTTATCACCTTCTATTAGCACAAGGACTTGAAAGCTATACACAAATGTCATCCAAACCTTTCAACATAGCATAAATAAACAGAGTGGTATCTGTACCCTGACCTAACATCTCCCAGACACTGATGCACTTTGCATTTGTCCTACCAATGCTGCCTGTCACATTCTGCATCATGTGGTTTCTGTGCTGCACATGCATACTATGAGGTACATGCAGTATTGTCTCCAACATCGCAAATAGTGCGTATTGCAGAAAATGCCAGCTTTGTGTACAATACTGTCTTCAAAGTTGTCAGTCACATATTCATAGGGGTTACAAGGTAAACTCAATTACTGAACATAAAAGAGAACAAAGCTTTACTGCTTTCTACTTAAAAAAATAATATTATCCATAAGCGCAATGCAAATACAAATGGACTTTCACTGCAGCTTCATCGGGTAGATTAAAAACATGCAAAAACACTCTCATTATAAAGAATAGTCACATGTTAGCTTATATCATCAGTTTGAACACTTCAGTGGGTCAACCACTTATCTTTTTATACAGATTTTAAAGAGATATTGACATTTAAACTTAACAATTTGTATGCCTCTAGTTCAAGGATGCATTTAAACTCTGTTTTTCAGTATATTTCATAATATCACCACCTCTAGGGTTTGGATATATAATATCCAAAGCGTGAAAATGAAATGTATGCTAATTTCCTAGCTTTTTTTTGCATGGTACACTAGGGGAATAGTCTCTTTTCCTTTGTTTATATCTGTTATGTCTTCATTGATCCACTCGCCATAAACTACATGTTTCTTATTATAATCTGCATAATGTCTAAAATAATATACATGTCCTGTTTTCAAAGGGACATCAATTGAAGCTTTATTTATATACATTCACATAGAACAAGCTCTAGATGGAAATGTACCATGTCTCAAAACAATCTTTGATCTACAATTATTATAAACAATCTTCTCTTTAGATTTTTATTGTTTTTAAAAGTGAAATTTAGAGACGATTCTAAAATATTATTTAATTTCATACCAGTATTTAATTTTCCCTAGTTTCTTCTAGTTATATCACAGAAAGATTTTGTGTCCTTAATAAAAATTAAAGAGAAGGAAACGTTATTGTATTTCATACTCTTTATTATGTGGCTTGATATGCTGATCCATATTTTAAAAAGAGCCTAAATCTTGTCTAAGCTGTTAGATTTCCATATTTTCCTTTAATAATTAATTTTTATTTTACCTTTGAGTATTGTCAAGGTAGTGAAACAGATTAGGTTTTGCTCCATGCCTATTTGGAAAGTAATACCAACTTTTTGGAAAATATTAAGATAGAACCAAACACCCTAATACTGGGTGATTTTAACTACCCTGCCATTAACTGGGAAAACTACTCATGTCCCAACACCTTTGCACGGCGGTTCTTGGAATTCATAAATTCCAATGCCCTGGATCAACTCATCCATAGTCCCACCAGGGGCTCCAATATCTTAGACCTGGTCATAACCAACATGGGAAATCAATGCTCCATACCTATGGTCACCCCCTCGTTAGTCAGATCTGACCATAAGCTAATCATCCTTAACATCCACTTCCCACCCCCACCCCCCAGTAAAGAAACCACCATAAAAAACTTCTCCAAAGCCAACTTCATGCTACTCAAGTCAGAAGTGACAAACTTCATGACACCCATGCAGACGGGAACTGAAAGTTCAACTGCTGAATGCTACACTAAGGCACTGTACGAGCACATCCACTCATGCATGAATCGTGCCATCCCAAATAGAACCAAAATGCTCTCATCCAAAAAAAGGAAGCCAATCTGGTGGTCCCCTGCCATAAACAAACTTTACAACAAAAGGAAGAAACTTTTGCAGAAAAGAGGAAAATCCCAGGATGCAAAAAAAACTCCCTTACTAGCCTCAGTAAGAAACTGAGATGCCTCATAAAATCCTCGAAAGCTAGTTACAAAAATAAAATTGCCAAAGATTCCAAAAACAACCACAAAGCATTCTATAATTATGCCAAGAATCTAAATGGCAATGCTCAGATCTGCTCTGAGCTAAAACAGAATGGCATTAAATATACTGATCCAAAGGATATTGCCAATATCCTGGCAGATCGATTCAGTGCCAACTTCACCCCCCTCTCACCCCCTAAATGGACCATCTCAATACCGGAAGATTGCCAAATTCCAGTAATAACAGCCACACAGGTACAAAATGCACTCTCTAAAGCCAAGAATACAGCATCCATGGGACCAGATGACATCCCGGGCTGTGTACTACATGAACTACAATATGAACTGGCACCTCACCTAAGTGTCATGTTTAATCATAGCGTCACCTCAGGTTTCATGCCCACTGAGTGGTGCAGAGTTACAGTTATCCCAATCCACAAGGGGGGATCCACCTTGGATCCCAGAAACTACTGTCCCATCAGTCTGACAAGCCTTATCTGCAAGGCCATGGAGCGTATTATCATGGAACTTATAAACAAAGACATTGGCAACCTTCAAAAACTGGACCCCACCCAGTTTGGGTTTGTGAAGGGCCGATCTTGTCTCCTGAACCTGATTGACTTCTTTGAATCAGTCTCCAGAGCCATGGACAAGGGTAAGGTGGTCCACACAGCCTATCTAGACCTTGCCAAGGCCTTTGACACCATCCCCCACTCTGGAATCATAGATAAACTTACTAAGTTGGGCATTAATCCCTATGTCACCCAATGGGTTGCTAAATGGCTTACTGACAGAACCCACACTGTAAAAGTAGCTGACTCCAAATCCAGCTCCAGACAAGTGACAAGTGGAGTATCTCAGGGTTCAGTCCTGGGGCAGCTCTTGTTTGGCATCTACTTCTCTGAAGTACAGGTCAACACTAAGGGACTCTGGCTAACAAAGTTTGCAGATGACTGCAAACTGGGAGCCATTATTGAATCCCCAAATGATGTGGATACGCTACAAAAGGGCCTTACAGAAACAGATGCTTGGTGCCAGAGCCATGGGCTCAAGCTCAATGCCAAGAAATGTATTGTTATCCCCTTTGGGAAAAAACATGTATCCATGAATTACCATATAGGTGGCAGTACACTAAACACAGAAAGTGTGATAAGAGACTTAGGGACACAGGTGGACAGTGGTCTCACCTTCGATTACCACATCGCCACAACAGTCAGGAAATCCTTCTATGTGGCACACCTTATCACGAAGGGCTTTTCATCCAGAAAAAAGGAGGTCATTGTCCCACTGTACTCATCCCTCATTAGACCCATTATAGAATACAACGCCCCATTTGGTATGTACCTCTCAAGACATCTGCAACAACTGGAAAGGCCTCAGAAATAGCTCACTAAAAGAATCACAGGCCTAAAGCAGATGCCCTACACTGACCGCCTTAAAAAACTCCAGCTATACTCTGTCACATATCATCTACTCAGAGGCGATCTCTGCTTAACATACAAGGCCATGTCAAACCCAGAGCTGTTGGACATGCTACACTTAAAGAAATCCCAATCCCTCAGAGCTACACGCTCCAGGGATCTAAACCTTGTCATCACAATAAACAAAACATGCTGGAGGGATAGGTTCCTGACCCAGAGAATACCCAGACTCTGGAATAGATTGCCCATACATGTCAAGCAGAGTGCCTCTTTGGACCTCTTCAAGAGGAACCTTGACGATTGGATGGGAGAAAGGAAATTCACCCCAGGGATCACGTCAGTCGCCCTGCTAGACAGGGGTGCAGGAAAGTAAATAATGTGGGAGGAAATAGCCAGGGAATTGTTATGGTTAGGCTTGTATAGGCCCTAGGGCTGATAGCCTAGTACCAACCTATGAACCTATGAATTGAGGTTGTCTAATATTAGCATAGAGTTTTTTTGGATGCTAGCATAAATAAAATTGAAAATGAATTGCATGCCTCTATTTTTGTTAAAAGTTCTAAATGTATTTTTTATTTACCAGTAAGCATCCATCCTATATTTTTAAGAATATTGTGAAGGGGCAATTTCCTAGAACTTCTCAGTTGGCATCTAATGATTTGATGAAAATTTGCACGATAAAGAACACATTAAAATTAATTACTAAAGGCAAAAATGGAATATCTACATGCCCATGTAACTACAGACCCACAAGTCCGATTTGTCTCGTATGCAAAGCCATGGAAAGAATCATCATGGAAATGGTAACAATAACATAGGAGATCTACAGACAATGGATCCAACCCAGCATGATTTTGTCAGGGGTAGATTTTGCCTACACAAACTGGTGGAGAAAGTCACTAAAGCACACAGTAGTTTAGACAGGCATTTTAGACAAACTCATTAAATTAAGCATAAACCCATATATCACCCGATCGATAGTAAGTTGACTCACAGATAGTATCTAAGAAATTAGGATAGGGAAAGCTACCTCCACAAGGAGGCTTGTTACTAATAATATCCATCAAAGCTTGGTACCAGGGCCTCTCCTTTTTGGCATGTACTTCATTGAAGTCAAGGCTATCATCAAGGGCCTCTAGATGGCCAAGTCTGCAGACAGCTTTAAACTAGACACAGATAAGAAATTCCCCCAAATCACAAATATCTTTCAAGACAGACTGGTTCCAGAAAGATGGTCTCAAGCTCAGGGCAAAGAAATGCATAATAGTATGCTTTGGAAAGATGTCAACCCCTGAAATTTACCTCACTGATAATTCAACCCAAGAGTAGACACTGTAGTTCAAGATTTTGGGTATGCATGCAGACAGTAACCTAGTCTATGACCATCAAGTATCTACAGTGGCAAGAAAATAATTTTATGCTGCAAAACTTATAAACAAGTGTGTGGTATCTAGGTCCAAGGATATAATTCTTCTGCTGTATCAGGCCCTCATCAGACCAATCATTGAATACAATGCACCCTTTGGTATGAGTCTGACCAGGCATTTGGAACAAATGGAGCATCCACTATGGTTCCTCAGAAAGAATACAGTGCTTAAACAACATGTCCTACTCAGATCACCTCAACCCTATCCCTGTACTCAGTGTCATACATGTTGCTGCAAGCAATCTATGCCTGCCTACAAAGCATCATCTAATCCTGCTGTTATGGACTTGTTGCACATCCACAAAACAAACAACATTAGAAATACCCACAAAATAAACAACATTACAAATATCCAATTTAGGGATTTAAACCTCATATCCAGTATACAGAGGACATGTTGGAGAAACACGTATAAGTCACAGAAAATACCTCTCCCTCTGGAACAGGTTTTCCATCCATGTGAGGAAGAGTTCTTCTGTAGCTAAATCTAAATGTAACTTGGACCAGTAGATGGAAGAGTTTGAAATTTACCTGTGGTCTGGCACCTATGAGTCTGATGGACAGAGGTAGCCTGTAAATGCTTCACCACCCATAGTCCAAGTCTATTACCGTGGGGTACGATATCGCCAGACACATTGGGGAAAGCATGGCTAGGCTTAAAAGGCCACTAGGGCCTTTAGCCTAGTAATCATCTATAAACCTATGAACCATGGGATGCTTCTAATGAGGCATGCATATTCACAAAGCCTATGACTCAACTAAAGCCTGTACAAATCAACATTAAGGCACGGAATTCTATAATACAACAGTGCATAGCAAACTACAACGTTATCTGCTGAAATGTATGTGTAGGCCTTGCTGTGTTGTGCAGATGTGACCATGTGACTTATTATGGGATTCACAGAGGCGGGCAGCTACACAGCTGCTGAATGCAATTATGCCAAACACTTTATTTTCACTTGTACGTAAGTTTGAGCTCCACACACATCATGCCAGCTGTAGAACAGATGCCAACTATATATATATATATATATATATATATATATATATTTATACATATCTTATTTTAGCACTATTTTAGCACTGCACAGACTGGAAAAGCTCACCCAGACTCTGCCACAACTTGCTGTGAGGGAAAAGTTAGTTTGTTTGTGTTTTTTTTTTAGTTTGTATTGCTTTATTGCCTTCTTCTATTTTGTATATTGTGATTTTTTTTACACTGTGTTTTATTACACCTATTCTGCTTTTAATTGCATATTTAAACTAGAAAAGAGACCACAGCTGTGTCTCTTGTGAGTCACATAAAAATTAAGCCCCCCCCCCAGTATTGCTGTTGTGTTTTTAAACTCAACTGTCTTTCTAGTTGCCTGCCCTTTATGTTGATTTGACCACACATCTCCTTTCCTCTTTTTCATTTGCTATTGTGACTAAGCACAACATTATCATTTCATGAAATCACTCCTCTTCAACTATTTATATTTATTGGCCATCACACTGTATTCCACAGAACCAGAATGCAAAGTGCCAATCTATCTTGCTCTTTTAAAATTAGTGGCTCTCCACTTATATAGCTAAAGCTTGTTACCCCCACTTTAATATATATATACCTGCTTAGTGCACACTGCAGCTCTCAGGATATTAACCCATTTTTTTCTTTTTACCTTTAAAATCTGCAACATCTACTCCAAGACCACCAATTATCAGATGGCCCCCATTTTGCCTCTCAGTAGTCATTTTGGGATTAGTGCTTCTGTTTTGCTCCCGGTGAGAGAAGGAGCTCAGGGACATTATTTCCTGGAGACTGATGATCACCAGAAAGCCTAATAACTGCTTCATAGGTGCCAGCTTGGAATTTGTCCTTACATATCGCTGCTGGTGACAGAAGGAGCAGAGTGCATTGATTCCTGACTGTTTCTGTTTGGGCAGTGGGCATCTGTTCTTGATGTTCCTTATTGCTCTGGTTATTATTCAAAGCATCTACTAGGAAAAGCTACAACAAACCTACAGACCTTTGCATCATCTGCGACAAGACTGTGGATCATGAAACAGGCTCTGGCCTGCTTCTTATCTTGGGATTGGTGCTAATGTTTTGTTTCTAGTGTGAGAAGAAGAAAATGAGCATTGTATGCCAGCAGAGTAAAGCTGAGGGTGAGACCAACACTAGTAGTAACCATGCAGTAGCCATTCCTGCCACTCCCCTCTTTTAATCATTCTCAACAAGCTAATTCTTTCTTTTCAGTAAGTACTGTTTGAATTGTTTGTAACTTCAGAATAGCTGCTTAAATAATTCATCTATAAATCATCAGGGTCCACTTATTAGTTTCCCCTCAAGTGTTTGACAGTGCCTTGTATAGATACAGACACCTTGAGTGACACTTTTCCTGTAAAAGCATGACTGAAGTTTTACCAACACCTAGTTGCACAAAAGACAGCTAGTTTGCAATGGCAAGCAGTGCCCCCAGAGTTGCAAACTGGATACACCTAGCATTGCTTTATATTCTCACTCCAACTGTCTGATTAATAAAAAAAGGGTCTGTTTCCATGGATATGAACTTTCTCACCATCTCTATTACCAGCTTGGTGGATATGGGCATCCTGAGGCAATGTAAAAACTGCCTTATGTTTACTGACATTCAGTTAATTCTCAAACAAGCTGATATGGTATGTGAGAGATGTATTTACACAATGTCACTGGAGGCAAAGTTCTAACATAAAAGTACTCCTGTCAATAAGGTCATCAGTAGTATACATGCTGCACCCATCACACACAATTCAAAGCAGACACATAGACCCACATATGCTGAGGCACTTAAATGTAACATTCTAAACCCCAAAGATATTCTAAATGAAGTACACATAACAAATACCCTCAGCAGCCCTGAATGAACTCTTTCAAAACAACACCCACATCAGTACATACAGCCACATCTCATAGAGCCTCTAATAAGCCCATAAGGCAAGCCACCACACAATCCCACATTTTAGTCATTGGAGATTACTTTGTGAGACACACTGATGTCCCTCTCACCAGGTTGAGTAAGGAGAAAGTCATGGTCAGTTGCTTAACAGGGGCCAGGATCCACCACATTACACATGTCATTGGACCACAAGTACCAGTATGACTCAATCATAGCCCATGTGGTTGTAAATGTCCTGAGACATACCTCCCTAGTTTATATGAAGACAGATATCATAGAGCTCTTGGAATATGTATTCCAGGCTGGTATGAGCCTAGCAATGAGCAGTATTTTTCCTTATCCAAGGTTGATGCCACAAAACAAACAAAAGATGACAGACTTTAATAATTGGCTTAGTATCTGGTATCATTCTTAAGGGGTGCAATATTTATCAACATGGAAGGATATGGACAACAGACCACACTGCTTTGCCAGGGATGGTCTGCACTTCTCCCCTCTAGGCCTTTGAATATTAGCTAAAACATCTGCCCATACTACCTTTTTTAGGTCATGCCAAACTGAAAGTACTTCTGACATAGCAAATCAAAACCAAGAAAATCTAAAGGTATTACTGCTCAGTGCTAGGAGTCTAATCAAATAACTCCACTCCCCAGAAGCTGTCTTCAGTCTTGAGAATGCTGATGTCTGTGTGGTCATTGAGACATGGTTTAAAGCCATGAAGAACACATTAGTAGTGCAAGGTTATAATGCCTTCCACACATTTAGACTAGGTACTACACAGAGAGGGACTAAAGGTGGAGGTGTCTCAATTTACATCAGAAGTAAATATACCTTAAGACTGGTCAGTCCAGACAATACACTTGAGATATTTCACATTCAAATCACCATAGGCAAAATCCAATACCACTTCCTTGCAAGCTATAGTCCCCCTCTGTGACGCAGGAAACCAGTACCATGTATATACACTTATTGGAAATATTCACCATTCAACCCAATATGATATTCCTGGGTGGCTTTAATTACCCCATTATGACACCAAATTTACAGGCATAGAGATTCCTGGATTTTGTAAACACAAACTTCCTGGACCAGATTGTCAATACTCCAACCAAGTGTGCAACCATACTGGATCAGGTCCTCACTAATATGGGAGAGTGCTGCATACCCCCTAGTATAATGTCTGCTCTGGTAAGGTGGTCAGACTACAAAATGGTTTCCTTTGATGTAAAAATAAAACCTGGAACCCTAGCTAACTGTGGAAGACTCAGGAACTACTCTAAGGCTAACTTCCTGATATTAAGTATTGAAAAGCCCCATAAACCCTGAGAACACTGCTTCCTACACAGAACCGTTCACAGAAACCCTGTACAAGAATGTTAATAGCTGCATAGAAGCAGCTTTACCCACCACATAGAAGTACAGAGCTAACTTGAAAAACAAGGCATGCTGGTGGCATCACAATATCAACAGGGTGTAAAACAGATGGAAAAAAAATCATGGCAAAAATTAGGAGTTGCGGCACCCATCAGGATAAAACCCCTCTCATCAAATAAAACAAGCAACTCAGAGGATAAAGAAATTCTACCAAAGCCAAATGTGCGGTGAATTTTGCCTGCCAGGCCAAGGACAACCATAAGGCATTATTTAGCTATGTCAGAGCTCATTGTAAATGTAGCCATCTAAACTGAGCCAGAAGGTATAGCAAACCTACTAGCAGACAAATTCAGCTCCAAATTTACCCCTCTCTCCCCTTCAACCTTCCCTCAGGAAAATAACATCAAATATAACTCCCCCTGCTATCACTAGGGTGCAGATACTTAATGCTTTCTCTAAAGCCAAGAACACTGTATCAATGGACCCAGACAATATTTCCAGATGTCTTCTAAATAGCATGAAATGTGACCTACCAGGCAATCTGGAATTGATATTTAATGGTAGCCTCCAAAAAGGCTTTGTGCTTCATGAATGGAGAAGACCAACAGTCATCCATCTGCACAATGGTGCGCCCTTTATAAACCATGAAAACTACAGATCCATATGTCTCACTAGTGTCATATGTAAAACCAGTGAAAAAAATTATCATGGGAGTGATCAATAAAAAAATTAATAAACCTGCAGACACTGGACTCAACCCAATTTGGTTTCGTCAAGGGCAAATCATACCTACTCAACCTGGTGGGCTTCTTTGACAAGGTCACCAAGGCAATGGATGAAGGCAAAATGGTTCCCACCTTGACCCGGCCAAGGCATCTGACACAATAACCCACTCAGGCATTGTTGACAAAACTCAAGAGGCTAGGTACAAACCCTTACATCAGCCAGTGGATAGCCAACAGGCTCACATACAGGACTGAGGAAATTAGAAATGTGGAGTCCACCTCTACAAAGGAGACCAGTCACAAGTGGAGTCCCAAAGGGATCGGTCCTGGGACTGGTCCTTTTTGGCATTTACTTCTCTGAAGTCAAGGCCAATGTCAATGATCTGTGGTTGACTAAATCTGCAGATTATTGCAAATTAGGAGTTGTCAGTGAATCGCCCATGGATAAAAATGTTCTCCAAGAAGGGCTGACACAGACAAACAACTGGTGTCAGAGCCATGGACTAAAACTAAATGCCAAGCTATGCATAATAGTATCCTTCAGGATGGCATCTATCCCTGGTAACCATCATATTAACAACACACCTCTAAGAGATGACCCAGTAGGCAGGGACTTGGGAACACACACAGACAGTAATCTAGCCTTTGACCATCATGTGTCTACAGTAATGAGGAAATCATTCAATGTTGCACAACTTATAAACAAAGGTATTGCATCTAAGTCCAAGGATGTCATTGTTCCACTGTATTTTGCATTCATCAGACCAATCATTGAATGCAATGCCCCTTTTGACATGTACCTAACCAAGCATATCCAGCAATTGGAATGTCCACAGAGGTTCCTCACTAAAAGAATACAGGGTGTAAGTAACATGTCCTCTGCATACTGCCTCAAGGCCCTATCCTTGTATTCTGTCTCCCACAGGTCATTGAGGGGAAATCGATGCCTGGCATACAAGACATTATCAGACCTCACTCTGATGGACCTCCTGCATATCTGCAAAACAAACAGCACCAGAATTACCCATTCTAAAGAATTAAGCCTTGCCTATGATCTAAACAGGACCTGCTAGTTAGACAGGTATGTATCCCAGAGACTACCACTGTCTGTGGAACAGGTTCCCTATGCATTTAAAGCAGAGTTCCTTCCTAACCCAATTCAACTGTAACCTGAACAATTGGGTGGTGAACAGGAAATTCAGTCCTGGTTTCACATCTCTGTCTCTAATGGACAGAAGCAGCCTGTAAATGATTCATCTCCCAGGCCCCTGCTTGTAAAAGTTTCATCTCCCAAGCTCCTACTTATATTTATCAAGGGTGCCAGAAGTTGTCAGAGATTTGAGATGAGTGGCTAGGCTTAAAAAGGCCCTTGTGACCATTAGCCTAGTAAACACCTATGAATCTATGATCAATTCTATGTGACACGCTACAATATATATACATACAATGATGGGGTGATACGTGTAATTTCACAGCACAGGATGGTAGTTTGGGCAAGTTGGGGATACTGTAAATAGTTATGGAATGTTCTAAAGACAAGAGTCTTGAAATTAGTGTGAATGTGCAGATCTTAATAAATGCACTTGTAAAAAGGTGAATACCAGTTTTGTGATCTCATAAATGTAATATTGAAAACGAATGGGAAACAAAAGTAAGACATGAGTGAATACAGTAACAAAGGAAGAAGTGTCAATTTCTTTAATTAATTTAGATATTAAAATTCTAGCAGCAGTATTGGTGAATAGATTAAAAAAGTATACTAACAAATATAATATCCTCAGGTCAGTCAGGGTTATGCAACACATACAGGTGAGGGACAATACTCTAACACTGGACATGATGATTTTGTTGTCAAAGCAGTATGAGTGTCCAATATGTACATTAGCTATTGACACCTGCAAAGCCTTTGACAGATTAAGCCATCACTTTTTATTTTCAGTAATGTAGTATTTTGATATACCCCAAAGTTACATTCAAAAAATGAAGATTATATGCAAAAATGTCCAAACAATATTAAACATAAACAAAATAAACTCAATGCCAATAGTAATCAAAAATGGAAACAGGCAAAGATGCCCATTACCCCCCTACCTTTTTAACTTATATATAGAAACCCTTTTCTTACTTATAACACAAAACACATATCATTGCATCCCAGAATTATTGAATACTAAAGTGGCATTAACAGCCTTTACAGATTATTAAAATATATGCTACACACTTCCAAAATAGTGACTTAAGCAAGATATTAAACTCTATAAAGATATTTTCGGAAATATCCAATTATAAAATTAATCCAACAAATTCTTCAATTTTCCATGTAAACTCAGTAGACCATATAGTTTGCTACTTTCCAAGATCAGAAATATAAATAAGCTAGTCCCTAAAATACCTGGGGATCTCTTTTCAACAGGATCAAATGCTTTTTATCCAAAATAATTTACTAAAGCCAATGTCAAATATTGAGAATGATATTGCAAAATGGGAAAAGATAAAACGTGCTTTCCTATCAAAAATAGCAATCATTAAAAAGAATATTCTTCTAAGAATACTATTCCTTTTCAATGCATCAAATGTAATAGTGCATAATAGTTTCTTTAAAAAACTAAATACTATTTTAGCTAAGTTCATTTGACATCCCAAATTGGTCAGAATAAGCTACCGGAAATTGATATATCCAAAAGAAAATGGAGGACTGGGACTATCAGATCTAAATTTGTACTATTATATAATTTGCTCAAACAGTATTATTTAGATCTCAGACTATGACCTCCCCCCAAAAAAACTGGACCCCGCTATGGATTATATTATGGTATGAATATGTAACAATTTGTAAATTTAATCCTAAGGCCCTCCCTTTTCTTAATAAAGAAGGTTTCAATAATGTTGTTGTTGTCTTTTGGCTTTTCCCGGTTAGAGGTCACCATAGTGGAACTCCAGTCCGCTAATGATTGGCAGTAGATTTTGATGAACGCCGAGGTACCAGCTCGACGTTCAGCCTTTGGCACTACCATTTACGCATGTCTTTCGAATGCCCACCCAACCACGAGGAGGACATGCAGACTCCACACAGAAGGCACTCCCTGCACTCCAGCCATGAATCGAATGGGAGAACCTCTTGCTGTGAGGCAACAACACTACCACTGCACCACCGCAGATAATATTAAAATACATAACCTGTTAAAACATAAAATAATAAGACTTCACAAAATAATGGAATCACTAAACCTACTGCATGCATTGAATGTTTTACAACCATTACACTTAAATCCAAATCTTAGATTAAACAAAATAATAATAAACTTAAGCAGCTACCCCCTCATTAAAGAGGCAAATATTTGGGATATCTTGAGATGCAAAAATCAACCTATTAAAAAATATGTAAAAACCCTAAACCTCCCCAAAGGATATACCATAATCCTAAGACAAGTTAGAGAGCTATGCACTCCATTTATGGAAAGAGCTGACACAAATGAAAGGAATATGAATTTATGGAGAAATATATGGAACTTTCTAAGTTCCAAGAAAAAAAAATGTTATCAAATGCATCTAAAGTAGTTGTATCCCTAAAATGTCATTTTTCTATTTTATTTTCAAAATACTGCACAAAACAAAATCCAAAAATTAATGACAAACAAAAGGCCCAATCTTTTAAAACATCACTGAGGGCCAGATTCAGGAAGGCTTACACGGAGTTCAAGAGTAGTGTAAGCCTCCGTGTAAGCCTCCCGATTCAGGTACAGCCCAAACCTCCGTGTAAGAGACAGCTAACACGTCTCTTACACGGACTGGGCGTGGAAATGCTCAATACCTCATTTGCAGCTCCAAGATATGCAAATGAGGTATTTGAGCGATCCACGAAGCAGAAACCAGTCCGTGTAACGGACGTGTTAACTAGAAATGTACTCAGCTGACAACTGAGTACATTTCTGCAAAATCAAAACGGAGCTATGTCAGCTCAAATAAAGGGTGCATATGTCATTAAGCATGCCAATGGCCAAATATGTGGCCATTGGCATGAAAAGTGTTGCAAAATAAGTTATTTAACTTTTTTTTTCCCACGGATTTTTGTGTTTAACTGCAGCACACCAGCAAACGGGTGCACTACCTAAAACTGAAAACCGAAGCTTATAAGGGATTTATGTATTACATGGAATGTCAATGGAGGGACTTGCAGACTAAAACAATATGGCCTCCGTTTAGTGGTTGTCAAGGGAAGCTCCGTGTAAGATATGTAACTAAGCATTACTAGGCAATCCTATGTAAATGAGGGTTACAATACTGAATCACACTGCCACATAGGTAATGAGCACTTTCTGAGTAGTGTAAGAGTTAGAGAAGGGGGAGGAACAGAGTAAGAGGTAGGTGACATCACGGAGGGGAAGGATAGAAAGAAATGTCCCAGACTGGAGGGCAATGTAAGGTAACAGATGACAGACAGACATCAGGGGGGAGGTGTGTCCCAACAGAACACTAGGAAAGTCAAGAAATTGAGGGTATACGCTATCCCTACACTCCAAGTTTCTTGATATACGTGTATGCGCGCGCGTGTAAGGCAGGTTCAACATGTGGGAGCGTGTTGCAAACTGTTTACAACGGTTTGCGCGGGTGTGCACGTGTGTAAGGCAGTGTGCGCGCGTTTTAGCATGAATCAGCCTAGCTAACACCGTGTAAGGATGTGTGCGCGTGTAACACTGTGTAGGGATGTGTGCGCGCGTTTAAGTGACTGTGAGCGTGTTTAAGCTGGTGTGCACATTGCTCCCCTCAGGAAACAGAGAGGAAACAGGAAACAACCAAAATACAGGGAAACTGCCAGGGAATACTGCTGGAGTTAATTGGTGGAAACAATTACAAGCAGGCAATTACACAGGCAGACTAGAAGCCCAGCCCAGCACTTAAAACACAACAAAGAGCAGTGAAGGCTGTTTCTCACAAGAGATACTGCCAGAAGCTAAGCTATCAGAATTGAAAACTGAAATAAAGCTGAACTCAGAGCAGAAATGCTAGGGGCTGCCATGGCTATTATAATCAGGCATAGGCAAATTGCTGAGGGTGGTGACAATGCAGATGCTGACAGACAACCCAGAGTGAGGAGAAGGAGAAGAGTATACAGGCCCAGGGTCACCTACTATGGGTTACATGAGCTGGAGATAGTAGAGCGCTATAGAGTGGACAGAGAGCTCCTGCAGCAGATTGTTGAGCTGTGCAGGCCACACCTCACACACAGATCCAACAGAGGGGAACCCATCCCAGTGGAAACCAAGGTATGTGTTGGCCTAAGAATACTAGCAACAGGTACCTTCCAGAGACCAACTGGTGATATGATGGGGATATTACAGGCATCAGCCTCCAGGGTACTGCACCAGTTCCTGGATGCCATGTCACCACATGTCAGTGATCATATATATGTCCCTAATGACCGTGAAGTTGTGGCCAGCAATATGCATCTCTTCCAGCAAATAGCGGGATACCCTGAGGTGCTGGGTGCAATAGACTGCACGCACATACGCATCAAAGCACCAGCCGGTGAGCGGGTAGAGTCTACATTAACCACAAGGGATACCCCTCCATCAACTGCCAGGTCGTGTGTGATGCCCAGGGCATAATAATGAATGTGTGTGCTGGCTGCCCTGGGAGCTACCACGATTCCCACATCTGGCATCTGACGCAGCTGTACCAATCATTTGCCAATGGGGACTTCCCACACGGACACCTAGTAGGGGATGCAGGTTATGTACTTGAGCCGTGGCTGATGACACCCATCAGAAATGCACACACACCTGAACAGGAACGCCATAATGAGCGCACAAACACGTAATATCATAGAGCGTGTGTTTGGGCTGCTCAAGTCACGGTTCCGGTGTCTGGACACATCTGGTGGAGCTTTGCAGTACACACCAACTACATG
The DNA here is from genome assembly GCF_019279795.1 of Protopterus annectens. Lineage (NCBI taxonomy): Eukaryota > Metazoa > Chordata > Ceratodontiformes > Protopteridae > Protopterus > Protopterus annectens. Next base: position 1,865,201,174 of record NC_056743.1, on the reverse strand, counting down.
TACCCAAATGATCATGATATGTGCTATGCTACATAATATGATCCTGGAAACAGCTGCAGCAGGACCAGCACAGGGCTGGGCCAAACATCCCCACCATTGCCAAGGCCACCACAGGCAGGGGGTGACTCGGAGGAGGAACAACCTGACCTTGTCCCAGTAGGCAGAAGGAGGCGTGCCCAGTATGCCCTGGCCTTGGCAAAGAGGCAACGATAGCACATACGCTTGGTCAGTAGGAACACTGGGACTGATACCGCTCTGACTCACTCATACAGTAACAGGGATGCCTAACATGACACAACCTGCTTCCAAATGTACAGGGAGTGTAGTATGTGTATCCGACAGAGGTGGCCCTGCAGCACCACCTGAGGCATGAATGCCATGTGTTAAGTAATGTAATATCATGTACAATATGCACACCTGAGGACCCCAACTAACATCCATATCCACGCATATGACCCTGTGGAAACAGCTGCACGTCATACAGTGATGTACATGTGCAAAAACATGGAACAAGATACAAAATGAGGGTGTCTAGCAATAAATAGCATGGATAACCACACACCCATGTTTGTACCACAACAATAAGCAACATGGAATAGCCATGGTCAAAAAACAATGGCTAAAACTGACTACTACTATATAGCCTGCTGCAGACCACTGTCCTAATAGCAGGAACTGCCCCAGGCCTATGTCCATAGGTTCATACTAGGCTATCTGCCCTAGGGCATTAATAAGCCTAGGCCAGAGTTTTGTGGCGTCTGCCTCCCCTGCAAGTTGATGGATATGCCCATTATTTTGCTGTGCCTCTGTCAAGCAGTGATACTGAGGTTATCCCTGGGGTATACCTGCAATCTCCCATCCATTGGTCAAGATCTCACTTGAACAAAGCCAGTGAGGTGCTCAGCCCCACATGTACTAGGATGTTATTCCACAGCATATGGACTCTCTGGGTGATGAATCTGTCCCTCCAGCACATCCTATTAATATCTGTGTTGAGGTTTAGGTCTCCTGCCCTTGTAGTTCTGATGGATGTAGAGGTCTTGAGGTGAAGCATGTTCATAAAGTCTGGGTTGGACATAGCCTTGTATGTCAGGCACAGATCACCTCTGAGCAGTCAGTAAGTGACTGAATACAGCTGGAATTCCTTCAGTCGGGCAGCATAAGAAATATGTTTGAGACCCTTTCACCTCCTGTCGAGGAGTTTGTGGGCCCATCCAATCTGAATGGGGCAGTGTATGCAATCATTGGTGTGATGAGTACAGGGGAACGATGACCTCCCTTGATCTAGATGTGAATCACTGCATGATGAGGTGGCCAATGTAGAAGGCCTTCCAAACTACCCTGGCAATGTGAGTGTCAAGCAAAAGGTCACTGTCAACCTGGGTGCCCAGGTCCCTGATAACCTACGTTGTGCTTAGAGGATTGCCACCTAGATGGGAAGTAGTGGTAACCTTGTTCTTCCTGAAGGGTATGGCTATGCATTGTTTAGTGCTTAATGTAAGGCCATGGCCGTGGCACCAGTTATCTGTGTCTATGAGACCCTTCTGAAGGATGTCTGTGTCAGATGGGTTTCCAGCTATGCTTCCCAGTTTGCAGTCATCTTCAAACTTTGTCAGCCATAATCCTCCTGTGTTTGCTCGTACTTCTGAAAAGTAGATACTGAACAAATGTGGGCCCAGGACTGAGCCCTGTGGGACACCACTTGTGACAGCTCTGGAGTGTGAACTGGCACCAGCAACTTTGACCCTGTGTGTTCCGTCACTTAGCCAATTTGCAACCCATGCTGTGATGTATGGGTTCACAATTAAGCTGGTGATGTTTTCAATGATACCTGAGTGGGGTATTGTGTCGAAAGCCTTTGCCAGGTCAAGGTAGGCTGTGTGGACTGCCTTGCCCACGTCAATGGCCTGGGTGAGTGTTTTGAAAAAGTCAACCAAGTTTAAAAGGCATGATCTGCCCTTGACAAAGCCAAACTGGATTGGATCCAATGTCTGTAAGTCCCCTATGTCTTCATTTAGAATTCCCATTATGATCCTCTCCATAGCTTAGCAGAACAGGCTTGTCAAGCTGATGGGATGGTAGTTTCTGGGGTTGGTGGAGGCACCTCCTTTGTGAAGTGGGTCCACCATTGCTGTATGCCACTCCTTGGGAACATATCCTGAGGTGAGGCTAAGATTAAACAGCTGCCCTAACTGCGGGTGTAATTACTCATTGAGTTCATGGAGCACACAACTGGGGACACCATCTGGTCCCATGGATAAAGTGTTTTCTGCCTTGGATTGAGCAGTTCCCACCCCAGCAGTGGAGATGTTTGGGGGCTACAATCCTCTGGTGTACATACCCCCAGTTGGGGAGGGGAGAAATCTGCACTGAACCTGTCAGTCAGTATGTTGCCAATGTCTGTAGGTGCAGTGATATCAACATTATTCTGAACTAAGTCTGAGCATATCTGGGAGTTTCCTCCCAGGTTTCAAACATAGGTAAAAGGCCTCATGATTGTCCCTGGAGTCCTGAGTGGGTTTACTCTCAAAACATGCCTCGGATGATTGTATGGGGGAACCCAGTGTTTTACTCACAATGAGCAGGGTGCCTTCCCCCACTGATTACGCTCTATCTTGTAGTAGCTCCTTCCTTGTGTTGTACAGCTTGTTTATGGCTAGGGTCCACCAGACTGGATGCTTGCCTGTGGTACAAAGAGTCATTATTATTTGGGATTGCCTGAACCATGCAGTCCTGGAGGTGCTGGTAGAAGGCATTTCTAAGTGATACAGTGGCTTGGGTAATGGTGTCTGCTGGCCTGGGGGCCTTGAAAGAGACCACACCAGTCCTCAGAAATGTGAAGTCGGCATTTGAGAAGGTCTTCACCATTTCATTTCCCATCTGGGGTGTGGGTGGGATGTGGACTCCCACTGAGAATAGTCCATGATCTGATCTCACCAATGATGGGTATATGTCTGGTGTTGAACAGTGTGACCCCATGTTCGTGATGATGTGTTCTAGTATGTTGCCTCCACTTGAGGGGATTGGGACCAGTTGTTCCATGGCATTTCAGTGTATGAACTCTTGGAACCTTTGTGTTAGAGTGTTGTGGCATGATTAGTGATCCCAGTCTATATGTGGATAGTTGGAATCACCCAGTAGGATGGTGTTTTGAGATACATTTATCCCCTTCAGTGTTTGCAGGATAGCTGTGTGAGGTACCTGAGTTTGAGCGGGTGGCATGTAACATGCTACAAACTGCAGAGCAGTCTTGCCTACGGTCACTGGCACCTGGATGGTCTCTGATGCATCGTGTGTTGCCACCAACCATGAGGTGAGGGTGTCCTTGATGAATATGGACACCCACCATCCTTCTTGGTGTTGTCGGGATGCTGGTGCCAGAATGCATGATATGAGGTAACACCCGATAGTGCCGGGTGCTGTCAGAAGCTGTGAACCAGGTTTCAGGCACAGCACAGACATCAATGTGCTACATACTGAGAAGGGCATAGAGTGTGTGCAGCTTGAGGTTGAGACCTTGGGCATTGAGCAGCATTACCCTTAGTGTCTTTCCTTTACTGTGTTCTAGGGTGGTAGGTGTAGAATCTGAGTCTTGCATAAAAAGGCACAATGGGGGTGGCAAGAGCATCATCTGAAATCCGGAAGCCCAGGGGTGACAGGTGCAAGCTGTCCCTTGCAAATCACCGTGGCCTGTCCAGCATGTCATCCCAGGCAGACAGACATTGGACCCCTTAGAATGACACCATAGTCTAAGCAAAATACTACAGCTGATCATCTTGTCTCTGTTTATGTGGCATCATACTTGGTGAAGGTAGGATACTGCCGAAGGTCAGGGTCATACCTGCCTGGCCTACATAATCAGAGGGATCCTCTATGTCTCTTTCCATGTAGTCCAGGGAGGTACATCTCAGGTCATTCACACCAGCATGGATTATGACTGGGTCAGACCTGTACTTGCAGTTTAGTGACCTGAGTGCTTGCATTATGTGGTGGATTCCAGTGCCCGATAGGCAGCTTACTGTGACCTCCTCTGTACCTGATCTGGTGAGTGGGACATCAGTGTGTCTGACTATGGAGTCACCTATGACAAGTGTGTCCGGCATTGTGTTTGGCCTTAAGGGCTGTGACTGTTTGGCACACCAACTCTGTGGTCAATGTGTTGCATATGCTGTGCCCTGTGGAGGCAGTTGTGTGAGTGTCTGCTGTGGTGGCCACCGCCATTCTGGTAGACTTCTGATCAGAGCCTCCGAGAGTGTCTCTGTGTGTCTATGTGTATGATCTTAAGTTGTGACAGTGCCATGTGAGACTGGATTAAAGATGTGTGTGTGGTTACCTTCACCTTCTCACTGGTCTTGCTAGTCCTATGTTGAGAGAGCTCAGCCTCCACTTTGGCTATATAGTTGCATCTCTCACATGTATGTGTGTTTTATGGCAGAAGAAGAGGGTTGTCAGTGTACATGAGGCAACTGTAACAGTGCCTCAATATTCCCAGGTTCACCAGCTGAGCAGGAGAGGACACTAGCAACTGATCCCTAGACATGCTAGAAGGAATAGACAAAACAATGTTGGAATACAGGGAGATATCAAGCCCCCAAGCCACATCATACTGTTTGATTGACAATAGCTACACATACACCGGTGTTTCATAGTGTCATAGTGTACTACTAGGCTATCTGCCCTAGTGCATGTATAAGCCTAGCCATAGTGATGTGGCTATTGCCACCCCTTATAGTGGTAATAAGTGTACAGAATAGATTCTGAATATTGTGCCTCTGACTTAGTAGTGACACATTATGACCCCTTACGTAATTGAATAACATGACTGTGTCTCTGTCTAGTCTGTGCCTCTGTCTCATATGCAGTTGTCCAGATGTCTCCTGAAGAGAGTCAGTGAGGGACTCTGTCAAACATGAACTGGGATACTCTGCTAGAGTGTGAGATGCCTCTGAGTTATGACTCTGTCCCTCCAGCATGTCCTATACATGTATGTGCTGAGGTTCAAATACTCAGCTCTCATGGCTCTGGTGGATTTGGATTGCTTGCAGTGGAGTATGTCCACCAAATCCTGATTGGACATGGTCTTGTATGTCAGGCATAGGTCACCTGTAAGTATGCGGTATGACACTGAACAAAGCTGGACTTCCTCTATTCTGGAAGCATATGACATGTGTTGAAGAACCCTGATCTTCATGGTAGGTACTTTTCGGGTGCAAAGGTGCAAAAGGCAGGATCTGCCCTGTACAAAGCTGAACTAGGTGGGAACAAGGGTCCGTAGGTCAGTAATGTGTCTGTGTAAGAGCTCCATGACTCCTCCCATATCTTTGCAGACAAGGCTGGTTAAGCCTGTGTGGTGGTAGTTGCCATGGTCTGTGGAGGCATCCCCTTGTGGAGTGGGACCACTGTTGCCGTATGCCAGTGTTCAGGTACATATCCTGTAGCAAGACTAAGGTTAAATAGCAGTTGTATATATGGGTCCAGCCCCTTCTGGAGTTCACATAGCATGCAACTGGAGATACCAGCAGGTCCCATGGATGCTGTGTACTTGTCTTTGCTGAGTGTGGCTCTCACATGGACATCCAAGATGACAGTGAGGTTACATACAGCAGTGATAACTATCTTGTTTTGGGGGTGAGGGAGGGGTAAATCACTGAAGCTGTCTGCCGGAATGTTGCCAATATCTGTCAGGTCACTGGAATATATGTTGTTGTGTACCAACTCTGAGCATATCCAAGCGTTCACAACCAGGTGTCTGACATAACTGAAGAAAGCAGTGTGGTTACCTTCATTGTCTTTGGTGATTTATGTCCCCAAGTTGACCTTGCATTTCTTTATGAGATAATGTAGCTTTCTACTAGTGCTGATCACAGCTGTCTTCCCTTTTGGAGATGTAGCTCTGTCTTGCATTAGTAACCCTCATCTGTCATACAGTTTGTTTATGGCTGGGGTCCACCAGACAGGACACTTTCCCTTTGTGGAGAGGGTCCTGTTTTCAGTTGTGATTGTATGGTCCATGCTGTCTGACATCTAGCTAAGGGAGGTCATTCTGGTTCTGCAGTTATCTTTCATCAGCATTAGAAATGACCACAACTGCCCCTGTCGGGTGTACCTCATGCACACACATCCAGCACCTGTAAAGTCCACAACAGTACCTCACCAGGAGTATGACAGAGCTGGAACACATGTAATGTGTAGTCTGATTAAACAGAGTGCAGCTCCACACACTGCCATGCTGTCCACCCAGATGCAAGCTGTGCCTGATGTAGAAAGCCATGTCCAAGCTGGAATCAATGCACATGCTGCACCTTGTACAATCTGAATGGCAGGGAGCTATGCACATGAGGGACCTGAACCCCAGCACTGACATATATAGGACAGGCTGTACTGCATTATCCAAAACACAGAAGCCACCCCACACATGAGTAAACTACCAGTACAGGTTGTCCATAGAGACACTGGTTGAGTCCCTCAACAGGAATCCTAATGAGTGGATGGGAGATGGGAGGTTTACCCTGGGTATCAATGTTATGTCACAGGTAGACAGAGGCACAGTATACTAAACAAGACATATGACATGTTGAACTACTACAATGTGTTGATGGACAAACACATTCTCCGACTAGCATTAGGTCAAGATACCTCTTGAACACAGCCAGCAAGGTGCTCTGCCTCAAATGGACCAGGATTGTATTCCACAGCATAGGGAGTCTCCGAGTGATAACTCCATCCCTCCAACATGTCCAACATACATCCCTGCTAAGGTGTAAGTCACCTGCACTAGTGGTTCAGGTGGATCTTCTGAGTCTGAGGTGGAGCATGCCCATTAATCTCTGTTTGGACATGGCCTCGCATGTCAGGCACATGTCACCTCTAAGCAGACGGTATGTGAGTGAATAGAGTGTGAGTGTCGTCAATCTGGCAGCATATGACAGCTGTTGGGGTTCCTTGATCCTTTAGGTGCGGGACAGTCAGGGTGTCTCCAATTGCTGCAGATGTTGTGTGAGATACAGCCAGAATAGGGCATTCGACTCGATCACCGGTCTGATAAGTGAAGAGTACAGGGGAACAATGACCCACTAGATCTGGATGTGAATCCCAGCCTGATCAGGTGGGCAATGTAGATGGTCTTCCTAGCCACTTTAGCAATGTGAGTCTCAGAAGAATGGCGACTGTTAACCTGGGTCCCCAGGGCCATGATAACCTCCTCTGTGCTTAGAGGATTGCCACCTATATGGTAGCTTGGGGTCACCTTGCTTTTCCTGAAGGGTATGTCTACACATGTTGTGCACTCTGACTTCAGGCCATGGCCCTGGCACCAGCTATCAGTTACTGTGAGTCCCTTCTGAAGGATATCTGTGTGTGATGCACTGTCCACTATGGTGCCCAGTGTGCAGTCATCTGCTAACATTGTCATCCAAAGTCCTCCTATGTTGGCCTGTACTTCTGGGAAGTACATGACACACAATGGGGGCCAAGGACTGAGCCCTGTGTGACACCACCTGTGACCAGCCTGGAGTCTAACATAGTGCCAGCAACTCTAACCCTGTGGGTCCCGTCCTTAAGCCAGTTTGCAACCCATCTTGTGACATATGGGTTTACATTTCAGTTGTTAGGGTTTTCCACAATACCCGAGTGGGGTATTGTGTTGAAAGTGTTTGCAAGGCCAAGGTAGGCTGTATGGACTGCCTTTCCCCAACAATGGCCTAAGTGACCAATTTGAAGATGTCAACCCAGTACAAAAGGCATGATCTGCGCTGACCAAGTCCAAATGGGATGGGTACAATGTCTGCATGTCCCCTATATCTTTGTTTATGAGCTCAATTATGATCCTCTCCATAGATTTGCAGACTACACTTGTTAAGCTTATGGGGCAGCAATTAACAGGGTCTGTAGAGGCACTGCCTTTGTGCAGATGTGCACAACTGGACCCTAACCAGGCTGTTGTGCACACTATGGAAATGTAAAGCAGTGATCGGACTAAAGGCCAGGATACTGACCACCACAGTGAAAGTACTGAAACACTACACTAGACAGTGCTACAGTGTTAGGTCAGTATGAACGGATGTTGACAATTGTGTGCAAAGTATCCCATGCAAAACCTGCAGGCACAGTATACTCCCTGTTTTGTTCACACAAATAGCATTTGGACAGTAACTACACAACATGGCACAGAACACACAACCATAAACTTCAGGTATTTGTTGAAGGTCACACTCATCCACAAATGTGATGGGCTGCAGAGTTCAACATATGTAAAGCCTACACTGGGCATGCTCACACACTTAGATAAATGAGACATCTTTCACACAACATGCCACGGGAAGGCTGAACTGGGCATGCTCACACACTTAGTCCAAATGTTACCCCTAGCAAATGTGAAAACACACCAGAGGATGCTCATCCCCCTTTCTAGACACTGATCATGTAAGCACCCTATAAGTATATTGGAGAAAAGTATTCTCTCAATAACCCAAATAGCGCGCCGTGCTAATGTGTCCATCTCTAGTGTCATAACATAGTTAGGTAGGGGTTTGAATCCAGCAGGTGGCAAGTGTGTGTGAAGGGGTGTATGAAAGAAACATCCCTTTTGGCAACTGGGAAAACACACCACAGGATGAGCATTCCACTTTCTAGACTCTGATGATGTCAGCACCCTATAAGTATATTGGAGAAAAGGATTCTCCCAGTAATCCGAATAGCGCGCCGTGCTAATACGTCTGTCTTTAGTGTCATAACATAGTTAGGTAGGGGTTTGAATCCAGCAGGTGGCAAGTGTGTGTGAAGGGGTGTAAGTGTGTATGAAAGAAACATCCCTTTTGGCAACTGGGAAAACACACCACAGGATGATCATTCCACTTTCTAAACTCTGATGATGTCAGCACCCTATAAGTATATCAGGGGAAAGGAAATTCCCCAGTAATACGAATAGCGCGCTGTGCTAATGCGTCCGTCTCTAGCGTCATAACATAGTTAGGTAGGGGTTTGAATCCAGCAGGTGGCAAGTGTGTGTGAAGGGGGTAAGTGTGTAGGAAAGAAACATCCCTTTTGGCAACTGGGGAAACACACCACAGGATGATCATTCCACTTTCTAAACTCTGATGATGTCAGCACCCTATAAGTATATCAGGGGAAAGGAAATTCCCCAGTAATGCGAATAGCGCGCTGTGCTAATGCATCCGTCTCTAGTGTCATAACATAGTTAGGTAGGAGGTTTGAATCCAGTAGGTGGCAAGTGTGTGTGTGTATGAAAGAAACATCCCTTTTGGCAACTGGGAAAACACACCACAGGATGATCATTCCACTTTCTAAACTCTGATGATGTCAGCACCCTATAAGTATATCAGGGGAAAGAAAATTCCCCAGTAATGCGAATAGCACACTGTGCTAATGCGTCTGTCTCTAGTTTCATAACATAGTTAGGTAGGGGTTTGAATCCAACAGGTGGCAAGTGTGTGTGAAGGGAGGTAAGTGTGTGTGTATGAAAGAAACATCCCTTTTGGCAACTGGGAAAACACACCACAACTTTCTAGACTCTGATGATGTCAGCACCCTATAAGTATGTCAGGGGAAAATAAATCTTCCTGTAATGCGAATAGCTCGCTGTGCTAATGCGTCCGTCTGTAGTGTCTTAACATAGTTAGGTAGGGGTTTGAATCCTGCAAAGGGAATGTATGTGTGTTAGTATGAGTGTGGTTTATGTGTGTGCACTATGCTGGGAGGGTTAACTGCCTTTTGCCAACTGGGAGAACACACTACAGGGTGCACATCCCTCCTCCTACACACAGATGATGTCAGCACCCTCTAAGTACAGCATTAGTAAGGATTTCTCCACCTACTGCAAATAGCACACTCTGCTAATGTGTCTGTTTCTACTGTCATTGCACAGTTAGGTATGGGTTTGAATCTTGCAAATGGAAAGTATGTGTTTTACTGTTGGTGGGGTTAGTGTGTGTGCACAATGATGGGGTGGGATGTGGCTTTTGCCACATGGGGCTATGCACTGCAGGGTGGTCATTACCCTTAACAAGCAGTGATGTTGATAGCACCCTATACAAACAAAACTACAAAACAGAAGGTGGTGGTACTGATAACACATGTAAGGTAACACTTCTTCAAGTAATGTCCACAAAACGGAGTAGGATAATCAAACAATTCTTTTATTCTATACAGACAACATGACAACAGACAACTAACTGCCAGTACTCAGTATAGTGTTACATGCTACTGTAACACGCACATGTACCCGAATATACCTAGATAGTGTTCTAAAGCCTGAATGTGGCAAGTGTGTGGATGTGGGATGTGTCTGTGTGTGCATAAACGCATCGGAAACATGTTTGCTGTGGCAATCAGGGTACTACAGTACCTGATGCACATTACATCTTCCAACTGATGAGGTTGCCTGAACCCTGTGCGTACAGGTAGAGAAGGGGATGCCAGTAGTAAACAACATAGTGCACTTCTGAAATGTGTACCTGTCATGTATCAACAGCTACTCATGTAGGGTGATAAATAATGGGAATGGCAGGTGAGTGTGTGCATCTGTGTGGGTAGCAGGGTGTGTATAGATGCATGTGTGACAGAACAGATACATGTAGCTGAATCTACATAACAGCACAAGATGAACATTGCCATAGTCAATGTTAGCATGTGATGGTGTGCAGCTGGTACACTTTGTTAAGTAGTATGGGTGCAGATAACAATTGAGGACATTCATACAGTTACTGCAGCAGGACTGCTGGGATATACACACATTTATACTGCAACAGTCAACAGTTACCAACATGTTACTACTTATACACATCTATAGTCACCCTGTGCATCAGCAACGTGTTTACCTTTACCTGCACCGATGTTGTAGTATGCAGGAGGTGGCACAGTGTCATCATATGCACAGGGTGTGGGTTAGGTATGCCCAAGCCGCCACTGGTAACACCAATTGACATGTGTGTGTATGTGTGTTTGTGAGGGGCAGCAGTACAGGGTGGACCGTTGTTGGTGCAGTGTGTGTGTGTATGTGTTTGCCCTAGGTGTTAGGTTTCCAGGTTTCTGCATGTGTGTAAGCACGCACACAGTCCCACATAATGGCTGCCATGTACAGGGTTTTGTGGAAAGCCACAGACTGCACCTGTCAGGTCATCCAGATCAGTGTCTGTGGGCACGGACACGGTACCTGTGCCTGGCAGGGTGCTACGGGCTGTATCCGTACTAACCCAGACTGGGTACTGTCATCGAAGCAGGGGTGTGTTGACTGGACACAGTTCCCTGTTGGGACTGTCCAGAGCCACGTGCACGTGGTCTCCTGGGGCGTTGGATGACAGCACAGACCCAGCATTGCTGGGGCTGGTGCTGGCACTTGAGGCGCGAGTGGTCCTGTTGTCGTCATGCCACTGCCAGCTGGTGCTCTTGCTGGCATACGCCACGCCGACGCCGCAAACGCACACCATCGCCCTGGCCCATGGACATCTGGTTGTGGAGCAGCTGTTCTATGCCCCACAACGCCTGTCAACGACATCTGTGAAGTTACGGATAGCATTCGCAACATCATGCATGCCGCCTGTCATGGCTATGCGACATGCTCTCAGCTCCCTCAGACCCTGTCTGGTGTACCTTTCCATACGTGCCTGTGCCTGCATGACAGTTCTAAACATAGTGGAGGTTGACATACCTCCTGGGCACGCCGGCCAGAGGCAGTACGGCCACGGATGCCCCCACGAGAACCCATGGGCGACTGTCTGCGTGGTACCATTGGAGGCCTCTGCACATGGCTACCTTGTGAGGATGCATGTACCACAGGTACCACATTACCCTGATCTATGCCCACTGCTGACTGTCCATCACCTAGGGACAATGGTGACAAAGGATGTAACGGCAGGATGACTGTGCGCATTGACGGGGTTGAAAGCTGTGTACTGTCAATTGGCTGACCAATGGCGGACCCAGACACACCTTCCTGCACCATTACAGACATTTCATCATCATCAGTACCTGAGGCACAAGATTCAGGGTCCCTGCTGCAGGTCACCAGAGCAGCACCAGAACCTACGGGAGGAAAACATGGAACACAGATTACAGTCTCAATACATATTTGAAAGAGATGCACTTCAATACTAATGCACACATTCAGAAATGGACACATGCACTCATGGACACTAACACACATGCACACTTGGGCACAGGCACACTTGCACACATGCACACCCCACAGTAAACACACACATCAGTACCGTGTTACACTACTCAATTTACTACCTGTCAATTACAGTTATTGTGAACACAGTCACCAGCATGTCTACTACAGAGTTACACTACTCTTCCTAGTTTTATAAATTGTTTTACAGATAATTTTAAAAAGACTCACCAGCATGTATGGCCTGCCTCATTGCTACATGGGAGGGACCTGGAAGTGTGAAGAGAGTAATGTCAGTGGGCACATGTGTGCCATTCATTTTGCACATGATACAGTACAGTAGTACACTAGTTCCCTTATACACATCAGCTGCACATCATGTCTGTATATATATCATGATGACAGATACATACCACATGCACACCTTACAGAACAGTCATATGTACATACCAGGAGTTAACTCTAATCTCACCCTTACCTCTCTTCAAACGTCAACTCAAACTGTACTTCCAAACCCACTGGCTTTGTTCTTCTTGGAGTCCAGGCTAACGTCCCTCTCCCTACCCTCTCTTCACCTTTAACCCCTCATTGTGCATAGAAACTAGCTTCTACCCTGTTTCTTTCACCTTGATGTCCTTCTATGCTCTGACCTACTTCTCCCATCCCTCCCACCTCCTCTTGACTGTCTTCCTTCTTTCCTCACTTCCCTTCTTGACTCCTGCTTCTTCCATATCATTGTATCTGTCATACTCCTTCTACTTCTCTACCCTTCTGAGCCCTAACTATTATGTATATGGCTTTTGCCTTATTGCATAACCATTATGCTTTAGGTAGGATTGCTTTGAAACCAACGGTACATTGTGTATGACTCTAAACTGTTTGACTTCCTTACATGTATGTTGATTTAATTAACAGGCTGGTGTACAATTCTATTATGTTGGCTGTCTGTAATGACAACTTGTCTGTCTGCCTTTATTACGTTATGTGTGGAGCTTTTCTCCACAGGCCTCTACTGAAAATGAGCTTATATCCAGCTAGACTATCTGGGTCAACAAATGTAAAAGTAATAACAATAAATGAATATGGCATCTTACCTGCACGTCTTGCTGCTGTGTGGATCCAACCTCCATCAGGATGCATGATGGTTGCTGTTGTTCTGGGGCTGGATCCACAACACTTAGCAGTAGCCCTCCTGTCTGGTGAGGGGGGATGTGTGGCCACCCCCCCACCTGTGGCAGCCTGTTGCCTGCGGATATCTGCAGCACGCTGGCAGACATTTCTTATCAAATCACTGCAGTGATGTCTCACCTGCTCATATGTCCTATCATGCATGCCAACATCATTTATCCTGCTAACAAGGTTTTGCCACAGTGCAGACCTCTCCTGCTGATTCTGGGTGGTGCGTGAGAACAGGATGGCATAGTCACACACCAGGCTCTGGTGGATCACGTCATCCTCTGCAGCAGAGTAGGCAGGATTCCGTTTAGGTGCCATGTCTATCTGGAAAGGTACACAAACAGGTTATCAGCATAGTATCTCAACAATACATGGTACACATTCTATACAGGTAGTGTTAACTTCTACTTATTACTGATTGGTTAAAACCTGATTACAGTGTAGCTATCATTCTATGTCATTTGTACTAAGTACTTGGCCTTCAGACCAGTTGTTTTACATTAGGGAGGTTGGTGGCAAGCACTGTGGTGGCAGGACACATATCTTTCATCCATTGAAGTTGGGAACTGCTGATTGTGGGCCCAGTCTACAAGTGTATTACTTCTGGTATGGGCAGTTGGCCTTCAGGCCAGTTATTTAACATTAACGAGGTTTGTGGTCTGCACCCATGTGTGACAATAGGCTGTACTCTGCCATTCATAGCTGGGGACATCTGGTTTCAGGTTTATAGTGCCTGCATATCAGAGCTGTATCTTACTGACATTGCTACACCTTGTTTGTTGTAGCAAACACTACATCCAGGCCTCCTGCATCTACCTTTGTTTATATGCTTGTTATCTGTTAGCTTGTTATTTCACTGGTATGCTACATCCACATAGTACACATCTTTGCAACACATCTGTGACTCACTACTGTTATCTGCATTGCTTACTGTACGTATTTCCATGTTACACATGACAGCAAGTGACTGCTTGTCATTGTTGCATTTACTTCATTGTGACACATTGCACTTAGGTTACCTGGCATTTGCTCACTGATGCTTTTATATCAGTCAGCAGTTGTAGGTAATGTCAGTACACCCTCACTCCCCACTGGACCTTGTTTTCAATCATTAGTGATTACAGAGTTCACAATAGTATTCTAGCATGTCCAGAGGTCAGTTGTCAGTTCCTCCTCAGTCCAGCTGGTGAGTGTGGTACTCCAGAGACAATGTTAGAACAGATGCATGTACACAGACAACCCTCCTCCTAACAACAAATTCAAACTCATGTGAGTGATGCAACCATATACCAGACTGGAGACTAGGCTCTGTCTAGTCAATACCGCCATAACCAGTCACGTGGCAAAGGGGATCACTCACTACACTTCCAGTCTCATGTAGACCTACCACAACAGCGGACCTAACACATGATCACACACGATCATACTTGTAGGCTCAGACCACAGCTCTGCCTATGCAGCAGAGACCTCCTAAGCAGACATCCAGGCAACCACTACCACATAAACGAACATGTGCAACACATATCACACAAAGCCAATGTGCTGAACACTCACAGCCATTAACAGTTAACAACACACCTCATACACCTGTACTAGGTGCCTCTATCATCAGGCACACTCACATCACGTTCACCAGGCTTAACGAGGTGAGGGTCATGGTGTGCAGCCTGTCAGGCACTATGAACTGCCACATAACACAAACAGTCAGGTAACCCCAAGGCAGGTACAGGTATGACTCAGTCAATGTCCATGCTGCTGTGAATGGCCTGACACATTCCTCCCTGGACTACATGACATGAGACATTACAGAGCTCTCTGAGCACGTAGCCCGAGACAGTTTGACCCTGACCTTGAGTAGCATCCTACCCTCACCTAGAACAATGCCACAATATCAAGGCACGATGATCCCTTCCAACAATTGACTGACATACTGGTGTCATTCACAGGTGTGCCAATGCCTGCCATCTTGGGGTGTATTGCTTTGCTAGGGACAGCTTGCACCTGTCACCACAGTCCTATTGACATTTGGCGGAGCCTCCTGCTACACCCATAGTGCCTGTATTAGGCAAGGCTCATATATAAACCCACATCCATTTGTATCACAAAGGATGAGGAAGTAAGAGTGATGCTACTCAACACTGGACGTCTAGACCCAAGGATGCATGCACCCAAAACCCTACCTAGCATTCTGGAGATCGATATCTGTGCAGTAACATGAACCTGTTTCAGGTTTCACAGGAGCACACCAGTACTACCACGTTATAGCTGTTACCATTCTTGTCGGCCACAACACTTGAACAAGGGAGGGGGAGTATCAGTATTCAATGCAGATTCCCACGCCTCGACATTGGTGGCACAGTACAACATAGGCGTTAGGCCATTGAGTACAGAAGACGTAGTTGGGGACCTGGGGAACAAACATGGTAGCGGTCTGTCATTTGTCTACCACATGGCCAACGTGGATTGACAGACATGTTATATAGCCCAGCTAATCATGACTGATTCACATGTATGGCAGGGGAGGTCATTGTGCCTCTGTACTCATCCATCATCAGGCCTATAATTGCGTACAATGCACCTTTTGGGATGTACCTAACCAGACACCTACAGCAACTGGTACAGGACAACAGTACATCATCAAGGGGATGCAATGGCTCACACAGATGTCATATGCTGCCCAGGTAAAGTGAAT